>NC_135425.1:9867696-10207696 GCF_051991245.1 Festucalex cinctus | reverse complement strand
CGAAATCTGATGAAGTGCACTCATGCTCTGTCGATGTAAAAAGTATAGGTTGTCGAGTATTTTGTTGTATTATTTGCAGAAGCTCTAAGATACAAAGACGTCTTGGGTCACACTGAAAAGTCCCTTCCTTCCACATTCCAAAATCTTGCATGGTTAAGTAACGACTCAAAATTGTCCTTAGTTTGGAACTTATGCACTGTATTAAAAGGATGGATAGATTTTCTGAGAGGATAGCACGGTGACCAAGTGGTTTTGACTGTTCCGAGGTTTCAAATCCTGGGTCCATTTCACAAAGCATGTTCAGCAAACACCGAGACTAACCCTGAACAGGGAGTTGACAAACACTGAGAGAGGAAACTGAGTTTTCTGTTCCAGGACAACTGATTTGAGGTTGTTGTATCAACGCAGAGTGGTTTCACCGACACTAAAAAGACTAAACCTGCTTTGTGAAATGGTCCCCAGGTGACAGTCTTCTGTGTGGAGTCAGCATGTTTTCCCCATGCTTGCTTTGGTTTTCTCTGGGTACTCTGGCTTCCTCCAAATTCCTCCAAAAATATGAATTTTATTTTTTCATTGAAGATGAAGATGTTGACCCGAGTTAGGGTTGCCAACTTTCTCATCCCGAAATAAGGGACAGGTGCACGGCACGGTGTCATGGTGGTATGAGCATGATGTGTGAAATCAGTGTATATTCTGATTAGAATTGAAATGCACAAAGTTTGTACATTCATTCCCCTTTAATCCTTACTGCGGGCCATCATTATGTAACCTCATACTAAACCTCAAAGAAACCACAATTTGTCTCTTTCCTTAAAAAAAAAACAGGTGCAAAAAAAAATAAAATGCAAAAGAGGAGCGTGACTCACCAAATTTTCTTTTTCCATGGATACTTTAACAGCACAGTCTTTTCTTTCTTACAGGTTTATCCATTCTCTCTTCCTAACCGACCGGACAACACTACACAATGTTGTTGTTGTTGTTGTTGTTGTTGTTGTTATCATCATTATTATTATTATTAAGCCACTTGTGCAGTATAAACCGCTACAACAAATGTACATGACGATGCCTGTGATTGGCTGACAGGGGCCGTGCTTCGTGACATTGCCGTTTTAGCTGATCTAGGACCTGTAGAGTGCAGTTTGCTGTGTTAAGCGCTGATTTCAAAACTTGCCAGCAAGCTAAATTCTCACAGTATTTGTTCATAAATAGTACGAGAATACATCATGTATTGCTCCCGCTGATACGTTCGCTGTCGACATATTAAGATCGGCGTTTAGAGTGTGGGTGACATGAAGCTGTGACGAAACCAGGAAGTGCCTCTCTCTCTCTTACCTTGCAAGATCTCCACATAACGTCACACCCAGCGACTCATTTTATTGGCTATGAGCAACTTCCTTGTCACTTGTCAAGCTACGGGAGCAGCCGTGGTCCAAAAATGGCAAAGATGCCGCTTGCTGCATTTCGTGTAAGAATTGAGAATTATTTTACAGGACTTTTGAGGTCCTGTACGGGACATAACAATTTAGCCCAAAATACGGGGCGTCCCGGATATTCAGGGACAGTTGGTAACCCTAACCCGTCTCCACTAACATATGACATATTATTTAATGTATTACTGCTAAACGTGGAAGTGTCTGCTGTCACGGTTCTGGTTTTGTGGAGTACCCAAATGCAGAGAGGGGAGACAAACAGGTGGATGGGGTGATGAAGTTATTAAATTGAAGGCAATGGTCCAAAGAGAGAGTTGCTGATGAACGAGCAGGGAGTCAAGCCGCACAACAACTGGGGAATCCGAGATGAGGCAAAATCAGAGGCAATAAACACTTGGCAAAAATACCGCTAATAATTAGCTATAAGCACAAACTCTTGGTGGAGTGTGTTGATCTGGCAACGAAGTGGAGTTGGAGAACAGCTTAAATACATGGCACTGATGATTATGATTGCTTGCACCTGGCCCCAGCATCACTTGTCGCACCAGTCCTGCAGGACTCATCTGCACACACGCAAGCATGCACGCACGCACAGGTCTCAAGGGGCAGAGTCTGCTGCGTTGCGACTGGAATTCCCTCAGTACAGGCTTTCCTAGTAACTGGCGGTTATTAATCACGCATTACAAAATTTAGTAACGTTAAAGGAACTTTAAATGAACTAAAAAGTAAAGCACTAATTTTGACACCCCTAATAATTATACAATGTATATTTACACAAAACACCTCTTAGCTTAATGCTAACAAACAATGTAAGATTCCATTGACTTGTGGTTAGCACTGATAGTCGCGTTAGAAGCAACGACATTTGAACACAAACAATTTACCACCACAGTGAGACAGACTCACTGGCCTGTTTTCTTTATCCACTATAAAAAATGAGTACTATACAGCCTCACTGTTACTTAGTAGAAGAAGAAGTCTATTCTTTGTTTGTGTCTGCACGATTGTACAGTATTATAGATATTCATGGCCCATGTCACGGTGACGTCACGGGCTTCACTGGAGGCAAAAATAACTGCCGGTGGAGGCAACGGAAGTGCAGCTAGGAGTAAACACCGCTGGTTGTGTGTAGAAAATGTCCTCTTGTTGTGTTTTGGGTTGCCAGAATCTAAAAGCACCAACAAAAACTTGAAATTCTATCGCATCCCAGCCTCTGCCAGTCAGTAATCACAGACGGCTGTGGTTAAACGCGATTAGGCGAAAGGATTGGACTGATACTATCAACAATGCTCGTGTTTGCAGCACACACTTCATATCAGCTAAGATTTAACTATCAGCTTCAGCCTGGAAATTGATATGGGCTCAACTTAGTAAGTTAGTCATTATTTGTGGGATTTTTACATGCGTGGACTTACAAAAAGTCAGTGTGTACATGCTGCATGCGCTAATGCTAACTTCTAGCTAACTAAACATTAGCTGTATGTTTCAGTTTTGTCGAGGCAAAAGCCCCCACAATGGTTCCACTAACCATCTGTAAAATCTTTGTAGGAGAGGCTTCATTGGATTAAGACAGCCCTGTTTTTTCTAAAAGGTAAATGTAAATATCCGGCCATTGCACAGTGGGTAGTCCTGTTAAATTGTCTATCCAGTGAGTGAGGGCGTAGGGATCAGTAAATATCGTACCACCAGTAAGAGTTAACTTTTTAAAATAATTTTATTTTATTTTTTATGTATGGTCATGGGGAGTCAGTTTACTCACATATTCACTCAAATTGACATTTTCTGCGTCCATTCCGACAACCACGTGCCACTGAGGTGTTTTTGCCTCCAGCTAAGCTCTGCCCTTTAAATTGCATCACCTCGTTTACAATCTCTCAAGGGGTCTATCGTGCTTCCCAATGACCAAGGGAACAACACAATGAATTGGAGTGTGGCATTGAAATATGATGCAAAAACTTACATTTTATCACCCTATTTCATATAAAGTACAATGTTATAGTTTTTTTTTTCTTATTAAAAACACATATGGAATGGATTAATGGCATAGTGTTTCAAGTTTCTAGCTTGGTCATAAAAGGAGTGAAACTTGTATCTCAAGGGGCCGCTGTATTCATGATATTTCCTGCTACATGTATAGCAAGTCTTTAGCGAGGGACAATAGCTACTGGGCTCAGACTGATTTCCCATGGCCCTAATATTCCTTTTACAATAAGCCCTGATGCAACAAGCTCATCAGTACTATTTTCACTAGTAGGAATTCAAATCTCATAAGGAGCACGCTGTGCTTCACTCCCACTAAAGTACACAAGTGACAAATCACATCTGGGGGTTATTGCTGAGGTAAGGTCATTATGTGTTTGAATGTAGCTTTCAGATAAGCGTATTGAGAATGAGGCCGTTTAAAGATTTCTAGATAAGACACATAGGAATGGGTGAGTGCTTCTCTTGGCTAACTTTCCGGCGTCCCTTGCTCTTTGACATCCGGCCGAAACCTCACATGACCATTTGGTGCCTCTGCAAACACTATGGCAACTGCAATCTCCTCTTTTTAACTCCGCGAAAACAATAACCCCACTGTTATCACCACGGAAACAAAGCCAGGGAGGTTATTTGTATTTGTTTATTTATAGGTATGTTTGATTCTGCAGCCCCGGCCTTAAGTGGTCAGGGCGAGTGTCGGTGCTTGTCGACTTCAAAGTTGTCAATTCCTTTCATGTGCATCTCAGGCAATGGGACGGACACAATTGGAAGCTTCAAAGTATGGTCCCCGAGAGTGCAGAGGTGGGCTCACATTTACCGTACATCCGGTTACATCAATAAATGCTCCTTTTGAACCATGACCAAATACTGTTTGTTGATCATGAAGGTCTGACCACATGTATGTGAATTGCATATGTGTGAATGAATGCACATTGGGCCAGATCTTACAATGTGAGTTAAATAGCACTATTAGCCATTATAAGAGAACCATTGACTCCTTGATGCGTTCACACATTCAAAGGTATCCTTTGTTTGCATTTTTTTCCCCCCCCCCTACTGTTACATGAATGCGTCCTAGGTGTTTGAGTTCTCTCTTAGCGCTTCCCTGGTTGGCTGTGTTATTGATGCATCTCTCGATATCTAATCAACTGGTTGATGGTCATTGACCTGACAGGCGTCAGCTGCGTGTTGCTTTTCTACGTCTACGTGGGAGTCATGTTCTTGGTACAGACTGTTCGGATCAATGTCTCAGAGCGAGTTAGGGAGCCCCCCCCTTCCTCCGGCGAACGCCATGTGCTGCTGATGGCATGTTATCCACCTTGGAGCTGACTGATTGCAGCTCTGCTTTGCCTGTTGGTTGTCACATGAGCACTCTGAGCAGCAGGTGGGGAACTCACGTGACTGATTGTCCCAAGGGTTTTGTCATTGAGCTTGACAGTTCCCAATTAATGAGGAACTAAATTAACCAAGCATATTAAAGCCACATTTTTACCAAGCAGTTCAGTTCAGCTTGTAACTGCATGGTTTGGAGTGGCGAATCCTTATCTGGCACTGGCTTGTGTTCATGTGTAGGCTGACTGTTGTATCAGTTACTTAAATAGTGTGATATTATAGCAGCGTGATACAGCAGATACCGCGTAAGAATTGACCATATAAGCAGATCTCGACACAGTAAACAAAGCACAACAATGGGGGACTGCAGTTATCTCTTTTCTTTTTTTTCCCTTTTTTTTTTTTTTACATTCGTGTTCATACAAGAAGAGAAAGTTTGTTTATGAAAAAAAAGAGTGCTTGATGTTCTGCCCACTGCCACACAGAATGAATAATTCACTGTAAATCAATCAACACACTGCACTGTGTTTAGCTTTAGCTACTATAAACACTTGGCACCTCAACAAATTGGGGCTAATACATACAGTATAGTATCATGAAATTGGTCTGAATTTGGTCTTTTTGACAATGAAAATGCAAAAAAAAAACAAAAAAACTTGCATACTACTCATATGAAGTATTGAGTATACTGTATTTTATTTGGCATAAAAATTAGGGATGTAATCATATAATGATATCCAAACATCACAATACGATATCATGATATGAAAGTCACGATATGATAGTTATCACGTTATTGTGGAGAGGTTGGCGATAGAAAAGGTCACAATATTGAAAAAAAAAAAAAAAAAAAAAAAGCTCACACTAAAAAAAATGTATTGTATATGTAAATATTACAATATTGTGCTTTTGTACATTACAGCAATGCATATAAACCACCTACAATCTCTCGTAACACTTAATATCGAGGCACATACTTGCTAATGTAAGCACACATTAAGTTCCTCCACATATTGACTCGGTTCACATGCATATTACGTGCCCCTTCATCTGACCGTTAGCGTGGATTTTAAACGTAAAGGGCCAAAACATGCAAATGAAAATTAAATGGCACTAAAAAAATAGCCACCAGAGGGTGCTAGAACTGCATAAAGCAAATCAACCTGACTTTTTTACAGTTGTTCTGCTTTTGATATCGTGACATGACGACGACAATATATACACGATATCACGATATTGCTGTTATCGTTACATCCCTAATAAACATGCAACATGTTGCTGAGGGAGATCTTTGCTCCTGCCTGGGTGAAATTATGACCAATATGTTCCAAAAATTTGGGTCCTTGGTTGGTCCATGTTCTTTTTTCTTTTGTCACAAGGTTCGGCACATCAGTAAATTTTCGCCCGTCCATTATTTGTCATTCGTCAGCAGCCGGGTCACCGGCTGTCATGGTCATCTATTATCATTTCAAGATGAACCAAACTGTAATTGTCAGTTCGTCACCACTATTTTAACCAGAAATGACAGTTTATCAAAATTATAGTTAGTGACTGCCAGAAATACAGTTTGTCACCGCTATAGGACGACAGATCACAATTTCATTGACGGACAAAATGTGCGTCCGTCAGTGACAGTATGAAGGACCTTCTGTCAGTACTGATGGAATGCCCACCTCTGGTTCCTCAGTCACACGACACCATAACGTCTTGTCTACTCCTGAACAAGCATCTTGGAACCTCAGTATTACTACACGTTAACTGCTAAATCAATCCAAATCTATAGGGGAAGCATTTTGGAGTGATGCTGAAAGGCAGCCGAAAACCGAGCGCCTTGAGGCTCATAAACGATGGCGTGCCTAACACAGTGATGTTGGGGAGAAAATCACGATATCCATCAGTAATACAGCATTCGAGTAGAGCCAAAACTAATGATGATCTTAATAATTCATGAAAATACGACGCTTTTTAATGAATCCTTGAATCATTTAGTGGATAAATGGTAGCAAAAAACTGAGACAGAAAAAATATGGAGGTAGAGCCAGTTTGTAAACAGCAAAACATTGTGAAGCATTTAGCAAATATTGAGCCAAAAAATTCCCTTTTGCTGCTGCTCAAACAAACTACATTTGTTCCAGTATTGTGAATTCACTGGACATGTAAATCGACAGTTCATATTTTTCAGTGTCAGCTTAAAATGTGATGATGTAGGTGAATGCATTGCTACTCATTACTGCTTCTCCCAAGGATTCAGTTAATGCACATTAAGACTAATTTTACGATGAAAACAAGATGATGAGGCGTAATCCTGAGAGAATGGAGAAGCTCATACAGGCTTCAATATTGGCCAACTTCATTTACAAAGTACTTAGAGATTATATTTAGAAAAATCTACCGTTATGTGGCCACCATCAGTCAGTTGAATCCCTCAATTTGAACATCGCTCACTTGCCCCTTGTGTTTTGATCCTTCTTGCAAAAATCCACTTTAACGTGAATTTTGTCCATCAAATCATGTGGGATACACGCTGATATGACAAAAATTTGAGTCGGGGGAGAGCCAGATGACTTTTTGTTGAGGACGGTGTTGCCATTTTGGTTTCATCTTGTTCTTGTTTGTTTCAGCCTGAAATACAGTATTGCTTATTCTGTGCAGCGGTTTGTCATCATCATTATTTGTCACATAATTTCATCGAGAGGTAGCAAGTACTCTGACTCCGTACTTAATGTAAGCAGAAGCACAGCTACTGAAGAGTCTTATAAAGTAGACATGCTAATTCAACTCCTCTCTACCTTATTCCTGAGGGTTCTCATGGGGAAACGATTGTGGCTTCCGGCCATAACTTTGCTCTTTGTTACAGCAGGTTTCGTGTCACGGAGCGATTTACTTGAAGGCTTTTATTCCCCCTTGTCTAAATGTCCTAAAATCCTGAGCCCCCGTTGCATTTGAAAATGACTCGCACAGCTTGGGAACTTGTTGCGCCGTTGCTGATTGTACAAACAAGCAGAAGAAGTTGAATCTGTGACTACAAAAGCAATGTTTTGAACTGGCACTCGGATGCGGAAAATACAATGCAACATAATCCTTTGCCTCAGAGCTTTTGACATTGCTCATTGCCTCACATTTGAAGCGACAGAGTTCGGAACGTAAACGTCATCCTACTACCCTGCTACATATTAGCAGGAAGCTAAAGCTGTAATAACTGGCGTTGCTACATTGGTAAAGTCAGTAACTATCATAGAAAGTGGACCTCCACTTTCGATTAATTTGATACTTCAGTAAAAGTAATAAACGGAAAATAAACTGCACAAATAATTTCTCTACAGTGTTTAATTCCTTTACAAACTACTTTTACTAAGAAAAAAAAAGTAATATTGCATGTTGTTTGTTAGGAGCTAGCTAATGTTGGTGCCAATTCTATGCTATCAAAACGCTCAATTTCCCACAGTGTTGCTAATGTTATGAAATGTATAACATAACAAACAGAGACATTTTTTGTCTGTTGGCTTTGGTTGCTCCGGCTCAAGGCAGGTCTCAGGGAACTAATTCTTGTCATTTCCTACAGGGAGAGCAAGATCGTGCACCACACCACAGCTGATGCTAAGTTTGCTAATAATAATAATAATAATAATAATAATAAAGTACACTTTAGTTGTGTTTTTCAGATTAGACAGATTTATATATATTTTTTTAACACCATAAGGTTGTGATTTTAGCTGCCACAAGACCCAACACATTCACCACAAGTAATCGTCCTCGTAGCCAACAAAAAAAAATTCTATCTCCACATCTTTTGCTGTCATTAGTGCTCACTGGTTCATGTTCCTCCATGTTGACTCTTTACATCTCTTTTAAGTCGCATTGTTATCCGTATAAGTAAAAAATAAAAATAACAAGCCTATTTTGTTACGTAAAGATACCTTTTTTCAAGTACAGTACCAAAGTATTTGTATTTTGTTAGTTCTCTTCTCACCAATGATATCTGTCTGTCTATGCTGACAGGAAAAAACTAAAATATTTCAAGAATTAAATAAAAATAATGGTGATTTAAAACCAAATGTAATTTAATTAAAGCTAAATAACGGATGGAAAGCAAGATTTTGTTGTCCCATTAATACTTGTTAAGCGCACATAGTGATAATTTCAGTCCAGCTGACAAAACAAAATGGTTTAAAAATAAAGACATGCGACACGTTTAGCGTAGTAAACAATACAGAAATGACATGATAATGTACAGCTTGTCAATTGTCTTCTCAGCATGCTTACATGTTTGGACCTGACAAGTTGACGTGACAAGTCACACCTGTTGCCAACAAGCAGTCAAGCCAGAGCTCATTAATATTCATGCAAATTGAAATTGCACGATGCCATGCTGTGAATCAGTGTAACACAGTTTGTATATGTCTCCAATACCATCAGGCCTTCATACTTGTATGTCTACATGCTATGGCTCATCAACATGGTGGCATATTGTACATTTTGCACTGTAACTGGCGTGTTCAATCTTGGCCAGCCGCATCATCTGCTTGAAATGTGACCCCAAGCTTCTTTTTGAAAAGTGTGGCATTCACAATGAAAGCCTTAGACGGATGACTTCTGATTATCTCAGCGGGAAATTGGCAAACAAATGGAGACATTTTGTGTCTGCGTTGGCTTTGGTTGCTCAGGCTCAAAGCAGGTCTCTGGGAAGTAACGCTCGTCATTTCCTGCAGGCAGAGCGAGCTCGTGCACCACACCGCAGCCGATGTGGCAGACTGGCAGGTTCCCATTTTCTCACACATGACTCAGTCCAGAGCTAATTTGTAATTTGTCGGAAATAGAGAAAGATAACTGTGGTGTAACATGCCGTAATTCCATTAAAATCTACACAGGCTACTCAGACCAAAAAATACAAACATGGAAATAAACGCATCAGAGAGGTTTTTATTTTGCAATATTCATTTTATGGTTATAGTTTGCAGTGGTGTGAATCTTTAGTGCTGTAAGAATTTTGTACCATACTGGATATATATAACATTTTTTTGTAGTGCTTAAAAATGTTCAAATTATTATTTTATCCAAATTATTCTAATTAGTATACTTAGAGTAATGTTTTAAAAATACTTACAATTAATTTGATGTTGTTCTATTTATTCCACTGTTTTGTTTTGTTTTTAAATAAAATTTAAATTTTTACTATGGTATCAGATGCAACTATAATATCAAAGTCAAAATTTTATATTGTGACAACTAGTGTTGTTCCGATACCGATACTGGTATCGGCAGAGGTGCCGATACTACATTAAAACAGTGATATCGGTATCGGTGAGTACTCACAAGTAACATGTGATACCATTAATTCCAACGCTAATATACGATTTTGGATGCAGCATCTTATGTCTTGCTGTTGCATGACATTCACCAGTATGTGACATGTTCATTGCATGCTGATCTAAGATATCCTATTGGCCCTTGAATGCTCTGAACCAATAGCAGGACAGCTTTTTCATGTTGAGGAAAAAAAAAAAACTTTATCGGTATGGTATCGGTATCGGTCGATACTGCAAAGCTGGGTATCGGTATCGGGGGCCAAAAAACGGTATCGGAACAACACTAGTGACAACACTGTCTATCGGTAACTAATGACTCAAAATAACAGTGAGCTAGTATATGATTTTTGGAGACACATTTTGTCTCATGTAAACTATCCAGTAATTCTTACTTTCTGATCATACATGAAAATACTGTATGCATTTATTCAATCTGGTCCTGGTGCTGTAAGGCATCTGTCATAAGTTTGAATGTTCTGCAATCCCAGCGCTTTCTGTCATGTTACCTATTATCTTTGCTCTGTGTAACATATTTCAGCATTGTCTATTCGATAGGCAAGATTTGACTTATTGCAGTCACACTTGATACCACATTATCAGAGAAATTACATGACTGTTTCCTTTTTTTTTTTTTTTTAAATGGACCAAATTAATCAATTCTGATATTCATAGCAGAAGGGCGAAGTCATTCATCAAACACGTTCAATTAATCTTGTCTTAAACGGATACTTGACTCATTGAGCCACTTTCATCAGTAAGAAGTTAATATTTCGTCTATCATTAATTTGATAACTTCATTATTTTTATCATCATCAATCATGGCTCAGTTTGCGAACATCACATGACCAAAACCAGAAAATAGGTGAGCCGTGATTGGTCGTTACCCTCGCCTTGAGCATCTGTGATGTCATTTTTGTCGACAGCAGGTGGCAAAATGTGTTTTGAAAGGAATTAATTGCACATGACGATTAATCCCAGACAAAAATCTTTACTTTTTATTGCTGAAAATGGCTAAATGAATGAAGTATCTCTTTAAGGAGCTGGCGTTAGTGAATTAGACGCTGCATATCAATGAGTCTCATTTGCGTTGGGGTGGGCATATTTTGCGGCAAATGTATGCAAATTACCTAATTTACATATGCGCAAATAACACAGGCACACCGTGGCGCAATCTGGTTGGCCGCACACTTAGTGACAGATTTCCCCATCTGCGTGTGTTTAGTGAATTAGGCGCTCCCGGATTGCTCCATTTTTAACGGTTAGCGCCGCGCAACGGCGACGCAAACCTTTAGTGAATAGGCCCCTGAGTTTCTTCGACGAAAAAAGAAAACCTGAGAAAGGTTGGCACAAGGCGCAAACTCCGCTCCTTTAAAAGCTGGGGCACAGCATGAACCTGGAAAACACACCCAATCACTGCGTCTGTGACTATGTTCCCCCCCATGTTAACTTCCAAAATCTGCAGCTGTATGCTCAAAATTGCCCCTTTTGGTCATATTATCACTATAACGCAGAGCTTAGCTCCTCTTGTCTCCTTCAAAGCTGGATCTACTGTCCCCAAAAGAGCTGCAAAGTGGCTTTTCCAAAGCATCTGCATCATGGAGTGAATTCTACTGCAGAGCCTGTGGCTTCACACCAAGCAAAGGGCGTGGGGGGTTTATTTAGTCCGCGCAGTGAGAGAAAAGGCTTTCCTCCTCTGGTTTCTTCCTCCTTTCCTTCTCATTAGATCTACGTGGAGGATGCTGCTTTCTGCTGCTAAAGCACTCGTCACCTCCTCCTCCTCTTCACCGCGTCTTCTCCTCGTCTCGCCTCAGTGGAGAGGCGCTCTGTTTGTCCGCCCTCCCCAGCCCCCTTTTAAGCGCTCTCAGTACTGAGGAAAACAGAGTCCTACACAAAGAGGTGTGCAGCACAACAGAGAGGAGGGAAATGAGATAAGAGAGGCTGAAGTGTTGGCTGACACGATATACAGTGTGTGTAACCCTGTGCTGGCAGGTGGACCAAAGTAGCAAAAAACAGCAAATTAGCACCCTAGAAATACTCAGCTTGATTCAGTTTAATGTTTCTAAGTTAACAAAAAGTTTTCTTATTAGGGTTTTTTGGCCCACAAGGTATTTGTTCTTTTGGCATTGTATTTTATTAAGCACTAGTCAGTTGAATGTCTGACAACAATAAAGCTTCTCTGGTTTTGTTATAATTATGTTATATATTAGGGCTGCACGATATTGGAAAAATATGCGATATACTTGCTGAACGTAGCAATATCGATATTATTGCGATATTTAACATGTACCTAAAGAAATTACATTTTTATTACCTAATGAAAGAAAAACATTTTTCATGGGGCAAAATAAGCAACCTTCATGTAATCTTATTTAATTAATTGTAATTATGTCTTGATAATTTTCAACTATTGAATGGCGATGCACATTTTAGTTCTGACTGGTCAAATTCATATAAAAAGCATAAAATTCCATATAAAACTTATTGCGTGCTTTTGCGATATGCATATTGCAAGGGCCAATATCGCGATATCTATATTTTTTCGATATATTGTGCAGCCCTATTATATATTGCTTCAGTGCAAGGACAAAGACCCATTGTGATCCAGCTTTTAACAACGTAACGGTGTACTAAGGTAACCAAATCATCTCAGGGGTTACATTTAACGTATTTTCACGACCATAAGGCACACCATATTAAAAGGCGCGGTCTCGGTTACGTGCTATTTCTGTTTAAAACATAAATAAGGCGCACCGTATTATTGGATGCAGGAATGATAAAACATACGCTAGCTTAAGACACATGGTAGCATGCTTTCTCGCTAACACATATGCTAACATGCATGTTAGCGTAAGTTTAGTGTGCTAGCATATGTTTTTAAAAAGGCAGGGGGAGGAAAACTCTGTTGGGTTGTCCTTGACTCACGTTACTTTTGATTAATCTTCATCCAGAAATCCTTAAAATCCTCATCTTCTATATCCCAAATGAAAAACTGGGCAAGTTCTCCATCAAACACGGCAGTTTTCCTCTTGTTATTTTCACTCTCGTTGCCGTGCGGTGTTGTGCCCGAGTTACCCCCGTAAGAAAATCGTATCCGCAGGTACAATGCATGATTTTCACAAACACATGACGAATATGCATGTGTTTTAAAAACAAGGTTTTGTAACAAGAATAAAGTATCACGGAGAAACAAAAGAAAAGCAAGCACTCGCTCATATTCTGTCGTGGTTGCTAAGTGAGTTCAACGCAGTAGGAAATCTCATATGTATTACAAAAAAAAAGCTCAGAAGACTAAATGTTAATGTTTTTCGGATATCTTTCAGATGTTTGAAGTTTAAATACCAGTTTACAAGGAACCTTTTTGAAGAATATCCACTTTTCTGCGGTAAACGTTATAAGATCCCGCAGCAGGGGATACAATTTGTTTACGGGGGTAAGTTTTGGCACAACAGCGGCACTACTAATGGGGGGCTATGGCGGGGGCTGGGATTGTCCTGAGGATCTGCATGCCGTCTTCTTTCAGTTGATTCTTTCGCGTTCTCATAATTCCTGCCGGTCCTCACCCAGGTCTGCCTTTACTGTATATACGCAATGTGTCAGCGGGAAATGCTCCCACAGTTAGCCAAGCCAAGCACTTTATGAAGTCGCACGAAAACATTTACAGATTTTGGAACTCGGTGCAGACAAAAGGCATACCTTTTAAGTTTTAGGCGCACCGTCGATTTTTGAGAAAATTAAAGATTTTTAAATGCGCTTTATAGTTGTGAAAATACGGTAGCTTTAGATTCATATACACCTTTGTAAAGCATAACAAATTGGACTTCCATCCACAAACTGTAATGCAATTTCAAGTTGCAGGTCAAGTCAAGTATGAGTATGTTTACATGCAGTCAAAATCCCTTTTAAAACCCAAATATTGTCAATAAGAGCATTACTCTTATTCAGTTTTTTTAAAGCTTGAATAAAAGCCCCGGGTTATCCCTTTTGTAACCGGAATTCTTGTTCACATAAATTCTGAATAGAGTACCTTGATTGAACGGGACATTGGTTTGCCTTCTGCACTTATTTCTATTTGCAATAAATCTTGGTCTTTGTCGTACAGAAAAAAAATAAACAACCCTGATTAAGATTTATGAGAGACATGCTTTTGAGACTGCTGTTCATGGCTTGTTTTTATTTTGACAAGACACACATTAGAAACACATGACTGCAGATGAGAACATGCAAAATGAGGCATACAATATTGTACCTTCAGACTTAATTTACTAGAAGAACGATGCATGATCTGACGTTTCGTCACGTAACAGCACACCACGGAATATCAGCAGTAGTTATGTTAACTAAATGAAAACGCATCCAAAATTTGTGGGGGTTTAAAGAACCGAGGAAGCCAAAGCAGAGTCAATCTTTGGTTCCTGGTGTGTGAATAACAAGGAATCTTTAGAGGAAGCACAAAGTGGCCACCGCATCGATAGACGGCACTGTCAAGATCAATAGTTTAAGAGCATAACTAGGCAACACAGGAAGAGGCCGGAGATGATACACAATAAGGTTAGAGTGCAGGTGCACACTGTAACACATAACAGGATGGCTACTTCGCCCACTCTGTATTGTACACATACGGTACTCTATATATTGTATTGTACATAGCTCAAATTGGTCATTTATTTGGGATGTGTCACTGACAGTGAATGCTTCACCTTTCTGCAATTATTGGTTTTCCACCATGACCAATGTGGCCTGAATTAAGTCTCTCCGTGCACTGAAGTCATCCAGTTTGCACATAATAAATGCAAGTTGACATTACAGAAGATATTTTGATTTGTTCGAGAGCCCACAATTTTTTAATTATCTTATGAAGAATAGAATATGACGTATTCAATCCCTTTTTAGCTTTCTTAGAAGAGAGGTTTGTATTAACATCTCCACATATATTTATTTGTAAGAAAAAAAATGCTTAGTTTGTTTGCAGAATTATGCAAAAACATTTTTATGACCATTGAGTCACTTTAAAGAAAATTTATGAATTTAGGCTGACTCCACTCCTCGTTACACCCACATGGTGGCTGCATTACTAGCATGACTTATTCATGATATTCCCAAAAAAGAAAAGCTACCAACCAGTTTGATGTTGTACTTCGTGGCATTTACAATCAATAAAAACATAAGCGAGGTTGGGCGAATTCAAGTTCTGAAAGTTTTCAAGTAGTTCTTTTTAACTTTTGTGCTAACTAGAGTTAAGTAAATAGACCAAGAAACTGTAATAAAAAACTAAATAAAAAAAAATATATTTTTATCTCCACACAAGCCTCCTATTTTCCTATTTCTTGAGCGAGGAAAAGTCCTTCAAAATGTTCTTGAGGATTATTATTCAACAAGTGAAACATTGCAACAATTTTAAATGAATTAATAATAACGTTATACAACATTTGATGCAGTTAACCCTTTTAGCCATTTTTATAGTCACATATTGGGATGAAAATTGTCACCCATCATGTCACTCTCCACTTGATCATTGTTTTTGAGATAATAAAATAGCACATTTTTGAAGCCAAAAGACACATTTCTCATTTACTTACATAGATTTGTGGGCAAGTCAATTTGGGTCTATTAACAACATAAAAAAAATCCTTAATCCTTGTGTCATAAATCTGTATTCAATGATATTCTATATCTTCGGTGGTATGATTTTTTTTTTTTTTTGGTGTCATAGCTACATCATGTAACTTATGATGTCAGGTTTTGGACATGCATGATGAGGTGTTCATCTGAGTTTTTGTGAATGTTCAGACGCATGGAAACTTAGAGGGAACTTTGTCTACGACATTAAGGGTTAATCTCACAAGGCAGAGAGAATGCCTGAGAGTAATGTTGCATGCTTAATTGTTAATTAATTATTCCAGTAACATCTATGCTAATTTCTATTATCTTGTCTATGGTGTTTAAAATGATATTTTTGGATTATACTGACAGACTAGTTTGCTTCTTTTGTTCCTACCATGGATTCACATTTCTTGACAGTGAGGTGTTAACAGGCGCAAGGGATACTAAAAGTGTGTTTTGATAAGGTGAAATGTGTGAGGTCGCGGAATACAATTGTTTTAAAAATGTATTTTTGTTTATAAGGTCTATTTATTGATTTCGACATGTGAGTTGGAACATATTCTTTGTGATAAACGGGATTTCTTTGTATGTTGAAAGGCAAAACTACTGAACTGATGGTACTTGTATGTGATTTTAGGATGGCAGGGGCACATATTTACAGGCTTGTTTGTTTTTGCACTAGCGATGCTAATGTAGACTACAGTTTTATAGTTTGTCATTCTATGTACTGTAACACCATAATTAGGGATGTTCGATACCACTTTTTTTCAGACCGATACCGATACTCAGACCCTCAGTACTCACCGATACCGATACCAATACCAACTGCCGATACCAGTAGTACATTTTGACAAATAAAAAAAAAATTACTAAAAGATATTTTTAAACAAATATATTTCCTTTAATTTTGACAAAAAAAACAGCACAGTCACTCTTCAATAGTCTTAACACTAAAAATAAAACACAAAAATGCTCTTTTAGTTTAAGATTCACAATTTTGAAGTATTTCCAAACCGGTGAAGTTTTGGTGAAAAACTGCTGCAAGCTAGCGCCAGTTACAGGCAAGGAGGACTCACTTAACGTCTTCCCCCTATGCCATCGGTCGCTTGTACTCGTCTGCGTCACGAGTACTCGAGTACTTGAAAAAATGCTGGTATCGGTACTCGCCCATCCCTAACCATAATTATTCCATTCTTTAACATTTTGTAATTTTTAAATTATTATTATTGTATTATAAATTATTATGAATTAATACTATAAATGTTTTAAATCATTATTATTTTTATTTTAATATTAAATTGAAATTGAGCTAATCACACAACACAAACTTTGTGATACGCCGGCGTCTCTTCATTGGTCAATCTAAAAAAGAATCATGTTTACTAATGCAATATAATGAGTTCCATTAAGTTTCACCTTGTTTAATTTCCATAATTGTATTATTAATGTGCTTATTAGGGTTGTCTCTTATTATCATTCAGTCATTATTATTGACAATTATGATGACCTTCAAGAAACTGAGACTGCATCCAGCAGAGTTGTTGTTCATTGTTGCAACTCGTTTGTGGCCGAAAGAATATTATTTTTTTTCTTTTGTTATGCAACATTTTATAATGCATTGTTAAAATTACAAAAAAAAGAATGTAGTCTTGAAGTGTTAATAAATGTCACTTGTGCCTTCTAAAATCAACTAAATAATATTTATAAAATAGACTAATTTCTGACCCAATACAAAAATTCACCTGTGTAAATATATTCTCACACATAAATAAGTGAAATAGCATTTTCTGTTAACTCAATGGTCTTATTGTTCAATTATATGAATATTTTTCCAGTGTTATAATTGTTAATTCTCAAACTTCTGTATTAAAAAAATGTTTAATGAATTGCAAGTATGGCAAGGGTTTATTCGGTAGTTGAGGCCAAAAATATAAAAGCCAACTGCGTTGTGCTATTTGCTACTATCGCCACCCTCCCATCACATCTCCTGTCATACCTGACCTCTATGACTTCTTTTCCAAAGATAGAAGTCAGAAAAAGAGATTGGTTTGAAAGTGACAAATTGAGATTTTCTATTGTTGTGCACAGAGACTGAAAGTCCCGAGAGAAGCAGGTGTGCTTTGTGATCTGTGACACAGATCTCGAGAGTCGTGAAGTGTAAATGGGAAATACTGTCTCAACCCTCCATATGGACGAGCTTGTGTTGATTTGTCCTTCAGCAGATATAGTCAAGGTCTTTATGTAACGAACCTGCACCTTAAATTAGTTCTCTTTGAATATCGGGTTCTTCTATATCATGTATTTGAGAAAAAGTTTCAGTGGCAGCCATTTTCAAGAAAGTGAACCTGAGTGCCAGCCGCTTTTTTAGAATATTGCGTTTTATGACTACGTAAACACAGAAATTGCCAAATGAAACATTGGCAGTAGACTCTTCTTTCACCACATGAACAAAAGTTTGTATCTTTTTCTAGTCTTTTGAGTAATCCGCAGTAGAATATGGGTGGGTTTGATCTCTGAGGAGAGATTTGTTTGTCTAAAATCTCACTGTTTCAGAAGAAAATAGTTTGCTGACAAGTGATAAGCACGGTTTAAGTAAAAACAAAAAAAGAAAAAAGTTGATGATCTAAAAATGAAAACTATATATATATATATATATATATATATATATATATATATATATATATATATATTTTTTATCTAAATACCCGATTATTGGCTAAAATTTTTAGTAGGACATCAGAATACCAAAATATTTGATAGCTGCAGCCCTAATATTAAAGGCGGGGTCTTCCATTTTCACTTAGGAAAATGCACTATATAAATACAGGATATATACCAATGAACTTCTTCTCAATCTACACCTCTGGGCTTCTGTTAGTGTGTGGTGGTGATTTTTTTTCTTAAAAAAAAATAAATAAAAAATAGCTGACAGCCATTGCCGTGACTGGCGGTCCTTGTTAGAGTTGCCGTTAACATCATTTCACGTCAACGGCACTTTTTGCTCAACTTGTCTCAGCCTGATCACATATAGTCAAATGCTACAATTACAACTTTTTTTTATTTTATTTATTTTATTTTTTTTACTTTTGCTTCGCCTTGTAAGGGTGTCTAAAAACCCAACCAAAGTCGTGATGCCATCTAGAGTAGTTGTTTTTCTGGCTCAAACAAACATTTATACAATCCTATTAAACTGTCCACACTGATGATGGTATTGAGGTGACGAAACACTGATAATTTCATTGCTTGTGAAACAAAAGAGTAACTTGACAACATCCCCAATAGTCCTTATCGTTACTCACATATTACTTCATTCGATGTATTTATCCCTTTGTTAAATTGCAATATTTCAACATTCCTCACAACATTGCAACTTTGCTCGCTTATCATTGGTAGAACAACAAAAAGCTGACACCATTTAAGGCCACTGCTTCAGCTCGCTACCATTATTATTCGTCATTGTTGTTTTCCATTTCCTCGCTGTGTCACTTGCTACTCTACAATTACTTCCTATTTCTGTACATTTATGTAAACAGACGTAAACAATAGATACTGTAAAAGAGGCCTTTTAGTCACCCGGGCAACTGCTTTCCTGCCGTGTATCCAAGCTACAGCAGAAAAAAAGGCCATAAAGAGACAGATGGGAGAGTAGGACGACAGTAATGGGCGAGACTGGGAGAGAGCTCAATCAAAGCAGAAGCAAGAAAATCCACGATAGCAAAGAGCATGACTGAGATAGTTTGAGGGAGACGCCATTTTTTAGGTTCACTTAGAGGGATAGGAAGAAAATGGTTGGGAATGATTAGTGCGGCCGCTGCTAGTTTTAGAAGAACACATCCTGTTAAACATTCAGCATAGAAGAGCTTCATTATCAAATGGGCTTGTCTGTTGATACAGTTCTTCGCATTTAAAATACATTTTAATGCCATTTTTTTGCTCGAGCCGATCGTCTTCCTACATTGTGTTGGTGGAGAAGCAATTCTGCTGTTCTTACGTGAATCACAACACATACTGTCAGGATTGCTCCTGGGGGGAATTTGGTGTTATTGGTGTTACATTGAAGTTATTATCTTCCATTCTTCATGTCGTATGACAGTTACATCCATCCAAAAATAATAGAATCTGATACTTTTATTTTGCAATCATACCACTACAATGATTTTGAAATAGAATAGTCAGTGTATGCGTGGACTGAGGGGTTTCACTACAACATGCCATTTATAAATTTTATACTGATTAAATTCATTTTCAGTGCCTCGTATGCATATTATTAATAACTCAAGTCCGTTTAAAAACAGCCTCTAAAAACACACCGTATATTTGAAAACGCTGCTTCAAATGAGTTTGTTGTATCACCAAAAGCATATTGCTGACCATGGGATCATCTAGCCAGAGGCGGAGCTTCACTCTTTTTGTTTACGGAGGAACTACTGGAAATCCTCATTGTAGGATTTGTAAAGCTAAATTATAAATTCATTTCAGTGCCTGATTATTTGGGTAGCGCCCGAATGCAACCATTGCTTTTTTTTTTTTTTTTCCCATCCTACTCAACTATTTATTTAATATTCCCACATGCGGCCGTCAGTCCAATTAACAAAACAAACAATCGCGTGTGAGTAATTTGTAGCCCCTCCCACCACAGCCTCCTTCCTCTCTCCCACTCAAATCTCTGCCACTCGTCATCCCGCACTGCTGCGTTGTACTTTCACAGGCTCAGTGGAGCCACCGCCGTGTCGCCGTCCTGTTTCTATGGTGACGAGGCGTGATCTGTTTCCAGTGAGTCTCTCGCCTCAGCGCTCGTCTTTTGCTCCAGTGACTTCCAAGCATGTCCACTCTCGCATAGGTGTGAGCCGGATTGTACATACATACTTGCTCACACGTCACTAAATAGCCGCTCAACTGGATCTAATTCCAGGTTGATTGGAACTCTTTTGAAGTTGATATAGAAACTTACGAATAATTCACTGCATTTGTAAAGTGGCCAGTGTACAGGAAGAAGCTGTCAGTCAGCCTCTCTGTAGGCTCCCACGTACTGTCTGAGCAGAGTCGTAATCATCCAAAGCAAGATCTAATCAACAGTTTAAGACGCTTTAAGATGGCATCATTGCTGATTCATATTACTGTCAACATTGCTGTGGATTTTTTCAGAATATTAAAAATACATAATATTGATTCCTCCACTCTTTCATTAGAAAAAATTCTTAAATTGTAAGGTGCGGAGGAGTTTAACAACACCCTTCCAGCAATTCTTGAATAATATGTATAATAATATTTAACCCTTGATTCCATTAATATATCAATTGTAAATGATGATAGAGTCCTCTTCAGTTGATTATGCTTTAATTTTTGCATCTGTGTACTGTACATACGTGCGTATATATTTTATATGTATGTATATATAGTAGTTAAGTGAGGGCTGGAGTCGCTCCTAAAGTAGCCATTCGCTAATCATGCTGTCGGTGAACAAATTCCGATTTCCTCGTAATTTAATATGACATATTTTCGAGGTAAAAAGAAAAAAAAGATGCATTTCCTGGAAAATAAATAAAATTCCAGGGTGTACCCCACCTACTGCCCAAAGCCAGCTGAGATAGGCTCCAGCAACCCCCCGCGACCCTTGTGAGAAGTGAGCGGTCAAGAAAATGAATGCATTTATGTGGGTGGTAGTAAATGTTCAGAATCATCATTGTATGTATTTAATAGCAAAATCTGTTTAAAAATGAATTTAACAATTACCTTTCAATATATAAAACATGACAAATGAAAAATAAAATAAAATTCCATTCAAATGATCCAAAGAGGAATTGTAAAAATAAAGGTTTAAGTACGTAATAAACACAAGTTAATATTACAAAAAAACAAAGTGTGAATCAAACGGTAAATATATAAATGTATAAAAATTTATGTTATCTTCGTTTTTTTTTTTTTGTGCAGTTGTGTTTCAAGAACGTACAAAGAGAATAATTGGGTTCAACTTAATCATTTGAATGTGGTCTGTAATGCTCTCAAAATTTTGGCCTCAATCTTTTGCTATTTTAAATATGGTCACCAGTGTTATATCCAAATTACAATGTCTGTATACCTGGCGAACCCCGTGTACATTCCAGCATAATTCCATTCGGTGGGGGGAGACGGCGCAAAGGCTGTCATACTTCAGAAACTGTATTTCTTTGTTTTGGTGCTGCAAAAATGTCGCTCGTTTCCAAAACCCGGAAATGTATTTCAGCGCGTGAAGTCCTGCGCGAGTCGGTGACGTCAGTACGCTGGTGCACGTATAATGTTGCGTTCAAGTGCACCATGGAAACTCGTAAACTCTTCCACTCCCACACAGTCACAACGTTGAAAGACGTGCTTTAGAACCGAAACATGGCACCGTTTGACTTTACGTGAATCGGTGCTCGGAAGTACCGTCCCAAATCGGTCCATACTACAAAAAGTACCGTCTTCGGTACCCATCCCTAATGATATTACAATCAATAGTAGGGGTGTGCTCAAAAAATCGTTACGGCAATATATCGTTGCGGGCCTCATTACAATACACGTATCGATACGCAGGCGTCAGAATCGATATTGCTTGTTAACTTTGAATAGGCAGTTAACGTGTGCCTTTGAAACTTGCATTGTACCGAAAAAATAAAAACGAGCAGTGTCTTTGAAGTTAATTGCCTTCAATTAGGGATTGGACACTGTGACTTGCTAAGAAAAATGAAAGCAGAGGAAGAATATCAACATTTATTTACTTATAAACTTAACATGGCACGTGTCTCAGTGTACCAATTTTCCTATATTTTGTTTAAAAAAAACAAAATAAAATGTGTCTTATGTGGAATACATATGTATCGCAATACGTATCGTATCGTGGCCTCTGTATCGTGATACGTATCGTATCGTGAGGTTGGCGGCAATACCCAGCTCTAATCACTAGTAATAATACTAGTAATATACATACCACTAAGTCCCTTTTTTCAGCTGCATTTCCAGCTGCTTGTGACTGGATCACTGCGTCCAAATCAGATTGGATTGAGCCTCTGACATCATCATGAAATAATAAAAAGCTTTGGGCCAAGTACGGACCCTTGAGGCACACCAGATGTGACCTCAGTTAATTCAGAATTAGAATCTGTCACTGTCACGAACTGTTTCTGCCCAAAGAGGTATATGCTTGAAGCCGTTTGAGAAGTTTCCCAGCAATGCCATATGATGCAAGTTATGCAGGAACTTAACATGACAACACTATCAAATGCTTTATGAATATAATAATATCTTTTACCAACTAATGAAGAGATTATGACAAAAATGAACAAATACTCCTTGCTGCACAGCTATTTTTTTGCAACAATCTTAAGGCATAACAGAAGCAAAACCCTCAGTTTAGATTTTCACCTCCTTTCTCTCCACTTCTATGAAATAAATGCTTTTTGGTCCCTCATTTATAAACATGCACTTTTCTTTTTTCTTTTGCTGGAGGTGTGAGTGCCAGCACACACCTGCTCTCCTTCTTAGACAGGAGGCTGTGAAGCCACTTTGGAACATAATACGCGGATGGTGCTGAACCTAAGGCAGCTGGGCGCAGACGGCTTGGCTCATACGCACATTATTATTGTACATGCCAACACACGTGCACAAACCCTCTGACGGAATCCGAGGCCCAAAGTATGGTACTCGTACACATGCACCAACAGTCATACAGTTTCTTTTAACCAAAGGGGAGATGTGCACTTCATTGGAGATTTTGAATGACGTCAGACGCAGGATAGAAAAGAGTGTGGTGCATCGTTGTGGGTTTGAATGTCGGCTCTGACTTTCACGTCTGGAGTTAGCCGTGATTGGCTTTCCCTGTGGTTGACTGGTGGTCATTCCAGGAAGAAAGAATCAGAGGTTTTGAGAATATGAGCGCACTTATGATTTCATTTTCAATGAACTGTATCAAACTTGGTAGTCATTCACATTAATCAGTCCCCGAGAACTACCTCACTGCTCTAAACTGTGAGGCAGGCATTGAAATAGCGATTCATATCACGATTCCACTGTGTTCTCACACATGGGCAATTATTTATCTAAAATCTGTATTTTTATAATTATTTTTTCAACTAAGCGTTTATTTTGAAAAGCATATTGCATCAAATGTTGAGTGCACAACTTAAGAGTCTTCACGCAAGCGTAGCCACAAAGATGGTGATGGGTCTACCCACCAAAAGCCATCTTAAAGGCTTGCCTCACCATTTCCCGTGGTTAAATGGCCCCACTGAGAAATCAGGTGCAGAAAACAACAGTTACAAAGCGATGAGACAATGAAATAGTTTAAATGCTTCTACAATACCGAGACCCATTAAAAACAATGCAATAATATGCTACTACACGTATCACTGCCCTGAGCTTGCTTTCTAGTAATTCAATAAAGTTCATTACAACAATCAATAGTCCTCCCTTGAAACTAAACACTGATTATACTGTATGTAACTATTTTTCCATGTAATGTTGGTTAAGGATATTGATCTTAAAGTCCACTGTACATTCCGATTATCTTTCGATGGTTTTCCACAACAACAATATCATTGTGTATGCATATCACATAGGTTAGTGTTTCTTCACACTGCCTGGCAAACAGACTGAAACAAACTTCCTCCTAGACTGGCTCCCAGGCACTGTGCCAGATGGTAAACAGGGCCTACTAATTGATTTGATTCACTCTTGCAAGCTTGTGCTCCGTCACCGGTTCTCTTGAAGTTGCCTGTTGTTTTCCCTCTATCAGCTGGTTTAAGTCTCAATGCTTTCTTTTTGCCCTATTCTTTGCTCACAGTCTCCTGTGGATGTACAGTGAGTTAATGACTTTTACAATTTAGGTTGGAGGAAGTAGTGAGTTTGACATTTGTTTAATGTTCCAAAGATTTATATGAGATGCAACTGGTCCAGGGTGTACCTCACCTTTTACGCTATGTCAGCTTTCCTATGAGGTTTAACAGGACAATTGCTGTAGAAAATGGATGGCAAACTTCTAAGAATAAAATCTGATCCTGTGGCTGGGGAAAAAAAAATGAAGACATTGCGCATCACTTTACTTTTCACACACAAACTGTACAAAACTGTCAATCTGGAGGTGAGAGGGTCACCGATTTTGGACGTCTGCGACTTTGAGACACGCTGTGAATAGTAGGGGTGTCACGATTCGCCAACTCCACGATTCGATTTAAATTTCGATTTTGGGGTCACGATTCGATTTTTTTTTCGATTTTTTTTTTTTTTTTTTTTTTTTTTTTTTCTCCGCTCCCCCACTTTATAACACAGAGGCATATGCTTCTGTAGGCTAAGGCTAGTCTATGATCATTGGTTCTATTCATTGTACAGTAAATCTTATTTCAAAAGATCGGCTACATATAGGTGATGCAATTTCCATATTATTTTTGTGTAAATTTATGTAATATATGATAATTGACATTAGGCAGGAATGATCAAATTCAAAGAATTTATTTACAATATAAAGTTAACCGTCTTGTTCTTACTGAAGTGTAAAATAAAAAATAAAAAAACAAAAACAAAAAGTCACAGTGGGTGCCTGCCATCTATTGACTGTTTTTGGTTACAACAGTGTGCTGTGCGTTCCTCTTAAAATAATGTGCAATGTGCAACAACAACAAAAAATATATTGTATCCAAAGTCATGGAACAAATACAGCCTGAACAAACTATATCCCAACATTTACAGTTGCTGGGCATACTGTAGCGTGGTTCAAGTACACTAATTAAATGTTTGAATCCAGCGTTTTCCAAGGCTGCAGGTCTGCTGCTATAAATAGACCTATGGATCTGGCGTTTCGCGCGAGCTGAAGTGTGTGGAAGTTTCACTGTAAATGAGGATGAAATAGTTGGTTGGACCGTTGTTTTCCCACTTCTAGTTGAATTTGATAAATCTAAATCTTTGTGATGCCTGCGTAAATGTCCCGTCATGTTTGTCGTGTTTCCCGTTGTTACGGCTGGCGGCTCGGGCCATTCAGTTTGAATGCGCCAGCGCGACACTCTGATTGGAGGACTGTGCCAGCGCGACACTCCGATTGGACGACTGTGCCAGCGCGACACTCCGATTGGACGACTGTGCCAGCGCGACACTCCGATTGGACGACTGTGCCAGCGCGACGCTATTGTGTATCCGTGTATTATACCCCTATTAGTTATTGTTTCTCCTCCGTTCTGTCAGTTCTGTCAAATGCGGTTATTATTTGTTCACCTTCCACTTTCACTCCCTTGTCAAACCCCTGCCTGAAATTTCAATTAAAACTACTCAGATGTTAAAGTCGACCCGTGTTTATCTACTCTATATTTTCTGTTATTGTGTTACTTCCCTTCCCCTTGACGAGCCGGGCGTAACACCGTGGCCGAGTACAGTACGCGCACATAGCATATCTTGCAACTGTGGTCTTTTTATCGACAACGTGAACGTTGTCGACATAACTCACCGGGAACGCAAAATGTTTCCAAACTGGTGACGAGAGAAGCGGGAGCGGCTTGAAGCACCATTGCTGTGTCTGTCCGCGCTTGCCATCATGACTGCAGGAGAAGTCAGCTAACAAGTGCCGTTAGCTAGTAGCTGAATGGCTGCGTCTCATTTGCTTTCCTGGGAGGTGGCGGTGGCGGCGGTGGCGGCGGGCGCGGGGGGGGGCATCGAATCGTGTGTCCTCTCTTCTATTTCGATGCTCGAAATCGTGACGTAATTTCGATCGATTTCGATAAAAAATCGAAATCGTGACACCCTTAGTGAATAGTGGCTCATTTCGAAATGGGTGAGGGAGGGGACATGAGGGAGGACAGTCAAAAATAATCTTAAATCTACATTTGTCTTTGAAATTTCGCCTCCCCCACAAATTATTCACCCAGGCAGTCGCCCACTTTCATCTTGCACACTGCTAGCAAGATTTGAATGTAGCCTATTTATACCACACCTGTAGAATTCACCACATTAACCCCCCAGCGCATCCCACTTCTCAACTGTTTTACCAAAGTCACAGCCTTCATTCACTTCAGCGCGAACATGTGCATAAGACACACTCTGAGAACATGCAGGCAAACAAACTGCTAGCATGACTTATTCATGATGGAGTGTTGTGTTTGGTACCCCTGTTTTGTCTCAAGAGCGGTACCTTCTCCTTTTGTAGATATTATGCATCTGAGGAGACTTAAAAGTTCTACAAATAATGCACAATCTGCAGTCAGATAACTTTGAATTTTTAATGGGACCAGTGTTGATTTAGTCTTTCTCTTCTTGTGTCTTATGTATGCAACAAGCAGCAAGCATACAGTGGTGTTGTTACCAGAGTTGGAAAAGAATAAGTAGTCGATTATTCTAGCTCATGACTTCGATCACCTCAAATCAGGAATAATGATGTCTTTCCACCTCCATTAAATTGTACCTTTCATCATTAAAACTCTATTACCTCATTTTTTTCTGGTTGTCAACAAAAACTATTGCGGTAATTCATTACTTACCATTGACATTTCTTCGTAGGATAATAAATGTGAGAGCTGTTACAGAATTTCCCGTCCATCAGTAGGGAAGGCCAGACTTTCCTGTCCCAGGTTAATGCATTTTCAGGCTAACAGAGATACATACACAGTACATGGTCTCTTCAAGGTGGGGTCTTTTCTTAGCCTCCTTCCAGTGGGATAAATCCTGAACATTCTTTCCATGGAGGTTGTGAACAGAATCGAAGCAACTTTGGTAGAGGCTTACTGTGCTGCTGGCAATGCAGATCAAATTTTGGCACCTTATGTACAGGGACCAAACGACCTGTATTTGGGAGTCTGCTACCCCACACTCCCCAAAAAATTCCCACAGGACTCTACAAGGGACACTGCTGAACACCTTTGCCGGGACCACAAAGCACATGTAGACTTAAACAAACTCCTATGCTCCCTCTAGGAACCTGCTGAATGCGTAGTTGGTCCACTATTCCAGCGCTTGGATGAAAACCCACACTGCTCCTCTTGAATTTCAGGTTCAACATACCAACGGACACTTCTCTCTTTATATACTTTACTTAAAGAGTGAGATTGCACTGTACTTGGAACAAACACTCTGGTCAACCTTCTTTAAAATAGAGACAATGACCCCAGTCTCCTATTCCAGAAGTAGTGTCCCCAATGTCCACACAATGTTGCTAAAACAGCCCTGCAACATTCTAGAGCCTTAATGAGCTACAGGCGATAAACCTCAATGTACAAACACCAAGTTGGGTGGCAGTAGTTAGCCTTTGCCCACACCTGCTTAGTGCCCCTCACTGGGGAAATTTTAGAGTGGAATTCTTAATGGGATTGAGCCAGACCCCAAGCTGTGGTGAGCCCATGAAG
Organism: Festucalex cinctus; assembly: GCF_051991245.1. Classification (NCBI taxonomy): domain Eukaryota; kingdom Metazoa; phylum Chordata; class Actinopteri; order Syngnathiformes; family Syngnathidae; genus Festucalex; species Festucalex cinctus. Next base: position 10,179,712 of record NC_135425.1, on the reverse strand, counting down.
GAGGACCCACGTCTTCTCAACAGGGCCCCATGGACACTGGCCCGGCCACAAGGCACTTGCCACTGAGCCCTACATTGCTCTAAAAGGGGGCGCAGTGACCTGCATCTTGGGTGAGTGTTCCAAAATGTGTCTTTTATCACAGGGGGTTTCGAGCCATGTTTTGTCTTGCCCATCACCTCGGTGACTTCGCCAGGGACATAAAACCCCTGACAACTTAACTCTTAGGATCTTTGGGACAGGCAAACCCCTCCACCACTACGAGGTTAACACCTCAAGGATCGGTCCAAGAACATCAGGACGACAAATATGGGTTAAAATTTGTACACTAGAGTGAACCGCTAAAAGTGTCAGTGTCACTGTCTGGGGTGAGCGTGCATGTGATGTGTTACACCGTGCATTAGTAACTCTGCGGTGAGGCTTCCCGCTCTCTCTTCAGCTCCACTTCACCAACACAATAACACCACATCATAGGCTAAGAGTGGGAGGGAAGGAGGAAGGCTTACATCATAGAAGATGAACCACAGACATGGTGTTTTTGGTGTGCACATGTGGATAATGTTACTAATTCATGCCAAAAGTGCCTCTTCTGTTGATTTGATAACATGAGGGAGTATAATCGTGATGTTTCTGACATTGTCACATGCACCCATCTGTGATTCTGTGAATAACAGAAAGAAGTGAGAGAAAGATAAAACCTTAACCATTATTACCTTTTTATATATATATATATATATATATAATTGCAGAAGAATGCTAACCTTCTGAATTCTCGTGGTATTTGTGAGTTCACAAACTCCCAAGAATAGATCTTGTAACGAGCCCGCTGATTTTTATCAATACGACCCACTGGTGGTTCGGACCAATCACAGAGCAACGATATGTTTTGGGGCGGGATATGCATCTGTGATGAAACCAGGAAGTGCTGACACCGTAGGAAACAAACTAACCTAACATGGACGAATGGACGCTGCAATTAATTCTGTTCTCGCAGAATTATTCAGTTTCCTTGTTGAATGTTGAACAGCAAGTGCTTTTTCGTGCATTTTTAGCTGGTAAAGATGTTCGTGCTATCCCCCCCATACAACTATGACTTCAAAATAGATTTTATCAAGTCATTTAACATATCTGTTGATGTGGATTTCCCAGCACTCTCTTCAATATAACCTCATTTTACTGCACATGCATCACATCATAGTCCATTACATCTTTAAACCAAAACCCCAAAATGGCTAATATTTTTTAGTTTCTGTCCATTTTTTAATTAATTTATAAAACGGAAAGGCGCTCAATGGATTTCAGACTTTCACCAAGGTGGAACGTTTGTGATTTGAACATCAATAAAACGGTAAACCCTCAGTGACGTATTGTTTCAATAATATATTTGCAGTGGTGTAGAAGTAGAGGTTTCGACATGCCAGGGGGGTGGATGAGATTCACCCCGAGTTCCTGGTTTTGCTGGATGTCATAGGGCTGTCCTGGCTGGCATGCCCGCCTGTCTGCGGAACAGTGGACCTGCTGTATACCCTATTGGCCTAAACAGTGTTATCCAGGGTGCATAGGAGTTTGCTCAACCAGCCTGTACTGTTTGTGCTTTGTGGACTTGGCGAAGGTGTTCAATAGTGGACCTTGTGGAGTCCTGGAGGGATTGCTTGGGGTGTATGAGTTAACGGAAACCCTGTTACTAGTTAGTCGATCCCTGTCAGGTGCTTACATTGCTGGCAGTAAGTTGGTTTCATTTCCAGTGAAGGCTGGACTCAGCCAAGTCATGGATTTGTTCATTACTTTCATGACAGAATTTCTAGCTGAAACTGAGACATTGAGGGACTCCGGTTTAGTGATCAAAGTATTGCATCTCTGCTTTTTGCAGATGAAGTGGTTCTGTTGGTTTCAAGCTCAACTGTCACTGTAGCGGTACGCAGCCGAGTGTTAGTTGGGATGAGAACAACACCTCCAAATCTGAGATAATTTTAGCCATTGTCCTTAACCTGTCCACCTAATTTTCATACATACTGTATTCTTCAAGCCAAAACAGACATGGGTGCTTCATCTAACCTTGCTTTCGCAAGATGAATTCTCACGGTATTTGTGAGTTCACACACCCCGGAGAATACATCTTGCACCGCTCCCGCTGATAACCACCGTTACGAACCATTGGTAGTTCGGCCCAATCACAGAGAGACATTGTGTTTGGGGGCGGGATATGCAACTGTGACGACACCAGGAAGCCAGCGCCAACGCCGGAGCTAACAAACAAAACGAACATGGTCGAATGGACGCTACAATTAATTCTGTTCTCGCAGGATTACTCACTGTTTCCTTGTTTAATGTTGAACAGCGAGGAGCGCTTTGTGCATTTCTAGCTAGTAAGATGTTTGTGCTTTTCTCCCCTTGGGCAAGAATGAAGATGAAATTTTCACCCATGGCCGTGAATGGTTAAGACAAACGTGTAGAATGACGCATCGTCCAATCAGTTAGAATTATTGTACAGAATGTCCCGCCTTTTCCCAACCAAATTACTGTGGAGAGGTACCAGATGGATATTGCGGAAAACTCCCACTTGAGTGAAGCGCATATCCATCTGGCTATTGCCAGATTATGCTTTACCTGTTCTTAGTGTAGATTAACCCGGTAACCCATGACTCTGAACAGAGGTCCCAGGATTTCTTCAAAACTGTGTTATTTTTTTCTTGTCATTGCTAATGAAAAGAAGGCTGATTACTGCATTGTTAATAGATCCCAGTAATGGTCTTGTATAGACATTTTGATTTATGGGCGGGTGATGTTAAGAACTGAACTGACCGCACAGGTTCATTTTCAAAATTGATTAGCAGTTGCCTGGTGTGTGTGCGTGAGTGTGCGCGTGTATGTGTGTGTTTGAGAGGAACAATGTTGTTTTCGTCCCGGTTGTGGAACAGTGGACCAGCTCTTCACCCTCAGCAGGATCCTGGAGGGTGCATGCGAGTTCGACCAAACCAGTCTAGATGTGTTTTGTGGACTTGGAGAAGACGTTTGACTGTGTCCCTCGGGGAGTCCTGTAGAGGGCGCTTCGGAAATATGGGGTACCAAACTCCCTGATACGGGCTATTCAGTCCCTGAACATCCGATGTCAGAGTTTGGGCTACGTTCCCTATATTGTATATTAGTTGAAATAGATGCCTGAAATTCATGGTAATGTGATATTTATTCTGACAAATACTTGAGATTCTATATAAACAATACCTAATCATGAGTAAACCGTTCGTTCTTATGTGTACTCCTTTGATTAGTTTTGTATATCCGGAGGACTCGGCCGAGATGCGCTGGTTGCCATGTGTGTTGAAAAGTCAAATTTGTCAACGGAGAGTAAATTCATTTGCATAGATCACATCCTCCATCACCCGTAAAACACTGCATGCCTGAAGCAGAGCAAATTTCATTTAGCTTCACTTCACTTAATTTTCTTTTCTCAGTCACATCTCATGTCTGGGTTCCAGGAACAGTGAATTCCTGAGGCCTTTCACTGGCTTTAAAACATGGCTGAACAGTGATTGAAGTCTACAGCTGTTTATCTGCGGACCTTGGAATGCCACCCAAATGAAATTTGGCGTCGATTGATTATGAACATTAGGGTACACGCCTGTCATATGTACACTTTATAAATTAAATAGATTCTTAGATGACTAAACAGGAATTCAGTGTTTTCAATTGTCTAAATTGCAACTTAAACAGACAAGTATGTGTATTCCTTGTCTGCCAATATCAATTCATGTAAATCCAAAGCTTTTTGAAACTCAGGAAAATAAATATCCAGGATCACCCCCTTCAAGATGTAATGTGCAATTTAACACACATAAATGACACATGATCTCAGTTGAGTGGTTAAAAAGAGAGTCTATTATCTCAGTATGAGTCACTCTTCCTCAGAGACCCCTTTTGTAGACAGCCTTACATATTGCTAGCAGTAGCACATAAAGATGCAAGTCCTTCATTTTGATTAATAAAGAAAAAAATAGTCATAGGGACTGACTTTCAAATTATTGATGAGTTCCACAAGGATGTCTTATTAAGTACAAATTAACCCCAAGTGATTATTTCTCATACACATTATGCTGATGTTGACTCAAATAATTGCTTCACTTAATGCAATGTGTAATGTGTAGGACCTACTGTATAGAGGTGGTCATACCAATTACCAGTTCATTACAGCGTGATGACTCGTGACCCCGCCCCCAAGACAAAAAGAAAAATGAAGACCATCAAGAATATTTCTATTCAGTGGCACTCAGACTGAGAATATTTTGATGTGAAGCTTCTTTGTCTTTGTTGAAAGTTGTGAAGTGGCAAGATATTTTTTTGTCCATCTTATGTTTACATATAAGATTTCTTGGCTCTGGCTGAGATAATAAAAAAAATATATAAATAAATAAATAAAACCGTCAATAACAATATCCTTACTGTCTGGCTTTATATTAATCCCACTTTGTATGTTTGTGTTGATTTCACCTCTCGCCTTCCTTTTATTACTTGTTTTCAATTGAAGAGAAACACTGTAAAGTGGGTTCTAACTTTATTTCTCTACAGAAGCGGTCCTTGATGTTGTCACCCTGGGACCTGCATTTTCTTACTGTTGCAAAGTCACGGCCGAACAGAAGTTGAAAACAATGTTGTTGTTTTTTTTTATTTTAAATATAGCTTCTGAAAACACATGTACAGTGTATTATATTTTCAATTACCATTTTAACAATTGAGTTTGATTTCGGGTTGTCACTCACGAATCTTTTGATTATTCCATTGGTAATTCACCCTGCACATCCCCTGTTGACATTTTTTTTTGTCGTGAAAATATCTAACACTGATAAGCAGGCGTGCACAAATAACACTAAAGTTTGCTCACGTTTATGTATATTAACATTATAATCATTTCAATAATTATGTCATTTAGCTCTCACACTTGATCACTGCTTAGAAATGTATTCATTAGAAACATTGAAACACACACACACAAAAAAACAAAAAACATGTAAATCACGGATATATGTGTGAATAATTTTGAGTTGAATCTCTCCCCATACAAAACGTCCTTATTAAATATGTGACACTGGCCTGTAAAAATACTAAAACTTAGTCTAGCCCACCCCTGCAAAGACTTAGACCATGCCTTGTGCCAGACTCTCACTGGGCACACAAATAAGAGTGCAGAATTTATACTGCTCCTGAAAGAATTCAAATGAGACAACCGCAACTTGATCACATTCCAAGACATAAATCACAGAACATCTTCTAGTCTCTGTTTTGTCAAACCTTTGGCAATGGCTTGGAAATAGCTGTCATGTGGTTAAAAAAAGAAAGAAGATTTGCTGGTGGAATGTGCACATTACTTCTGCTCACATTTACTGTACATGCAGACCTCTTCCTACTTCATGATTACATTTAAAACATTTGGATGTGCATGTCTGTTTTGCCCAAATCAATATATATTGTATATGGGTATCAACTTATCATAGAGATGATGTGTCACAGTTGGTTCTTAGTTTGAATCTTGGGTACTCCCACTCCCCACCGCATTGCAAAATCATGCTTGGTAGGTTGAATTGATTCTAGGTTGGTCCTAGGTGTGAATGTGAATATTAATATTTTCTTATATGTGACTGGGACATTCCAGAGCGTGCTCGTGCTTCTCCCAAAGTCAGCTGGGATAGGCTTCAACTCATCCATGGATGGATGCATGAATATCATTATTAAACCAAACCATTATGACAGTAAAAGGGAAAATTGTTTTCTCAATTCAAAGCCGTGCCTTCTACCAAAATCCCATTCTTTCCATTTTTGTGTCCCATCTATATTTTCGAGCAGGATAATTCTTCAGCATTTACTTTAATTTGCATACTGAGTGAACACAATGCAGTATTAAATGTAACTTTGTATGAATATAGAGGGCAAATTGGTTTCTAAAAATGAGGGTAAAAAAAAAACAAAAAAACAACACATTTCACCAGGCATCCATATAACTTGTAATGAGAAACAATGTCTAAATGCTGCACATTCATAATAATCCGTCAGGTTTCTCATTCTGCAGGTTTGACATCTTGCTTTAACACAAAAAAGAAATAAAAAAAAAAAAATCAGTTTCCCCTTGTAGCTTGTAGCTTTTCCTACATTAAGCATTTTAAACTTGGTTTGTGTGTGTAGTCAGCATACATTTAGTAACATGAATTAGTATAGCAATAAATGGACATGATGAATCACTAATTCAATGGCAGATTATCAGTGTTGCCACAGTTACCTTGAAAAAGTAACTTAGTTACTTTACTGATTACTTGGTTTTAAAAGTAACTAAATTGCGTTACTGATTACTTGATTTTAAAAGTAACTAAGTTAGATTAAAAGTTACTTTTTTAGTTACTTTCAGCAGCTGCCGATAACACCATCTCAACGTAAAAATAATGCAGTAGAAACGGAGTTCCAAATACTTTATTGAAAGTGCATTTTTAACATGAAAATAAAGGTTTTTTTTTTATGAAAAACAAAATAGGCAGTCTCTCTTGACTTCTTGTAACGTAAATACTTTTTATAAAACAAAAAATAAAAATCTATCCAGGTTGAAAATGAAAATCCCCTAAATTCCTCTATTGTTTGTTTGTTCCGCTATTCCAGTTTGTACACATGTATCAGTTTAAATATTTATTAGTAGTTGTTGACAGTTATAATTGTTTTTTGGTTTGTTTGTTTTTTCTCTTCAAAATAAGGATCAGGAAAACAAAAGGTTGATAATTTAATGTTAAATATAAATATTTAACCTTTAGACAGACACCAACACAATTAAACAGAATATTTGCACATTGTGAAGTATTTCAGAAACATAAATTTAAGACATGAAATAAACCTACCGTCCAGCCAAAAGAAATATGAAGCCACCTTATGGAACAATAAATCTATCAAACACATTTTAACCACTCAATATATGCAAAAATATTTCCAAAAGTTCATTTCCCTTTTTAATCAACAATTTTTGTATTTAACATTTTTTTTTTCTTTTGTCATCACTTTCATTTTTGGTTAATGTATGACATCTTTTTTTGTTTTTTTAATCTGAGACACGATGATGACCACAGAATCACTACTGTTTATATTTAGTTTTTTGGGCTGTCGTAATCGCGGGCACGTCTCAGTTCTCCTATCTGCTGCTCATGCTAGTTGTAGACATTGACAGGGAGCCACAAACTGAGAAATGAGATACTTGCAGTGTGCTTTTAGCTTAGCTGGTGTGTTGGCTGTGGGACATACCTGTGTCGTTTGAATCCATGCATTGGATCGTCACGGGAGTTATTCTTTTTGGCTCGCGCGCAGTACCAACGCCGGCCCGGGACGTACAAGTGCACCGAGAGGACTCGATAGCCATGGGAAATACCGAGATGTACGGCACCGGCTTCTGCTAACTGTCTCCATTTGTATGTTGTCACTCGTTGCGCGCGCGCGTGCGCGCGCGCGCCGTGTCGCGAGCACGGAAACACGGAAGTAGCTTGAATGGTGATGCTACTGAAATGTAAACAAAACAAGTAGAGCACGGCGCAGAACTCTTGCTATTGTTATGAAAACCATAAAGCCTCACTCGCAACCGATACGGTCGTTTAGCTCCCCTTGACGAACGATGGTTCGGTCGAATCGTTTTTTTGTTCCACCCCTACTGAAAACGTAACTTGTCTGACGTCACTCCCCCTGGCGAGAGGGCGGAGACGACCTCATCCCATAATGCTTCACGGACCAGTTGAGGATGGAAATAAATTATTTTTTTTACCACTTTTATGGTCCATAATGCACACTTTTTTTTGTTGTGTTGTGTGCCTGTTGGTTAATAAAACTAGTAGTAAAAGTATCATCACTTTTGTTTTGAATGTGCAAACCATTCATGACCAGAGCATGGCTGATTTCAGTGTGGTGATCAATGACTTCTGCCTCATCTTCGTAGTTAGCAGTAGTTGTTTGTGACTGTTACAACAGTGAGATAGTTTGCCTTCTTCATGAAAATGTGGAGTAACGCATTGATTCTCTGGACAGTAACTTTAATCAGACTACTTTGTAGAATAAAGTAACGCGTTAGACTATTAGTTACTTTAGAAAGCAACTTTTTCGAGTAACGCGTTACTAAGTAACGCGTTACCGGCAACACTGCAGATTATTATGGAAAACTAATCACCTGGAGGGCCTACCCACTTATTAAGTGTGAAATTAAACAACCGCATGTATTTTTTTATTTTGTGAGCTGCCTATTTCTGAAAACATGTTTGTGCGTGACCCATTCCGCTAGGCAGGGCGTGTCAATTTTGACTCCTGGCTGTACAACAGCAGCCATGTTTGATGGCAAGTGTCTCTGGCAGCTACAATGACTTCGTGTGTACCCATTCCCACCGTCCTAATGTGCATTGTGGCCTCTCCTGCCTCTGTCACAGCTGTCTGCTTGTATCACATTACGTCAGGGCCACAACACACACGCAAACAAATGAACACACACACACACAACAACATCACAAACAGGATGTGACATAACTGAACTGATGATTGGTTTGCTCGTTTCCTTCTACAAGATTGTATGTCTAATTGGCATGAAATGGGTCTTGTCTAATGATGAAGCCTATTTTCTGCAGTGTGTTATAGTTTGTCTCCACAAAGCCGTGTAAACAGGAAAACATTTTGTGTTCATGGCCTCTATATTTCATCTTCTTTTTTTGCAAAGCAGAAGTGAGACCTGATTAACTAATACATCACCCACCATGATTACACTGCACCTGTGTGTACATATGTATGTATATGTGACCAGCTCCAGCAAAAGGGTCTGCCTGTCGGCAGGCTCAATCTAGAGATATGGGCGATATTGACATTTTTTGTCCATTTTGCGATTTCTCCACAAATAGCTTCCTTGAGGTCTCTAGTTTCATTTCCAAGCGGCACAAAAGTCAAAATTGTAATAGAAGTGTATGAAAATAAGCAATTATTAGACAGTATGCCTCGTAACTAGGGGGCGTGTTTTTAGCCAAGCTGCTAGCGCTAGCACTGCTAGCACACATTTTCACTTTATGCTCTTTTAAATGGGATGACATAAGATAAAAATGAGCTATGAAATATTTAACTTGAAAATGAAAAATGGTCCTCTCAAAAGAGTCACAGTATTGACACCTGCCCCAAAATGCACACAGGCCATGCTGACTTGGAAATACAATAGTTTAGTGTCCCTTGTGTATTACTTGGGGTGGTGGGACAAAACAAAACATAACAAAACCCAAAACAAAACCCAAAAACAAAAACAAAACGTTCCAGTGTGGACACCATTGCAGGATAACTACTGACTGCGCACAAAACGCTAGTGACAGTCCAGGGGTAGGGAACCCTGGTCCTCGAGAGCCACTGTCCTGCCTGTCTTCCATGTTTTCCTCCACCAATACAGCTGATTTGATGAATTGGCTCATTATCAGGCTTCTACAAAGCTTGCTGATGATGATAATAATGAGTCCGCTGTGCTGGAGGGAGACATGGAAAACAGGCGGGACAGCGGCTCTCGACGACCAGGGTTCCCTAACTCTGCGCTAGTCTGTCAACAACCATGGCAGAGAGCCGTGTCTTCGTCGTTTTGCGCAACCTCCTTAGCTTGTTTATGCTTTTTACAGCAAAATGTTTTGCATGATGTACTTGAATCACCTGGCATTGTCACTTCTCGTGTGTTGTGTTCGTCTCACTGTTCTGTATATATTACTGGATAGCCGATAGCCCATACACGCCCGTGCAAGCCGTTGAAGCGACAGGGCAGCCATCTTACTCCTCCCATCTCGTGAGCAGACTATTCTTTAAACTACTTTGAAGACCCCCTTTTTCTTTATCGCTCAGTTCTTAGACCCCTGTTGTTTCTACTAAGTACTGTCTCAATTTTCGATACTGTAAATGTTTAGTATCATATGCGAGAAATGTTTCTTGGGAGGAGTAATATGGCGGCCTCGCGGCTTCAAAAGTCTTGGCCTATCGGCTATTTAGGTCAGTGCTTCTGCTGCATTCGAGGATGGTCGGAAGTCGGATATACCGAGTTGGTTTTTCCTAGTTCCGACCTGAAAGCGTTCGAGGCGAAAGTAAACAACCAAAATGGCGGATAGCGGTAAATTGATTTTTATTTTGGTTCTTAAAACTCAAACTTACCTTCTCGTAATTTTGCTTCATTTATTGTTTTTATCTTATTTCATAAGTATGCCATACTGTTCAGTAGTTCACCGTATAATTTCATGCAGGGAGATAGCGGCATACTGTAACATACGTTGCATTATCTAAAGCTATCTAGTTTTATACTCAAGTAAATTGTGTTTTACGGGTCACCACTGTAGAGTGAACTAACTTGTAGTCCGTCGGTGAACACGGGGTCCTTCTTTTTTTCCGACTTCGCAAGTGTAATTTCCGAGTTAAAGGGGCGTTCCCGTACACACTTCCTGGTTTGAACTCGTAAATGTCCGACTTCCGACCATCCTCAAATGCAGCATTCATCTTCTTTACTGATTCTTCTTCTACGCTTTCCGTTAACTCCCCATGGCAGCGCTACAGCGCCACTCCAGACTTGGCATATATATTACAGCCGTTAAATGTCCTGTCCTAGGCGTCTTCTTTTTGAGGCTGTCTTGAGACGGTTCTTTGGTCTCATATTCCTCTTTAATCTGAAACCCAAATGTCTTCACTATACAACAAAAATAAAGGAAAGGTCAGTGCGAGAAGGCACCTCAGACTGTGTCTAGTTTTATAGTTACATAATCTAATTACACTGTTTGCAAATCCTATTTTTCATGTTTTCACATCCCCAATGTCATTTTATAAACCAGTTTGTGAATCCCTGTTGTATTCGATAAACAGACACTTACATGCTAGTAATTATCCAGCCTTTCACTCTATGTATATTTATGTATTTATTTTAAAAAGTCGACTCTGGCTGCTAAGAATGTTTTCACTTTTGTATTCATCACTCGAGGGAAGTGACGACGACGGTGTTTACTTGATAGACGATGCAATCACACTACATATTTCCGGTGCTGCTGTCTGGCGCCCACATGGACATATTGCAGGGTTGATAAAGAAAATATTAAAAGTCATATAGCTCCTTCTTCTGACAAATCCTTGCCCAGACTGTCTGTCTACACAGCCATTAAGTCAGCCCTGGGTGCGGACACACGCGCGCACACACCCGTGCACTTAACAGGGTAAAGTGAGTTATTGATTTTGGAAGTCATAAGATTGGGATGGGTGGATGTTTTTTGACTGATTTTCAATGTCCAGTTTTCGTTCCTTATCAGGTCACAATAACTTTTTCTTTTCTGGATTTTAATTTGACATCGTCAACTCTATAAGTGTTCTTATCAAACAAAAGGCTCACATCATTGATTTCTTAGAATCTAACACTTAGATATTTTACCCATTTTAATTGACGGGATGAATAGTTTTCATGTAAATTTGCTCATGCTGACGGAGAAGTACTTGATGGGCTGTGTTTTTCAAGCGTCATGTTTTATCACCGCTTTTCCATCTGATGTGATGTTTTACCTTACCTCAGTTTTACTCAGAGATAATTATACCAACATATTCAACTAAATATCATACAGCAATGAGCAAAAATATAAAAAGAAACCTACAAATCCATTACTGAAGGACTGGATTAAATCTAAAGGGTGTGCATTAATTATACAGTTAGGCGACATGTTTTATATTATTAAAATACTGTTTTTAAAAAAAAAAAAATCAAAAAAAAAATCCCTGTTTGCTGATTACACTCATTATGATGAGGTTCCTAAAGTGTAAATGTGCTTTACTAGTTACCATGGCAACAATAACCAGGGAGCAATAATCAACCTTTATTGCGTCTTTTCTTCAGAGTGGAATGAAATACATTAAAAGTATAATTCAGATAATTTTTAAGCTATTGTATTAATGAGAATTTCTTCTCCATCCATCCATCCATCCATCTTCTTGACCGCTTATTCCTCACAAGTGTCACGGGGGTTGCTGGAGCCTATCCCAGCTGGCTTTTGGGCAGCAGGCGGGGTACACCCTGGACTGGTTGCCAGCCAATCGCAGGAAAACAATAAAAAAGCTCAATGTTTTTAATCTCAAGAATGATGGGTTTTAAGAAAATTTGTTCAAAAGGCTTTATGAGCTCACGATCCAATAATTGAGAAATGTTAATACATTAATATCCGTTTATTTGTTTACTAATTAAATATCTGACTAATTACACTATATAGTATGCACTGAGCATAAACTACAGTGTATAAAATATTGCAATGTACATTGGTTCAATGAAAAACTGCTGTAATAACTGTACATATTTTGTCCACATTTAAAATAGTATTTTGTCATATATATTGTTAGAAAGTGTTTATTTTCATAAACAGCGCCATTTGGGAAGTGAGGTTCCACTGAATTTAAATACAGACAAATATGAAATACATCTTACATTATACATCCCTTTTAATAAATATGGTCACATTTGTTGAAGCTCTGCACACAACTCTGAAAGAAAGAGTAGCAGCATTAGTGCCAAACCTACATAAAAGCCCTCCGGCTCATCGTATGCAGAGATTACAATGGCAAGAGATGCTTTTATTATGAACCATAATCACTTTTCAAATATGAAAGTGATGAAAAAAATGAAAATATCTGCCCACAGAGCACAGACGCACACACAGTTGCACCTCCATTTTGTAGCTTTAATGCATACATTCAAAGCTCATGATAATATAAAGCATATTTAGCCAGCATGTATGTGTGTACTGTATGTATGTATGTGAGGATACAACATATGTTTCAGTGGTGCTCTTATTGCTCTTATTATTTATGACAATTTTTTTTTTTTAAGTTTGCAATGTAAATTGCAGGTTATTTGTCCTTCGAGTATCTCTGCGATATTTAACGAGTCTATTCTCTTTTTAGAACTGCTGTCACTGCTCAGCCAAAACCTCTAACTTTACATTAACTGCATATTACAGAGGTGTTTAACCTCCAGCCCAAGCTCTAAATTATAACCATGTTTTTGTGTCTCTATGCACAGGATCCTGGCAAAAGTGGGCTCCGACTTCGACCTGCGAACATTGCGGGCTGTGAGAGTGCTACGACCCCTCAAACTGGTGTCCGGGATCCCCAGTAAGCCATTTGTTCAATATTTTTTTTCAGGGTTCACAAATGTTTTCTTTTGAGCATGAATTTGTTTTGACGGTGATATTATTTTTGACAGTTATTCTCTGTATTAGTATACGTTTAAATTGTACATTAGTGCAAGTAGAAAGGGTTTTGGAAAGATTTTATTCAGCTCACACTTGCAGGGAAATTGTAAACTCTTCTGCCTTTTGTTGGTTTATCACTGGATTGATATACGAACAAAGGAACTTTTGGACACTTGACCTTTAGCTGTTTATTACTGGCTCTATCAAAGACACAAACACTAGACTGGAGTCTGGTAATTAATTAAAGGGCTTCTTTGTGTGGAGTTAATTTTTTTTCCTCTCATGTTTTCTTTCAATTTTTCTTCCTCCTTATTTTTAACCCTTCCAAAACCAGGATTCAAACCTATAATTTCCAAGTCTTAGGGAGTTGTGCAAGCACCAGTTATACTTTTCCATCACTGGATCCCATTTACTAGTTCCTCTCTTTTATTCAGACCTGAACGTGTTGTCTTTCTTTACCATCCTTTTGCCCTCATTTCTTCTTCTATTTCCTTGGTTCTTTTCTGTTTCCTTCCAAAATACAAAGACGTTTTGTCAATCTTATCGGTAACCATAATTGAACATAAAAAAAATATTTACACACTTAACGCTGAAAGCGATCCATGACTGACATGGATCACTGTGGCATTGCATCACAAATTTATGTCCCATAAATTTTTGTCTTGAGCTGAAAATGCTATTTAAGTAAATATACTGGTTAGTTTATTGTCAAAATTAACAGAACAGGTTTGAACTGGAACTAACAGACTGAGGTGCAATGGCACAAGTGTGCTGTAAGAATTTATCCAACTTATCCAATTTCAGCAAATTCCCCCAAAAATATTATTTAGCAGTTACATGTATATCTTTGTTTATCTATCTATGCTAGTGATGTAGTGTGACAGTCAGAACAATTAAATACTCTTACATTAGATGGCACTATATGTACAATTAACCTTTATGTCCACCGGTTGCCGTTCATACAACATAAGAATTCATATTTTCCTGTAACTATATCAGTTTAATTACAGAGGCCCTAATTCTACCAAGGGTGAGTCAATTTGTAAGGAAATTTAGACAAGATAATTATTTCAGTATTCATGCATTTTGTACCCATCTATCTTCCTTACAGTTCTGGCACTCGGGGTTTGAATCTTGGCTCTGACATTGCTGTGTGGAGTTTGAATTTTCCCTTAGCGTTTTGGTGGCTTATCGCTTACTGCCTACTACCAACATTGCAAAAATATGCATGGAAGATTGTTTGAACAAAAGTGTAAATTTGAGCGTAAACTATTGTTTGTCCCTATGTGCTTCGTGATTGGCTGTCAACCAAAAAAATAAATAAATAAATCCACCATCCATCCACCTGCGCAACAATTTAGACCTGGTCTCACCAAGTCTAGTCTACTTTGTGTCACCAAATTGTTTGTTGCGCCGGGGGCGTGTAAGAGAAAACTCCCCCATTCTATTGGAATGTTGAGTGAGTTCCCAAACACTTCACCCGGCCTGAAAATGAATTTTCACCAGTTTTTACGCCAAGCGCATGTGCGTGCGCCTGTCTATGAAAATAGACCCCCTAATGTAACAAATGCCCGTGTTGTGCCAACAAGGCAGGTGGTCTAGTTCAACCTCAGTACCCTCAAAAATGCTCATCTGGATTATTTATAGCCTCCAAATTCAGTACTTGAATGCATCATGGACATTGTAGTTTACTTCTAACATGCTTAACAGACTTTCATGTGTGTGTGTTCTTTTGAAGTAAATATCTGTTTTGTGTTCTCCAGGCCTGCAAGTGGTGTTGAAGTCTATAATGAAAGCCATGGTGCCCCTGCTTCAGATCGGGCTGCTGCTTTTCTTCGCCATCGTCATGTTTGCCATCATCGGGGTGGAGTTTTACATGGGCAAATTCCACACCACCTGCTTCAACATCGACACCGGTGAGGAAAAACAACCCTGGTTTTTGTAGGACATCGAATTTTTGCCAGGAAGTTCCTCTCTCTTTTACTGTATATGGCATTTCATATTTATGCACATACATTTTTTTATAGTATCTGTATACATGTGACTAACGCTGCAAGCTGTTCCAGCAGAATATGCTTATATCAAACATAATGAACAGGCACAAACATCATTTCTGACAGCCTTTTGTCATACCTTGATTTGGATTTATGACACCATATTATCCGGGCAGTGATTGATAGCTTCTGCTGAGAGTCATGATAAAACTCAACCTCCGACAGTATAAAGGTGGTTGCGCTCAATCTATGTCTCTCCTCCATCAGAAGTGCGTACCACTGATTACGGTCACACTAAAACCTGACGCTGCATCTTGCAAGTGCACACCGAGCGCTTTCTTTTGTTGTTTGTGTATATGCAGCAGCTTCTTTCATTCTAATCATATAGATTGAAAGGTTGAAAAATGTTCGGCTTTCGCACGCAGGCATTGCAAATGTGTTTTTTTATTCCAGGAAACTGATGTTTTGCGCGTTTGTCTTGTCTATAAGTGAGGGTGAAGGTACTTCAGATTGCCACATGGGCAGTGTTTAATGAAATACGTTCTCTGAAAATAAACTGTGTCGAGCTCGTGGACGAAATCCAGATCTTGTGCCAGCACCTGGGTCAGTGACTCGGATGGGAAATTAACTTTGCATGTCTTGTTTAAATTTAGCATGGGTAATAAATGTAGATTATTTTTTAAACGAGTGCAACACTAAATTCAAATCTGAGTTTGGATTAGAGTCCATTATTCTCAGCTCAAACAGATTGCTGGTAGTGAGTTGTAGCTGCTGCAGCTGCTGTGTGTGATTGAAGTATTTGAGGGTTATGGTAGGTAGTAGGGGTGGAACAAGTCCTCGAATAGTTCGAGTATTTCAGTTAAAAAAAAACAAAAAAAACAATGCTTGAAGCATGTTTTCTGCCTCAGATACCTGTTATTACTGTCAATAAGAAGTAGTTAAGCCAACACAGGAACTGTTGTTCACGTCGTAGTTTGCATATACAACTAAATTGTTCACTATGCATGACAGTAACATGGTGATAAGGTCTTCAAAGTAAATCTTCCCTTACTAAATAATATACTTTGGTATGCGTTTATTTTGAAGTTGTTCCCAGCAACTTCACAGAGATCGGAAATAACTTTACTTGAGTAGTTTCTATCAGTACTTTGTACTTTCCTGAGTACTTTTTTTTCCCTTTTTTTTAAAGACTACCTTTTACTTTTATCCATTCCATTTTAATATGAGTAGCTGTACTTTTTACTTGATACATTTTCAAAACAAGGTCGTTACTTTTTCTTTTTTTAAATACACGAAAACAATTAAAAATACTTGCAGCGTCAATCTCTCCTGGCTCCGCCAATCATATGACGCATTACACATGGTCCCCTACATCCCAGTTTGTGATTGGCTCTACGACACGCAATTGCATGATGTGCAATTTATTAGAACAACCCATCAATATGAGGGCAATGCGCGCCGCTACTACAGATGATAATTTGAACTTGATAAGAAGAACGCTGCAGAATGCCTGTCAACAATATGAACGAGGGTTCAATCATGTCACCTCTCTGGAAACACAACATGAGCGAGTGATACTCAACACTGTCAGCTGAACGCAGTGCAAGAAAGAGAGTCAATTGGCCGATGTATACCCGTTTTTGCTTCATTAGCTAATATCTTTCAAATTGATGTAGGAGGAAACATACTTCTACTTGTCAAGTACGTTTCAGAACCAAAACATGGCACCATTTAATTTATGTGAATAAATGCTCGGAAATACCGACCTAAATGGTCCATACCACTAAATGTACCGTCTTCGGTACCCATTCCTATCACACACATACCTCAAGTTGTTTAAAAAAAAAAAAAAAAAAAGACAAGTGAACCTTTTTTAAATGGTGTATTTTTCCTTTGTTTTCCTCTATGCTCCATTTATGATGTACTCACTCTGACTTTATTTAAATAAAAAAAAATAAAAATAAAAAAAAAGGCTTGTGTGCACTGTGCACTGACAAGTCCGTGCTTGTGTGACGTGTGATGGAAGTAACGTCAAGAGTTGAGCAGTAATTGGCTCACTACTGCCGCCTAGAGGCTTGGCATGCATCTCAATGAGCTTAAAAATGCACTTCTCCATTTTTGTGGGTGTTTATGTGGATATTTATTTATTTATTTATTTTTATTTTATTTAATTTTTTTTTTTTTTAAGCAATTCACTCCAAGCCATTTTCATTGAAGCAAGCCCCTTCGCTCCCGGCTGTTTTCCTGGATTTTGACTGATTTCTCAAGGCCCACAGAATATTGTTTTAACATGGCCCTGGTTGATCTCTTATACTCTGCTGCCACCTGCTGGCCGTTTTTGTAATAACTACCATTGCTTCAATCGTTCTCTGCAGGAGAGAGGCTGCATCAAAGCCTTCTGTATGCTCTAGCATAAAAAAAAACCCAAAAGCAAAATAAACTACAACAAAAATACATATAAATACGTCTTTGGGACATACATATACACATATATGGACAATTTGCATATACATATATGGACAATTTAGTCGTTAATTAATGTTAATTAATTAACCTCACATGCTTCTCTTTGAGATATGAGAGGATACAGAGTCCTTGGAGAAATCCAACAGGGAGAATGCACAGTATGGCCTATATAGAGATGTTCCGACTTGGATTCGAACCCAAATCCCATGACTGTGAGGTAGATGTACCTAACACTAGCATCTGCAATAATGAACATATTGATTCGATTAGTATATTTGACTTTTAGTAGGTGTATGTCTGTTTTATTGTTTTAAAATGCATATATATCTTTGGTACAAAATATGTCATTGTTCATACAGTTTTCCGCATCTTTTTTTCTACAACCCAAAAATGAAATGGCAACCTGTAATGGATGAATTTAACAGGAGAAATACACTTTGTAAAAGCAAATAGGCACCCTAGATGTTCCTGCACCGTCCTCGGGCGCCGAGACCGGCTGACACAGCATCTGTCAGTGGGAAGCAAAGGGCCCATTTTACAGGAGTGGCACGAGAGGCATGTTGGCTGTGCAAAGTGGCTCTGCACATCATTGTCAAAACTTGATCGGGGAAAGAAATGTTGGCCTGGGAAGCATCTGTTGGACTCAGCACATTCATTCTTCACCCCACACTATTCGAGGTGCACCTGCACAACCTTTTAAATCGTCTCTCAGCGTCTTCCATGCAGTCAAGAGCAATACAGACTTAAGCATGTATGGACGAAACGTTACTGAATGATATACAGTATATGACATCGGAAATAACTGCAAGCGAGCCATATATGCATGCTCAAAAAGAACACTTTTTTTGTGTGAAGTTCGTAAATTTTGGAAAATCACAAATTTTGTTTTTGAGGAGAGTTTCTGGGCAGCAAATTTTTTTTTTTTTTACAAATCTCCAGGAAAGCACAACATTGCAGAAGCATACAATAACCTAAAAATACATTGACTATACGTGCAGACAAACCACATAAAGAAATCTAATGGAAAACTCATGTTGCTTCTCACCATGGTGCTCTGCAAACTGCTTACAGGCTACGTGTAGTTACGATTTTGATTTTCTGCGTGGAAGCAGCATATCAATAACACTTCACTTAATCCTTTTAGTTGCCGATGCTATCGCAAATGTTGCTGCGGTACCGTGCACGCACTTCATCACAAAATACAAAGAGAGGCTGGCTACAGAGCCATTTAGGGTACAAATGAATGTGTTCATATTCAGTCGTACAACGGTTGATTTGGTCTGCACTAGTTAAGTTCAGGCAAAAGAACTGCAATTGGATTGAAAAGAACTAAAGGGCTGTGATTTGAGAAAACCTAGTTGAAGAGAAGACAAGTGATCACATCTTTTGTTTTTTTTGTTTTTTGCATTTATAATTCGGTTCAAATTCCCTGTGTCATGCTGGACATTTCAACGTAGTGAAGTATTTCCTTTGACATGCACATGTCCAGCGCACCTGACAGTTTGGTGACTGAAAGTAGACTTTACACATCCTGGAACCATGTCTAAATATTGGCGCAAGTAGTCCAACAAAATTTCGGTTAATTTGATCGAGATGCAGGCAGATAAATTGTGAACTCGGGGGACATGTGTAGTGGATGTCTTGGTATTCCACTAATAAGTATGACAGCAATGTTCATTGAACCCTCTCAATCATTGCAGAAAGGTATTTATTGAGTACACATTATAATCTTTATTTATCGTTTTTTAAATATGGGAGAGAGGAAGTAGGGTTTGCGGTCACATATGAACACGTTAGATCCGGGTGAAAGGTGGTTGCCAACATCAAACTTTGCAGCTCTGTGATCTCCCTAGCCAACATTACAAGCAAATCAATGTTTTCTTTTCACATGTCAAGGACGATCAGTGCGCCCCTCGCGTGATGTATTTAATGGGAATGAAAGGAGCTGCTTCGATTGGCGGTGAATCAAGCTGCTTGTGTTCACGCCCACAACACAATTTTGTGCCACGCTGTGCCTTCTTGCACGGGTCTACGAAAGTACCAGAGATTGGTCTAGCCCGCCCCTGCACAGATTTAGCCCACGCCTCCTGCCAGACTTGCACTGAATACAAAAATAGAGCCTATGGCCTACCCACATGCAACCCACATTTTTTCTTAAAGTCATGTTTCCTGTATTAATAATAAGTTGGGAATTTGGAATGACATGCAAAACATATTGTAGGATAATGTTAACATTTTTTGAGTGAGTTGACTTTTTGTGATAATATGCACAAAATGAGCTCTTGCACCTAATGTTGGTTTGCTGTTTGGTAGTTTTGTGCCATCCTTGAATGGTAATTTTTAAGTAATAATTTTTTTTTATACATTCATTGAGCATGATTGGTTCATAAAAATGCATTTTTGTCATACATCTGGCTGTTTAGGCAAGTGTTAGACTGTACATAGTAAACAGAAAACTTCACTTCTACCATTTAAATGTCACAGTCTAATTTATTGTTAGTATTTTCATTAAACCACCACATTATTAAGCTGATCAATGTTGCAAACAAGCAAATGTTAATTGTGAGTAGCTGAAGATTCAGTCGATGCTCCTGTCTGCTGGAAAGTGAACTGTGCTGCAGCCGAACCTTTAAATTCAGCGGCGGGTCATCGTACAGGCCGTCAACCTGTGGCCACACACTCGGTAGTGATGGACAAAATGAGGCTGCTGCACCACTCTGAATGATAGGGTTAGCAGGGTCAATGGTGTTCACCGAGAGAAATCAGTTGAAGTGGGCTGAGCACTTATCAGGGATGGACGCCTTTCGAGAGCTTAACTGATGATAACTGATGTTGTACAGATCATGGGACGACTGAAGCAGCATTAGGGAGTTGGAAGGAGCCCACTATGGAAAATGACCTGTGGGCCGCTAGAGGTTGCTGCTTGTACAACCCTATTTCCTTTATGTATACTCACTATATCTGTAAAGTAAGCCACAAAAGCAGCCATTCTAAAACATATGCCTCTTTTTCATTCAGGTGAAAAAGCAGCAGAATGGCCTTGTGGTCTGGAACCCCCAGCCAGGTTGTGTCCCAATGGCACCCAGTGCAGAGAATACTGGACCGGACCCAATTTTGGTATTACCAACTTCGACAACATTCTGTTTGCCGTGCTCACGGTCTTCCAGTGCATCACCATGGAGGGCTGGGTCGACATTCTCTACAGCGTAAGTTGATACACATTGTGGTCTGGCTGGAATGTAGTAGGAAATTGTACAAAAAGTCACACACAATACATAGTGACTGGACTATTTTCGAGCATTGTGACCGTCACTGGGCCAAGCACAGTATGAATGCTCAAGTTACCTTAGTGACCCATGTAAGGCGCAAACATCTACCAAATTTCCGTCATATTTCAAAATTACAGAGAAATTTGTAAATGGTAATAATTTTATGGGCATTAGATACGTATTAGATATAAGGATCAGTGGCACTCCTGCCATTAGGTGGATTAGGCAGATGCTAGGGGCGCTCGTGAGCAAAAAGGGCGAGAGGGAGAGAAGTTTTTATTTATTTTTTTTATTTTATTTTTTTATTTTGTTTTTTTAAATCTTCAAAAACTGTTCCAGCGAGCGTTGCTCATTAACAGATGTACATATAGTATGGTAGACCTGCGCTCATTACATCACCATCCACACGCATAATCCAGTATTCATATAAATCTGTGCTTTGCGAGAGAAGCGCATACGTCATTCAAGTTGCCGGCTGTAAACGTGATGCTACCTAGCCCGATGCTATAGTTGACCCACACGTGTGTATAACCATAGCTCTTTAGTTAAGAACATTAAATGATAACGCTACTATGCTGTCCTGGCTCAAAGCTTAAAAAAAACAAAAACAAAAAACAATAATTTAAAGAAATAATAATAAGGTCACGATCGGACTCTCAGGTGCGATGTAAATAAACTGGGCTGCTAGCGAAAAGTGCAGCCGGCGGCGGCCATCTTGCGCTGCCACACTTCCAGTAAGTTGACTTTTCCATAGCATACTTTCCACATTATTTTCTTCTTCTGCAGCAAAAATACCACTGCGTGACGTACGGATGTACCAATAAGTATAAAATAAGTCTGGGGGATGCTCTAAATGCAGATTTCATCAGTAAGAGTGTGAATATAAATGTTCTCTCATAAGGTACTTATTTTGGTTAAAAACAGGAGATAATTAGTATTCTTTAATGAATGACTACAGAAATCAGTGCAGGGCTCAACAATTCACTGGCAAATGCAGACAACTGTACAGCCTGTGCTGGTGAAAAATTAATGCAGTCGCACGGCGAGAGCACGTTTTAATGAGTGGTGCAACGGCTCAAGTTTGAGCCGTAATCTGTTTGCATCAAGCGCCACGCCTCGGGTTGTACAGCTGCGAAACGCGCTGAAGAGGCCAACTTCAAAATAAAAGCCTTCCAAGTGATACATTGATGTCGATGTGATTGCCTTGTTACTTGTATTTTGAAATGGACTCATGCAGCGCGTGGAAGGCGTCGTAGCTCAGGGCGGCCAACTTGACTCTTTGCTACGCGACTGTCGACTTTCAACATCAACACACCACCTCGCAATTATATTTAATTGCCAATTAAAGTCTTAATTATTCTGTTAATTAGTCTGTCATTGGCACAAGTCTCCGGCGTTAGCAACTAGCCGCTAACGGGAGCGTAAATATTGACTGCGTTAGGCGAGCCGCGAGCTACGTTCAAATACTGTCGGACATTTCAAACTCAGTCAGAAAAAAGTCCATCAATGCATGAACTGTTAATTGTAAATATCTAAACAATGTAGGCTTTCTATCAATCAATATAAGCTGGCATGGGTGTGACACGTTTGTTTGCAATACCTAATCATCTTCTAGGCTGACAAAAATACACGGACTGTGTGTACTGACTGCGATTGACAGATGTAATCCTGTGCATTATTTTCAAGCCTTCGCAATTATCAAGCATTTGCTGAAAGTGCTAAAGCAAACCAAAAGGTGGGCATTCCCATCAGTCATCAATTTCAGTCAATGACGATGCCCACCTCTGCGATTAACGATTGACAAGAAAGGTCGAAAAATTGACAGACTAAGCATTGCTGGATGTGGATACAGAGGTCACTGGTCAGTACTAACAGTAAGTGGTCAATTTTAATGGATTCTGGTGACAAATGACGGAAACAGTGACTGACGACCATTTACGATTCCAATTTGGTTCAGCTTGAAATACTGGCGGATTGACGATGAATCAATGGTGTCCTGACTTGACAACTTGCCCGCCTTTGCATATACAGTCCATTATCTTACATATTATTCTACCAGCAATCAGAATTGGATAAGCTAACGAACTTTAGGAATTGTTCTGCTTAATTCACCTCTTAATGAATGGGGAGATTTTTACACTGATTTAATGATTTACAGTAAATGTGTCACACTAGTTTCAAAGCTTCAAGCTTCTGAAATATTAGATTTGAATAGGAATTGTGATTGTTTAAAAAGCCAGTGCTGTAAAGCACTGCAGATAAAGATGCGGCAATCTCTCCAGCTAGACAAGTACTTTTATCTTTTTAAGTACTCCTCCCAGTTATCTAAAGAGGGTTTTTCAGGTCAACAAAACATACAGTCCAAACAGACAAATAAGAAAACAAGAATCCTCAAAGGATGGTAGTGGGTCATCCAAGCAAAAGTATGGTACAATTCAACAGGATTGTGAGGAACTTTCGCATAGAGAGTTTTCAGCATCAGCCAGAGGCAAAAGCAGCACTAGTAATTCCATTTCATTATTTATATTCAGTCGTGCAAATGTCATATGATTTGTTGTATTTAGTTGGATTTTTTCTATACTGCTCATAATAGTGTTCATTGTAGGTAACTTACCCCCAATGAGAGTGTCTATATGCAAATCAAGTACTGTGCAATTGTTTCTTGATTTTTCTTGCTGTTGAGAATAATAATCATTGCTGAGAGATTTAATTTATTCAGTTAAATTTGATTTTTTGCATCATTTGTGTCAATTTATGACTGGTCTGAACTGAAAAGCAGATTCAAGCATCATCAAACCAAAGTGACCAAAAAAAAAGACTGAAAAAGTGCTACTAACAAGTATTAAAATATGTAATTGAGAAGGAGGAGGTTCAACAGACTGTGTCTAAACCTGTAATCAGAGTTAACGTGTGATTTAAAAAAAAAAAAAAAAAAAAAAAAATAAAAATAAAAATAAAATCTGAATCAGTTCAGTTGGATGATCACAACAGCGACAATATCAGTGGAGAGGCAGTAAGTCGATTCACCACGGCAACAGAGGGAAAAATGTCAGTTTTTATTTCCCTCTTGAAATTAGAGGTTTTGATGCGAGCATTTAGTCAGTAAGAAATGATATTCTGTAAATGCAACAACACTTCTGCGGCAGCAAAGGACAGAGAAGCGGCGTGGGAGAAAATTGTTGCATGGGTCAAAGTTGGAATGCGCTATTTAAATGGACTGACTTAGAAATGAACTGCACGTTAAATCGTAGCATTTAGGTGATAAAGCGCTTTAGTGAATAACAACCGATTTTTATTTATATACCGTCACAGAATGCTCGCAGCCCATTCCTTCTTGGAAGAATCTAAAAATTAATTCATTCAGAGAGGCAAGACATATTTTACTCAGACAGCATTGGACCACACTTGCATTTTTGCTCATACTTATTGAATATGTAAACACTAATTTACTATTTCATTTTATTTACATATTTGTGTCAATTATTTACAAACCAGAATGTGACTGTCTATAGGAATTAAATGGTGGGCAAACTTTTGATTTAGATTAGATTTTTAAACAACATTGGCCAGGTTATTCGTATATGCTGTGATGAGGGGAAAAAAAAAGCTGTTTATCAAATAATAAAACAATATTTAGTTGGATAAATAAATACAAACTAAATAGAAATGAATAAGCACCTGCATTACGGTTTAGTATGAACATCCCTATTAATAGGGATGTAACGATATCCAAATGTTACGATACGATATTATCACGATATGAAGCTCACGATACGATAATTATCACAATATTGTGGGGAGGTTGGCGATATTTAAAAAGGTAACAATATTGTAAAAAAAAAAGAGCTCATACTAAAAAAAGCACAATATTGTGCTATTGTACATAACAGCTATGTTATTATTATTATTATTATTATTATTATTATTATGTTATATTGTTGCACGCACACATCGAGTTCCTCCACATATTAACTTGCTTCACAGGCATATTACGTTCCCCTTCATCTGACAATTGTAGATTTTAAACAGAAGGGCCAAAAGATGCCTTATGGAAATTAAACTGCACTAAAAATCTGGCCACCAGAGGGTGCTAGAACTGCACAAATGGAAATACACCTGACTTTTTGAATGATGTGTTGCATTTAAATATCGTGAACATGACGGTGATATTGTGGCAATTATTGTGTTAATATCACAATATCACGATATTGCGCTTATTGTTACATCCCTAATTATTAATAGTTGAATCATAATTGAATGACCAAAAATAAAGGAAAAAATTGTTAAATGTACGTCTATTTCTATTGTACTAATGCTTGGCCAATCAAAAAGTTATTTCATGATACTGTATTAAAAAAATAATTAATTAATAGGCAATTAATAGGAAACATTTTAATCAGCTCAGTTTTTGAAACATTGTTAAATGAATGCAGCAAGTGTACAAGGTACAAAGGGACTGTTTAGCCAGGATGGCCCATTTTTCACTCAAAAAACCCTCTTCATGTATATTTTGATCAAGGTAATGAAATTAGCTTGCATTTTCAATTATTATCAATTTGTTTTGGAGTAATCAGTACGTAACTAAGTAATTATCTTGGAAATGCTTCTTTTCTACTCCCCTCCCCAAATACTTGGTGAGAGTTATCAAAGGAACCGGAAAGAAATTGTCCATTCAAAATCATCATTAAGTACATTGCTTATAATGTCCATCAACAGCGATCAGTCATAGCAAAATTCATGTGGAAATCTGTAGTTATGTACGACTTCAACCTCTGAAAATATCATGACGATAAAGAGGAAGTGAGAAGCTTACCGTCAGTTTCTCTCCTCATGTCGGATCGTTTTTTCTTTGATGATGATAATTTGATTTGATTTTGATTTGATTTTGATTTTATTGAACATACAGCAGAAAAGAAATAATAAATAAATAATAAATCAATAAATAAATAAATGACATTTATATACGTAGAGCCTGTGAAGTCACCTAAGGATTCATAAGCGACAAACAAACAAACTAGCAACCCAAAAAAATAGGCTCCAGTTGGAGGAGGGAAGTTGTGCTTTGGATGCATCCACAAAATAGTGCTTGTTGGTTGGCTGAGATTGAGGGTGAATTCAATCTGAGAGGATGCGCACATTACATTGATTCTTGGTCAGGCACATCAAGCGGACATGGCTAGGGCTGTGCATGACTTTTGCTGATGATTAGTCACAGTTTTCGGACGCTAGGTGGTAACCAGTCGCGGACAAAACAAATAGTAATGCTGCCGCCCTGCCTACAATGACAAACAGGAACAAACAGTCCCACCCATAACACATAACTTGAGCTGAAAGTCGTCAGAAAAAAACAAAACAAAACAACAACCTTAAATCACAGCAGAATTTTTCAGGGAGGTCAATTTTTGTGTTGACCTAATTTTTACATACTATTAGCCTACATGAGTGCTAATGTTCAGTACATTCAAAGGTCCTTTTAATAATGTAAATGTTCAACAGGCCGGAAAGACTCGCCTTGATGATCCACTCCCCACTGAGAGCCCAGGGGAGATATTATTATTATTATTATTATTATTATTCCTTGAACACATTTAGATCCATTCTTTTCCAACAGTTTAATTTTTCCTTCCCCGTGAGACACCACATGTCGAGCCACATAGCGAGGGAGCCATCTTTGCACTTCCTTCCTGCTCCATTCATTTGACTCCAAACATCTCCTGTAGCTTTTCCAGGCTCATTATGTTAAGCGCTTGCAGCCTCTCACTGGCTTGATCTAGGACAGCATTTCCATTCTGTTGATACGTTTCCCTTTTTATTCTTAGTATTTCCTTTTACTGCTTCTCAGAAATATTTCATCTGTTTCCTTTCTGCAGGGGATTTATCACAGATTACCTCGTACTCCTCCGAACATGTCAGACTTTATTTTCTGCATATTTTTATAATTCTTCTCCGCATTAATATGTCTCCACGTTTCCCAATATATAAATCATAAATTCTGGCAGTGAAGGAATAATCCATTTATCATTGCAGTTACAGTATGAGAATCTGTATTTGCTCTGTAGGTTCCAGATTAAATAGTGCTCTCACCAGATTTGCATTGTTAATTCATTTAAATATTTTAATTGGTTAATTAAAATTTGCTAAGTGAAAACCTATTGATTTTGGGAAAAAAAAAGGTCAGCAGTACAGAGATTAGGAGTCCTCAATTAAAAGTTAGAAAGGCAGAGGTTCCAAGAATCATAATGCATAGCATGCATTCTAGTTTAAT
Source organism: Festucalex cinctus (assembly GCF_051991245.1). Lineage (NCBI taxonomy): Eukaryota > Metazoa > Chordata > Actinopteri > Syngnathiformes > Syngnathidae > Festucalex > Festucalex cinctus. The sequence goes on along the minus strand of NC_135425.1, from coordinate 10,152,501 downwards.
CGAGGCAAGTAAAATTAAGTTTATTTGTATAGCCCTTAATCACGAAAACATCTCAAAGGGCTTTACAACCCACAATTGACAAATATTAACGACATCCCCTGGTCTAAACCCCCCAACCGGGCAAGGAAAAACTAAAAAAACAACAACACAACCCTAGATGGGGGTGGGGGTTGGTGGGAAGAAAAAACCCTGAGAAGGGACCACTGATGGGGTGCGGGTGGAATCCCCCTTCCTTGATGGCTAGGCTGCAATGGCTCTCGAGTCAGCAACCTTTAACACATAATAAGGTGGTGCTACACAAATGTTCATACTTGAAGAAGAGGATGCTCCTCAGGACCTGGCGATATTATACCGATATTGTTATAATATGCCTGTGCCATATGAGATTTTTGTGTATGCACCAAAACCTTAAAATCACACCTCAAGTGGACTGCACGCTTTTAATACTAGGCTTGGGAATGGGAAGCCCAGACAGAAACATGTTACAAAAGTTGAACCAAGATGTAAAAAATGTTTGAATTACGATCTATGCATCACTAGTAGATAGAATGGGTCGGATCTTCGTGATATTACGAAGATGGAACCCCCCCCCCCCACATATATACAATACAGCAAAAACAATAGAGGGCCAAGTACTGATCCCTGTGGGACTCCACAGGTTACATTACAATGCTCAGAGGTCGCACTGCCAATTTGCCATGGATTACAGTACATGGTGCGCACTCTGAGAGATAAGATCTCACTCAACCAAGAAATTGTTGAGCCTATAACATTAATACATGCAATCTAGAAGTATTTTATACTAGTCCAGTGTTTCTCAATTCCGGTCCTCAGGTCCCCCTAGCCAGCCTGATTGCCAAGTCTCCCTATTGCAACGCAGGTGAGGATCGTTGTCAGGCTTCTCCAGAGCTGGCTGATTAGCTCTCATTGGAATCAGCTGCAATAGGAATTGGGAGACATGGAAAACAGGCTGGCTAGGGGGGCCTGAGGACCGGAATTGAGAAACACTGTACTAGTCGATGGTATCAAAGGTAGCATTGAGGTTGAGTAATAATATTAAGTGTCAGAATCCATAGCTAATAAAAGATCATTAGTCCCTAATATTTTGACACCTACTGAATGTCAAATGAAATGAAAAAGATACAATTCAGACCGGTGTCCTTATCTTGAGGTCTCCTTATAGTCCCCTAAGCCCTGGTCAAATTAATAGAATTGAAGCATTTTATGGTGGGAAATTGTGAGAGGTCTATTTGAATGCCTTCTGGAGGATTGCTTCTCAGCTTTTGTCACACTGGGACCTGCATTTTCATCTTATCGCTAAGTCGTGACCTACTTTTAAGTTAAAAACAAAAGGCAAGGTATTGTTCAAAACTAGTCTTATCACATTGTCAACCATTCACAGTCGCACTCACATTTTAGAGTCTTCACTAACCCAGAGAAAACTCACACAAGCACAGTGGGAAAATGCAAAGGCCACACAGGTTGATTGGTCGGAGCATGGATTCAAACCCCCAACCGTAGAACTGTGAGGTGGAGGTGCTAATCAGTTAGCCACTTCTGCCAATTCTGAATAATTATATTATATATATATTTATTTTTAAAGGGCTGTCTGCCGGATTCACTCAGGAAAATGCACTTTTTAAATACAGGATGTACACACTTTAACTTTCTCTCAGTCTACACATCTGTGTTTTTGTTCATCTTTTGCGGTAATTTCATCCTAAACCCCCACCTCCCCAGCCTGCATTTTGCCATTTTGTGTTTGTTTTGTAAACAGCAGGACGTTTCTGTGGAAAGACAGTATTTACAACCCTCCAGCCAATCGCAGAGCGGGGGGTGGAGTGTCGCAAACGGGGCCGGGCGAACGTGTCAGCTGCGTGATGTCACTCCAGCGGCAATTTGAAAGCACACACAAATTTTATTTTATTTTTTTTCGCTCACTCACCCACAGAAGCTTCGTGTGTGAATGAGTGAGTGAAGAAAAAAAAAATCAGTGCGTATTTTCAAATTGCCGCGGGAGTGACGTCATGCAGCTGACACATTCGCCCGGCCCCGTTTGCGACACGACCCCCAAAAGCCTTGTGTCTGGCTTTGGTGGTGGCACAACAGAATTTGATGGAGCGCTAAAAGCAGATTGCAAGCGAAGTGTTGCCACGTGGCTTTTGTGCAACCTTATTATTTATTTATTATTATATAATTATTATATTCATATAAGTATTACTTTTTTTCAAATAAAACAAATATAACCTGGGATTAATTTAAAATATGTAAATGTATATGGGGTTCTCAGATTGAGAGTTCAGCTCTTTTGGTGGCAAAATAATACATACTGTATTTGTACATATGTCATAGCATGCCATAGTCAAACTTTGCAACCGTAGTAGTAAAATCATAATTCCATTAAATATTAAATGGAAAATATGTCAAAGCAATAAATAAGTATAAAACAGTCCAATGAAACATGGGAAAGTCAGCAGTAAATTGTTTCAATAGCATGCCAATCATAAATGCCAAATGTGGTGTGTCATAAACTGAGCATCTTATATATTTTTTTCTTTCTTACTACCTGTCTGTGATCCACCCATAATGGTTACACGACCCATTTTTTATTTATTTTTTTGATACAGACTCCCAACCCATCAGTTTGAGAATCTGAATCTGGGAACAAATGAGAAACAAGAGGATGGGGAGTCATTAAGAAGACAGAATAGAATAGGGGAAGGAGCTCTCTTTTGCTCATTAAAAATGTATTATCTACAGGTACTCAAATATTAACCTTGTAGACTATTCACAATTGTGAGCAATCTGACCTTCTTTCGCTGAAAGGAGTCATAGCAATAATATCGCTTTCCGTGCGAAACTCATTTGCAAATCAGAAAGCCAAACAAAAAACAATAATCACAAGCCCCCAGGACCAGTATCATGTTCAGTACCATAATGAGTTCATAATGTCCACTGTTTTTTTCATTTTAGTTTTTTTAAGGTGGGGTAAAAACTTGACAGAGAATTGAGACTTTCGATCCAATTGCGCCAAAAAAAAAAAATATACGCAGACAAAGGAGCCATCATGAGCAGCAGCATTCTATAAACAATGAAATCGTTATTTAAATGAAGTATGTTTGTGATTTAAATCTTCAAAAGAGTTGAGCATTTTGGGTATCAGTATTGTTAGCTGCTTTAAATCAGTAGTATTTACCATATTTTCCGCACTATAAGGCGCACCTTCAATGAATGACATATTTTAAAACTTTTTCCATATATAAGGTGCTACAGTAGAGGCTGGGGTACCGTTATGCATCCATTAGATGGTGCTGTGCTAAAGGGAATATCAACAAAACAGATAGGTCAGTCAAACTTTATGAATAGATTACGAACCAGCTTTCTGACAACTTCATTCACTCCCAAAATGAATAAACAGCTGTTTTATTTTCGATAGCATCTTGACAGCGAGACCTGATACGGCTCAATATTGATCCATATATAAGGCGCACTGGATTATAAGGCGCATGGTCAGCTTTTGAAAAAAATGTAGGCTTTTAGGTGCGCCTTATAGCCGTGAAAATACGGTATCTTTATGATTGCATTTGAGCATGTCATCACATACACACATTTATTAAAACATAAATTCTAATTTATTAATTGGAAATTATATTTTTGTGCAAGCTAGTAAAGCTGTTTGTTTTGCTAAAGATTGTTCCAACTAGCATGCTAATATTCCTAAATTAAGCGACAGCATCGTAAGTCACAGAAACATTCCGACTGACTCGATGTCGTCAAGTTGCCACACACGTTTCAACACGTACTGACGAGTACTAAAATTCGTAAAAAGCCAAGTTATTCTTGGCGATCAACAAAATTCTCCATTTACACACTCACAACACATCGGAACATAACTCGTTGAATTTTCTAACATGGCAGTCGTGGGCGTAATTAGAGGTGAATGACATCGGGGAAAACTATACAAGTGCAGCATAAACATACAGATCCGATATACTCTGTCAGCAATGAGCTTGATGTCATTGTAGTACACTGTTTAACGACGCTGGCATTTGCCCAAACAACCCAAAATAAACACATTGTAGCAGATAACATTTACAGAATTTGGTTATTTTATTTCACACTTGATCAGTTGGCAGACACTCCGGATGGTCAACTACAGCGTACAAGCACAGACAAAGTAAATTTTCTTTAATAATGTGAGTGTGAAATGTGAATGATTGCTTCTCTATACCAGGGGTGTCCAAATGTTTTCGTTTGAGGGCCGCATACAGAGAAATGAAAGGATGCAAGGGGCCACTTTAAATTTTCAGCTTAAGTTAGCAATTATATTTTGTAGTTAATTTCATGAATGCATAACAGCTTTTTGTGATTAGGCAAATAGTTCAAGAATTTTTAAGATTTTGGGGTGGCTGTCAGCCCTTTATCTCACTGGACTAGATCCACCACTGCACTGAACAGCAGCCAAATCCGATCTCCACAATCTCGTAAGCTGGCCAAACAGTTACTTCAGGGTCATTAATGTATTATCTTCATAAAACTGATCTTGACAAAGAGCAGAAAGTGGAAGAAACAATTTTTCCTTCCAAAATATCCATCCATCCATCCATTTTCTTGACCGCTTATTCCTCACAAGGGTCGCGGGGGCTGCTGGCGCCTATCTCAGCTGGCTCTGGGCAGTAGGCGGGGGACACCCTGGACTGGTTGCCAACCAATCGCAGGGCACACAGAGACGAACAACCATCCATGCCCACACGCACGCCTAGGGACAATTTGGAGCGCCCAATTAACCTGCCATGCATGTCTTTGGAATGTGGGAGGAGACCGGAGTACCCGGAGAAGACCCACGCGGGCACGGGGAGAACATGCAAACTCCACCCAGGAAGGTCCGAGCCTGGACTCGAACCGGAGACCTCAGAACTGGGAAGCGGACGTGCTAACCACTCGACTACCGTGCCGCCCCCCTTCCAAAATATAATAATCTTTATTCATCGGTGTTTTGAAAATAATATTTTGTTATTTTATTCGTTAATAGTTCATTTGTATTTTGTATTATTTAGAAACATACATATAAAACATTTTTTAGTAGTAGTGGCACCTATTTTTTTGGTATCCTCGCTTCACGATCTGCCTCACCCCCAATTTTAGCTTTTTTGTTTTGTTTTGTTCTGTCGCGGGCCACTGAAAAATGAATGGTGAGTCGCAAATTGCCCCTGGACCGTAGTTTGGACACCACTGGTCTATACAGTTCTTGCACTGCAATTGGCTAACGGCCCGAACAGGGTGTGGCCTGCTTGTCACCCAAAGTCAGATGGGCCAGGCTCTGGTACACCCGTAAACCTGTTGAGGAATGGAACATAATGGATGGATGGGTTGATGTCCCCTTAAAGTTTTATTTGTATTTTGTGTTTTATTTCATTAAAGAGGGCGGGACGGCGGTTGACTGGTTAGCACCTCCGTCTCCCAGAGCAGAGGATGTGAGATCGATTCCAGGCTTTGGCCTTGCTAGGTGGAGTTTGCATTTTCTCCCCGTGCTTGCGTGGGTTTTCTCCGGGTACTCTGGTTTCCTCCCACATTCCAAAGACATGCTTGGCAGGTTAATTGAACGCTCTAAATTGTCCGTATGTGTGATTGTGAGTGTGAGTGGTTGTTTGTCTTTGTGTGCCCTGCGATTGGCTGTCAACCAGCTCTGGGTGTCACCCGCCTACTGCCCGAAGCCAGTTGGGATAGGCTCCAGCACCCCCACGACCCTTGTGAGGAAAAAGTGGCTCAGAAAATGGATGGATGGATTTCATTAAAGTCACCAATGTAAATGTAACGCTACATTTTAAAATTTCCAATACAGGTAATATATTATTTATAGGATATTACTAAGTCTTAATTTTATAAAAGTAATTAACGTGAGCAGCCATTTTTTGTCAAAAGTGCCTCGTAGACAAAAGGTTGTCAGTGAGTAATGCACCAAGAATAGATGCAACCTTATCATGGAAAATACAGCTTGTTTTTCCATTGCGATGACCTTAAATAAAACTGTATCATCAGCAGAACCCTGAACATTTGTATGAGTTCAAAAATGAGTGGCGGATACACCGTAGCACAAGCCTTTTTGTAATAAGACAATGGCTTGACAATGAAAATCACTAATTGTAATTAGCAGGAAATAAGCATCTTGATAGCATACACAATGAATTTAAATGTCTGCGATTCAACCAGAAGTGTTGAATTTACTATTTTCAATTACACTGGTACATATGTTTCTAAATATGTTGCTGAATAGTGCATGTATGCATTCAAAAAATAGAGTGAAGACAAGTTGTTCATTGGCAAGGTACAGTTTGATCTTAGAAAGCAACATTACACTTTAGTTGTGCCACCTCAATGCGGATGAACTTTGATAATGCTACTTGAAAAGGGGCTTAAATTAAACCCGCTGCATTCTAATCTCTCTTTACTGGCTAATTCCAAAGTCACTTGAGATGTGACTGCAGCAATCTCATGTTATCTAGTGACTACTGGAGCAGCCAATTGGTTGAAGTATCACCACTTACATGTAGTCTGAATATGCTGAGTCAGGTATGAGGCTGATTGCCACTTTCTTTCACTGAGTCAACCCACATTACCGAAATGAAAACAATTCGCATTATCCTTATTGACGTAGGTTCCCGTTGAGGGACTCAAACCTGCTGATAAACCTAAAGACACATTCGTCAAGAGCCATCTTGGCATTATCTCCTCATTTGCGCACCCATTCTGCAAAATGACACTGATCCACCAAAGTCACACACATTATCTCAGTGAATGCTGTTGCTCTGAACCAAGAAGCGTTCAAATTGACACTCTTATTGCTACAGAAGGATATGTCAGTGCCTTTGCAGTGTAGATAATGTGCCAATCTTCATTTCATGCCTTGTAATTTTATTACTTTTTCTTACACTCCAACAGCTGCCATAAGAATTAGAAGCGCCTCAAATTACCACTGCTGTGTCATGTTAAGAAATGTGTATGGCTAAATATTAAATTCCATTTCTTCTTTTTAAAAGACCAAAACATTCTTTTAATATGACTCTTAGCTTACTGTATATAAAGGACATGACAGTTGTCTAGTGTGGTAAGGTCATATATATTTTGTGGTGAGTCAAAATCACATTTTCCTTTGGCCTTATTTAAGCTGTGTAAATGACTCGAGACTGTGCAAAAAATAGAGTTTGGAAGAACATCAGCAAGGTACCACCTGAACTATCAGATGTATAACAAGACAGTTTACAAGATGGAGCAATAAGTATGAATATTTTCTCAAGTACACTTGAGTCTTGCCTGCACTGTCAGGTCTAAAATCCATTAAATGGAACAGATTAGCCAGCATGAAACAACCTCCCCATCAAGTGCAAGAATATGAGACTGGAAGTCCACGGTCACATGGTGATACGTAGCCACTTTTCCACGAGATCCAAACGGCACGGCACCACATGACATTGCGCATCCCGGCACGACACCAGACGTCCTCTTTTGCATTTCCAAAACAAAATTACCCAAAAATACAAACATTTCGCATTTTACGTTAACCATATTTAAAATTTCATATGGACCACCATGAATGAAATATTGCAATCACCATTTTGCAAAGCTAGCCGCGAGAGCTCATTCATTCTGAATGGAGAGCTTGATTCGGCAGACTCTCCGAGTCAGCGACTCATCATCCTCACTCTCCGGCATTCGGAATTGGAAATACAGTGTAGTGTTGTTGTAAAACCCGATTATGTTTATTGTATACCGCATTTGTATGACTTTGCCGCCTCTGCCTCGCTTGCGTAAGACCAAGAAATGGGTTATGCCATGGAGTTGCTCGCTGTATCGTCGTCGGCCAATCAGATGACTGACGACACGGCCTCGTTCGGCCCCTGCAAAACAGCTCAGGCCCCAAAAATTCAAATGGAAAAGCGAACATCCGGAGCCAACCGAAGCCGACTCGGTGCGGATCCCGTCTAGCGGAAAAGCAGCATTTGTGATCTGTTTTGGCAAAAGAGTGCATGTCTCAATGTTTAGTTTGTGTAGTCGAAGTGTATGAGAATAAGTAATTTCTCGCCAATGTTGGAGCCATCTTACATTAATTTTTGTTTTGTTTTTCTCCGGGGGACTGATAAAAGAGAGAGGACGTGTAGCACTCAAAAATGTTTGACGAAAAATGTTACTGATCTAATTAGGAGTGGTGTCCACCACACCAAGAAAGACTGCTAGGAAAATGGCAGCATCAAATTGTCAGGGACGCCAGATTTTTATATCAGCCTAATGAGATCATGGGCAGCAGGTGTGTCGGCTAGATCCGCCCTCCAACCGTTTTCCCAGCAACTGCAAGGGACAGGAAACAGGAAATGGAAACAGGAAATGTCAGAGAACCAAAATGACAGTAATGAGAGGAAGGTCTGTGCAAATATTTTTTAACTTTGGTCGTTGTATGTATACATACTTGTGTTACATTTGTTTTTTATGTGGACACTATTGGAGATTGAATTGAGTTGAACTACGTAATTTGGAATAATGTTGGAAAATTAAACTATCCATAAAAGTGCAGCACGTATGGGCGTTTTTGTTTTTGCTACACGTGTCCGACAAGTTCTGGCCTGTTCTCCTGTAATCTAATTGGAAAGACTCTTCTAGACAGCATGGCTGGACTAGCCATCTGGCATACAGGGCAGATGCCTGGTGATAGTTATTAATTATTATTTTCCTCCATTTAACCTCAAAATACTGGCCCACAATTTAGAGGGATCACCAAGTAATCCAGGCAGGCTGGTCTAAAAGTCAAATTTTTTTTTTTCCCAGCCCTCATTAGAAAATGTGCATCATTAATGTTTTTAGCCAACGTGTAAGCACGTTTTGGAACATACAAACTTGCTCCCAAAAAACCCCCGGAATCCTCGCCCCTAACGTCGTTTCATAAATTTAGATAAAGGTACAAAGCGACCAATAATAGTTGAAAATGTACCAATGTGACCCTTCTGTAGGAAATGTGGCGGATGTCACATGACATGACCATGTTTTCGCTTTGTAATATGGCACTGTTAATTTTTTACTTTTTTTTTCTATTTAAAATACCATTCCTAGCCATGTCAGGTTTCATCTTATTAAAGGAAAGAAAAGGGAAAAAAATGTATCCAGTACGAGCCTCCAAAAAGCAGTCTATGAAAACCTCTATGTCGCATAATGTCTGAAAAGTGTGATTGATCATTCTCACAATGTATGTGCACATCTCTCCTCATGCCCCCTTCATGCTCTGAAAATATTAGCATGGTGGTCATCATCATGGACATCATAAGCAGTTTGCGCTTAATATCCTCCTAGAGAGAAAACATTAACATCACCTAATGTCCAAAAACAACCAATCGTATGCCCACTTTATATTCGGAAAATATTTGAATGAAAGTTGCAATATTTGTCATTTTATAGACATTATAAGCTGTTAATTGCTTCTTATACGTCTGCTAGAGAGAGAGAAAAAAAAGTGGCATCAAAATGTATGTGCACAAGTATATGCACGCATCCACTTCATATTTCAGAAATAATAAAATAATTGTCCAAGTACTGAATGTTTACGAAGGTAGCTATTGTTGATTTCTTGTCAGGGTTTGTTCAAGGCTGCAACATTCGGTAAACGTTCGCCAACAGTTTTAATGTTTTTGCTTGTTGCAAGGAAATTTTGAACATTCTCCTGGATTTTCTGAAATCCATGAACATCGCCCTTGTCTTGACTGTACTTATGTCCTGGTAGTTGATTTCGCACCATTTAATTGATTTGACTACTCACCCTCACAGATGAAAGAATCTGACAGATGGCAATCGTCACATCAAGGTGGAAAAAAATAAAATAAAAATAGAACCAAACAAGCGGATTGACAAGACAACAAGGCACACATGAATAAGACATGAGTGAGTGGAGAGAGCTGATTGGCTGAGTTAATCGAAGGCTAATCCAGAGCTCTAGATAACAAATCCAAACTAAGACCAAAAGTCTCACCTCCAACCTAACGCTTAACAAAATCACGGCTCATGACACCCATAACCCAAATGAGAAAAGGCTATACGGACAATACTGGAGATGATATTTTCAAATGATCTGAAGAGTCAAGCTCAACTATACTTTTAATAATGATTTACATTATGGCTCTCAAATTAACTCATTCACTCCCAGCCATTTTCACAGAAACAATCCCGTTCGCTCCCGGCTGTTTTACTGGATTTTGACTGATTTTGCAAGGCCCAGAGAATATTGTCTTCTATTGCTATAAAAGCATGGAACCTATTAAAAGAAAGATTCAAGTCTCTTCTTTCATCAGGAAAAAAAAAAGTATGTTTCTATCTGTTTCCGTTTTGCAGCAATTAGCATTAGAAGAGAGCTAAGTTTCATCAGTTTTCACAAATCTATTTAAAATTCTAAGTAATGAGCTTTTTTTCTACATGGCCCTGGTTGATCTCGTTTGCTCTGCTGCCACCTGCTGGCCGTTTATGTAATAACTACCATTTCGGCAACCATTCTTTGCAGTTGAGAGGCTGCATCAAAGCTTTCTGTATGCTCTAGCATAAAAAACAACAAAAAAAAACTTATAAATACGTCTTTTGGACACTTAAAACATTAAAAAACAAAAAAACACACGTTATTGGGAGCAAATGAGTTAAGCACAACCCTCCATGCTGAAACCCCCAAGGGGTCCTGAATAGTACACGCCAAAATTGATACTGAAACCATGCATTGTTCTGTGTTCTTGGCGCAAAGTTGTTACTTGTGTTCACAAAAATATCTCAAGGAGATGTTTACTTCTCTCCCCGTCTTGTGCTTAAAGCACATATGGGGTCATTTGAAGTACCTTGCCTAAAGGCAACATAGTGCATGAGCAGTTTTGTAATGAACTACATGACTATCGCCAGTGGGCTCCTTTGCCAAATGCCCTGTATGTTCCTCTCGGTTGGTAGCACAGTGTGTACGACGACGACTCCGCAGCCCCTACACTTAAAAGGAGACTCGGCTCATTAGCCCAAATCCGTTTAAATGACGCAGATGCTACTTGTGCCCTGTGTTTTTCTCCCACCCTTTTTCTTTTGTGTACTGCTCAATAAAATGGGGCATTGATTCTGTCCTCTCGGTTTTGATTTTGTCGGGAGAGCAGGAAACATTGCTAGTCAAGTGTTGTATACTTTGTACACAGGCAGGAAATGGTTCACATTTGCATCTAGATTATGAAGCATCTTTTTCTGATATTTAAGCAAAATGCATCAAATGAAAATGATGCAGAAAAGTCGAAAGGGTTCGCACCAAATGTGTAAGTCTGCACAGATGCATGCTTGCACACCAATTAGATGCTGACAGAATCACAGATGTTGATGCCAGAGGCTGTTTGTGACATCGAATACTGGCTCACACCCTACGTTCAGACATGACGTACAGTATGATGCCTTCTTGCCGTTCCTTTTTCTCTCCTTACTGCTATAAATATATCTATAGAGTTCATGACAAAAGTGAAAGGTACCTGTATAGAACCACAAACTGTACTGAAAAATGTAAACAACTTTAATTTGTTACACCTTCACATCTTAGGTTAGCAATGCTGAGCAGAACATTTTGGGGTGACACATTGTAACCTCCAGTACATGACCTGTAAGTTACTGTGAGGAATCAATTGCTTCAAATTTTCATGCAAAAATGATTTTTAGTTACATGCATAAAATGATTAAATTAATGACACATCAAAAGCTAACTAAGAAAAAATGTCCAGTTACATCGAGGGGAAGTCAACCCCACAATAACATATGTTATATGTGACCTCATTAGTCTAAACATGACATTCTGATTCATATTACATTTGTGAAATATGAGTTATGAAGCAAAATCCAGCCATTTTTATCCATCTCAGGGGGCTGCCATTTTGACACTTGCTGTCAACCGAAGATGACATCAACATTGCTCAGGGCTCAGGGAACGACCAATCACAGCTCACCTGTTTTTCTGAAGCTGAGCTGTGATTGGTTGTTACCTGAGCCCTGAGCAATGATGATGTCATCTTCAGTTGACAGCAAGTGGTAGTGATGGGATTTTCGGCTGATTTCGGTAAGCCGATTCATTTGGATCGTCTCAGTGAAAAGAGCCGGTTCTTTTTGAATCTCAAACGGCTCTTTTAACTTTAGCTTTTCTTTTTAATATTTACGACAAATTTACCATACATTTTGATAAATGACTTGGCGAACTAAATATTGCACTCAACTGACTGCAAATAGCAACAATTATCAAGCAAAGAAAATGATTTTTACTAATTTTATTCAACATTAAAAAGGCTCCAAACAATAAACAAGCAACAAAATTAAAACTTCAACCAACAACAATCAAAATAACAATCAAATAACAAAAATAGTGAGTAGTAATTTAACTGCAACAGCAGCAGCGAACAAAACAAACATTAGCTACTCACCCGGTCAGGATAAAATACCTTGCTTTATTTTAAATTTGCATTAAAAAAAACAACTAAATATGTCAACTTGGACGGGCTGATCTTGTCCAAACCGTGTTTGTGTGTTGTCCTTTCCTCTCCTGTTTTCTCCTCCTCCTGCCTCTCTCTGTCAGTCTGCGGCTGCGCAGACTGTGCTCCGCATGCAGTACCATGCCCCTCCCCTTTCTCTTCCCGCCTCCCTCTCTTGAGCCACTGCCAAACCTCGCTTCAGACACATGAAAAAAAGAAAGCGGCATCGGTAGAGAGAGTGAGGGGAAATGACAGAGCCGGCTCTCGAGGGAGTGTGCTTGCTCTCATCGTTCACTTCAAAGAGTTCTTCATACCGGCTCGTTCACAACCGACACATCACAAACAAGTGGCAAAATGGCTGCCCTGAGATGGATAAAAATGGCTGGATTTTGCTTCATAACTCATATTTCACAAATCTGAATGTCATGTTTAGACGAGTGAGGTCACATATAACATATTGTCAAGAAATGTTTAAGGTTGACTTCCCTTTTAATTCCTGTTAGAAGACTGAGCTTCAACAAAGATATTGTGCTGATTTCACAGAAAGAAGTGATGTTCAAGATAACTCTGACGATGGCAGCGGACCACATCACAAACGTTGAAAAATCGTCTTGTCATCTGTTTTGTATGTGCAGACCAACGATGTGGCTGGAAACACATGGAATTGGCTCTACTTTATCCCTCTCATCATCATTGGCTCTTTCTTCATGCTCAACTTGGTGCTTGGTGTCCTATCAGGGTAAGTCATTTTACAGCAACGGATGAAAAAAAAAAAGAGGGATATGCAGCCATGACTTTGGCAACTAATGAAGAACTGATCGAATTTTCTTTTCTTTTTTCTTTTTTTTTTTATTGCTGCCATACTCTACCACATTACATACTGTTATAATTATTAAAAAAAAATTGACACATTTTGTAAAAACCTTTTACACACAGCAATCATTCAACTAATCCCTGATAGGAAGGAAAACATTCATCCACATGCCTCAATTTACTAGTCATCTATCATAAAACTCGCAATATTTGAATGGAAGCACATTTTTGACTCATCGATAATCTGAACATCCTAAAAACCCTGCTGAGAAAGTGTTTTGACATTTCGAGAAAACATATAAGCAGTTTATTTGGCATTCTGCTACCATTATTGATTGATTGGTATAAAGCATTAAGACCTTTACTGGCTTGACTCACGTGACTCAAAAAAATTTCCCTTGCAAATATGCGGTATTGTGAACTTACTGTATTGACGATGACACTTCTTTTCGTCACTATAATCCGGTTGCACTTGCTATCCTTCAATTTTGTGTGGTTGTTTTTGGGTGATAACAGCAATCTTGCAGGATCATTGCATGTCACACTGCAAGGTGACTTGTATAAAATCATTGCTACAAAATGTCAGACTGCACAACATAAAATTGGAGGCATGTCAGTGTGTATGATGAATGGTAGTTGTATTGCCGGCTTGCTGTGCTATCATATAAAAAAAAAACACTGTCAAGATACATTATCAACATACAATCTGAGATCAAACTGCTGAAAAAAAAACAAATCACCACCTTTTCTCACATTTTGTATATCTTTGTACACCCCTGCGTATATTTTTGTATTTTTTAAATGATCCCACTGGGTGGCACAACTATGGTGGAGGCATACAAACAATCAAGGGAGTTGGTTGGTCTCCATGTGTCCTCACTCTAATCTCTTAAATCTCATTTAGAGGAAATGAGAGCATTGGCTATGATTAATTAAACTCGACTGTGGCCTCTCCCACAGCGGCGCAGAGCTCCCTTTTGCAGACCCGCCAGCCTGTGCTCATCTAACTCTTCTCCGTGACGCTTATATCTCATTCCTTTCATTTCCAACGCAGTAAAAATATGACTTGCGTCAGTTGAATGCTTTCGACAGCATTTGAGTTTTCCTGTACAGTAAATGGGGGGGGGGGGGGGGGAAAGCAATGTTAAATGTAAACTGACAGAAAAAAAAAATAAAAACATTGTGTGAGCACATAACATAGTCAACATCAAATCATCTTGTCATATTCTTTTTGTATGGTAGCTATTTTAGTATTGAAAATAAACTCATTGAAGTGGTTATAACCTTGGATTGAAGACAGTCACTTTGGTGCAGAAGAAAAAACAACAACATAAAATCTCAATAGAATATTACCACAGTACCCATAAAACTAGGGTCGGTTTCAATTACCTTGTCATCAACAGCTGCCATATTTACTACATGGTTAATTAATGTTGTGTTTTTTTTTAAATCAGTTATTTTCTGACTTGTGCAGCTTGATAGGGATGTCCCTTTTGAATCAAGTCAGGGTAAAAACAAACTGACATGCACAACAGAGCATTGTGAACTCAATAAAAGAAGAATCATCAAGTGTTAATTTTTTTTTCAATTCCACAGAGAGTTTGCCAAAGAGAGAGAGCGTGTGGAGAAGAGACAGGAGTTCCTGAAGCTTCGAAGGCAGCAACAAATTGAGAGAGAGCTCACGGGATACCTCGAGTGGATCTGCAAAGCCGGTTGGGCCCCATCCCTCAACCTGTGCTAATTATTAAATCCTCCAAAAATAATGAAAATGTCACTTTTGTTCTTTCTGCAGAGGAGGTGTTGCTGGAGGAGGAGGATGAGATTGCAGAGGAGAAGTCACCTCTGGATGGTGCGTGGTACAAAAGGAAACAGAATTTGCCAGGTGACAGCAACACTGCAAAATACTTTACTTGAGGTGCTTTCACATCAAAGTTACCGGGAACATTTTGTTTCTGACACAAAAAAAATATATATATATATTAAAGTAACTGCACAACACGTACAATGTAGGTGGCAGGAGAAAAAAAAAAGAAGACCAAAACAATCTAAAATAAGCAATAAATAAACAACGCCATCAAGGCATTGGGCTGTAATAAGTTGCAATTTATCATAAATTAAAAATTTTTCTTCCAGGCATAAACACAATATAGCATGGTGTCCAAACTACGGCCCTGGGGCCATTTTCCTTCCATGTTTTTAGCGGTCCACATCCTGTAGCCTACTCCACCATTTATCACAGCCCACAAATTCAACAAACGGCTATGACCTTGGATGACTGAGAATCTACACATCGATAAAGAAAAAAACACATTTTAACAATCTGACAGTGGATATCACTTTTTTTCCTGATCAATACCAGTCCGATCAAGGGTACTCACTCTTGAGTTGGCACCAGTATACAAGTACTGATAGCACTAATGCTTTTGATGCACAAAATTAATTAATCATCCTAAAAAAATATAATCTTACCACAGATTCTCTTGTTTTGGTTCTCATTGTGGAGATCAACATAACGCAGGATCAGGTCTTTTCTAGTGAGTCACACAGGGCCGCGAGAGACCCCTCAACCCCCTCCCCCAATTTTGCTAATCACCTTTAACAAAAAGCTATGATGTAATAGCTTTTAAAAATTATTATTATTATTATTATTATTATTATTACTATTATTATTATAACTACAGTTTATATGGATATGCTTGGTAGGGTGATTTTTCCCCATTTTTTAAATAATTTAAAGGTGAGGAATTCCCGATGGGGCCTGATATCCATCTATTTTTCTGAATGCAGCTATGGGAGGGAAAGGTTTGGACACCCTTGCAATATAGTATTCAGGTTTGTGCTGCAACAGTCATAAAACATGCAGGAAACACAACTTGCTCCTGAACTTACACAAACCTGCCATTCAACTGTATACCGTAACACAGTATTAACTTTTACAATGACTTTGTAATAATCTGAATGTTAGCAGAAATGGTAAAATGTAACAGTGTACAAATTATATTATATTATATATGGTGAATAAAATGAAAGTGTAAATAAACCAAAGCCACGGAATGCAGAAATGGGCAATATAAGCTTATTTTGTTGACATGTTTATTATGCAATGCAAACATACCTCAAGATGCAATCTGGCCGCCCCTAATCCATTTTCACAAGGAGAATCCTTTGCAATGTGCTTGGGAATACATTAAGACTCATTTTCAAATATTTTTATTTACTGATGAATGGCGCTTTAGATGTTTGGTGAATGGCAATCATGTTCCAACAAGGCTGTGACATCAGCAAGCAGGTGGCTTAATTGTTAAGGCTCAGATACACCAGTCCGACGTCGACCAAATGTGACCGATGCCTCCCCGCTGTGGAGGCGGTCCAGACGTCGGCACGTCGTGTAGAAAAATGACGTAAATATACACCGCGCCAACGTACTATTACTTACCTTCAGCACATGCGCTAGAAGAAGTAATTCTCCTGCATACCATCAGCGGCAGTCGTCATTATTCCTAAAGGCAACATATAAAAACGTAAACAATGCATACTGGTCACGATGTTCTCCCACGTGAATGAAACCCTCCGGCTTTTTGCACAGTATCGTATATACTGCAAAGTGAGCGAAAAAGACAAATGGTACAGGCTTTCGATCAGTACTGTTATCCGCGTTCGTCACTTCCTCTGCTTGCCCCATGCACTGATTCACTAGCTAACAGCCAGTCACAGTGATCAACATGTCGAATTTGCCGGAAACGCCAATGTCTCATGTATTCCAGCTCGATCCGACTTTACGACAGTACATTTATACACTGCTCTGACGGCGCATGACGTTGGCCCAAAGCTGTCCGTGTCATGACTCCAGTCATGCAGGAGTAATGTTTGGGTGTGGTCTCATGTCTGGGGTCACGCCTGGGTTAAGTTTGAGTCGAGTTCATGACCGTGCGCCAGAGTTCACGACCCATTACGTGTCTGTTTTGGGTATTGATGTAACTGATTCCAGTTTCAACTAGTTTTAGGCTATATGATGTCTGGACTATGTTGTTAAGGATCTTTTATGCTATATGTTTGTTGATGTCAGGAACTCTCTGTAATTACTGGGTTAACAGCCAATCAGAGAATTTCATGTCAGTACTAGTACTCACATGTCTAGCCACAACCAATGAGATTGATTGACTGTCTATTTAAGAGTCTGAGAATTGTGTGTGTTTTGCTGGATTATTGTCCACCTGTTACTGTGTACAGTGTCTCTGAGTTTCTGTGCCTCTCGATGTGAATAAATAGATAAAATCTTATTTGTTTCTGCGCCTTTGGGATCCAAACCTCTCAGCAGACAACAGTCCGACTCCTGATGTCGGATTGGGGTATCTTTATGCTTTTATGCTTTAGGCTGGAATGATAGAAAGTGAGACAGTAGGCCACTTTGAGGTGTCAAAATGACCTTTGTGGCATTTCAAATTGGCCAGTTTCTTGATAATAGAAAAAAATATATAAAGCAGATATGAGCCTTCCGCAGTATTATGATGGTGATGGGGCCATCATCATGTTTTTGATCAAAATACAGTATCATTAAAAAAGTTCCTGACATCATTTGAGTTTGTAAACTATTGTTCATTATTCGTAAAACTTTATTTTGAACAATTTTACACTAAAATGCTTTTGTCATCATGGTGGTTCTGTTCATTAAAATACCCATTAAGAGGCTAATGTATGTATTTAAAAAATAATTTAGTGTCAGTTGTTCTGGCTGTTTTTTAGAATGAACAAAACCAGCATATGATTAATAATATGGAACACGGTGTTATCCTGTTGCATGCAACAATTTTTTTCACATCTATCAAGTATTTCTACAAGTAGTACAGCAGAGACAGGAAGTAAAATAGGGAGTGAGGATAAAAGTGTTGTGCAGAAAATCCATGAGGGCAAATTATTATTTTCATCCTTGCCTTTCACACAAAGGCGTAGTTCACATTCATCCAAAAGCATGTTCTGAAGACATGCAGGCAAAGAATAAATGTCAGAGTGAACCCAAAGCTGCTTGGGAGGTTTGGTGGTGGCTCATTATTGCGCAGTAAAGAGAGCAGCCTGCATCTCGACAATAATGACTTTCAATTTCCTTATTACAGTTTGCTGCAGTACCCAAACCTAGTTTGAGTGAGCCAGTCAGTCAAATATGGATGCTATTTTATTTATGGAAATACTGCATAACAAGCCCTCTATGTATGCATACAAAATGTTAGAAATGAAAATGAATGTTATGGTAATCATTAATAGCAAGAACGTGCAGTATAACATGGGGACATTTCACTCTTAAAATAATTTGGCTCATAACATGTAAGTGCAGTTATCCATCACATCCATTAGGGGCGTTTTTGGAGCCTATCTCAGTTGACTTTGGGCACCCTGAAACTGCAGGTTGCGTGCCAATCACAAGACACATGTAGCCAAATAATAATTCACACACTCACATTCACACTTTTGAACAGTTATGACTTTATTTTCACACAAGGGGGCAAGTTAGACCCCGTGTTGGTAAGTTTGCAACATTTTAGGTCTAAAGGTGAAGATGTCATGTTCTCATTGTGCTTGCGAGTGTTTTCTTACACATACCTCAGCTTCCTCACACATAAAAAAACAAACAAACAAACAAAAAACTGCATTTCTGGCTCATCTAAATGATGTGAAATTGAGTGTGAATGGTGTCTGCTATTGGCTGGCAACCAGTCCAGGGTGTACTCACTTCTCACCCAAAGTACACTGTGAAAACTTGGAGATAATACAGGAAAGCACGGGAAGAACATGCAATCAGCACAAGTTATCGGACTGGTAAATTTTAATTGACACATTTTAAAAACAAAAAAAAAACTTATTATATTACTGTCTTGTTTTCCCATTGATTGACCTGCGTGAAAGCATAGAGTCGTCTTATTTCTCCTTTACTTGCATGCAGAGGATTAAAGTGTGTGAGTAGCTCATTGTAGAAAATTCTTTCAGATGTTGTTACACAGAATTTGAATGACAGTTATGAATACTGAAAAGTAAAAACGACAATTATTTAGCAACTGGCTTATGATATCCCTGATCCTTGGACGAGTAGAAATGAAGGATTTCTCCTCTATTCTCGTTTCAAATGTGTTATTGATTAATATATTGCTAGAGTCTATTCTTTGACATTCACCACAAGAGCTAAGGAAAGTCAGCCCTTGGTTCACATTGTTTTATATTTTTTGTTATTTTTTTTGTAAAGGCATTAAACGCATTTAATAATATAAGTCGGACATTCTTGTTGACTATCTAATATTTAAATAATTTAATTAATTTAATATTTAATTTATTTACCGATCAGGTGGACTACAAATAATGGAGACCATGGTTGTCTGGAATCTTTTTTGTTTTTCAAGGCATCAAGAGACAACAATAATAATAATAATAATTAATAACAACAACAACAATAATAATAATAATAATAATAATGAAAACATTGCTGGAAAAAAAATGACTCTAAGGTTACAGAGATCACTTTCATGATGTTCAATGTAAATGTTGGCACATTTTTTTGGCCGGAGTTCACTGTTTTAACTTCTTCAATGAAGACAAATAGTCCTAGACTTTATTTCTAAAATGGAGACTTAATTACGCAGATTCTGTTTTGTAAATTTATTGATAGGTGTCAGGCTGTGTTGTTCGAGAAATGATGCCTAAAACGAAGGCTCCGTTTTTATTTTAATTTTTAAAATTGTTTACCTTGTTATATTATTATTATTATTATTATTATTATTATAATTATTATTAATGAGTTTGTTTTTGTTTTGCACACCACCTTGTGTTGCTTTTTAATCATGAAATGGGCTATATAAATAGATATAAGTTTCCCTTCAGAAACATTAAGTTCAAATGAAATTGGGGCATAAAGTTTGTGCATTGTTTTAAAATGATTCCCTGAACACATCATTATTGTGTATATTATTATAATGTAAGTCAATCATTTGGATCCAGTGGCAAACAAAACCTCATGTACAACATCAAGTGTTTATTAAACAGAAAATTGAGGAAAAAAAAAAAGAGTGTGAGGAGGTCACGTGCCATTCCATATCAATATCCAAATCTATATAATCAATATTGTTTTTCCATTCTAAGGCTAGAAGGAAGGCAGAACCTTAAAACAAGATTGATGGCTTCTAATTAAAGTTGCCCATTAACTCACACTTGTAATTATTTTTCTTCCCTACACAAGCACACACACATACACATGCACCAAGTTGTGCAGTTTATTAAAAAATACAGTATATACAGTCTGATTATTTTTCTGTTTCTGTTGGTCTGCGTGGCTCTTTACAGTCCTGAAACGAAGCAAAAACAAGAAGGGTAAAAATGACCTGATCGGTGCTGAAGAAGGGGAAGATCCATTTGCTGACATCTCCTCTGTCGGTAAGCCTGACGCCCGTTTTGTGCACCCGCAGGTCACCTCTGCCCCTCACATGCTGTCTCTTCACAGAGCTGACCTTTTCAATAAAGGTCCCTTTAAAAGCCTGTCTTTGACGATTAATGTAGCCATACTGACTGACTCGGAATAGGGTTAAGGTGGCATGTCACATCAACACTATAAAACATAGTTAAATATCCGCCTTGCCAAAGTTGTGAGTGTCACAGAAGCGCTTCAACGCCATCTGGATCTGGTGTCACCGTTAGGGGAAAAAAGTATAATTAACTTTTTTAATTAGACGGTTTGATTAAAATACTGTTTCACGAGTATCACCTGCAGCATATTAGAATTCTGAATTTGGAAATTAATTGTCTTCACGGTAACAAGCAGAGAGAACATGTAATTTATTGTCTGCGGGTTGCAAGCAGGCAAAAATATAATAACTGAAATGATTTTAGTGCAGTACTATTAAAATGCCTCCTGCAGAGTGTATAAAGATAATGCTGCAGGGTGAATATTAAAATGTAATCTTTCATCAAGCCATGGTTTCCAGAGTGCATCTATTTCAACAAATAGCTGTTAGTTTAATTACCACAACTGACCACCAAGATCACATGGAAAGCAAGCAAGTAAGGAAAGAATACCACAGTACATTCACTTATTGTTTATTTTTGTCCCCATTTTTCCATGTCCAGCTCCTAAACCCTGATGACCTGACGTAATCTTGAGTCAATATAAAACTCAGCAAAGTTCATCGCAGCTGTATTTGCTGATTTTGTCACAGAATCCCCCAAAGCACAATACAAAAAAAAAAAATGGAAAAATGTCAGTCATACATACTTTGGCCGGAGGAGTCCCCTAAGAGAAAGGAGAGGGGTGGACAAAGACATGCTTTAGTTTATCTCATTTTGAGTAGTCCTATATGTGCTCCCTTACTTGGAGACCTGCACTGTGTGGCCTTCATCAGTCCAGTGTTTAATTTCAAGTCTAATTATTTGTCTTCTTTATAGCTAATAATTTATTGAATCTTATTTTATCAAGAATAATAATATTCAAATAAATACCAATTATGTTTGTAAGGTAATTTCATTATAAACAAATGTACAATACAAAGCCAAGTTCAATGGTCTAACTTTCTATACAGGAAGGGCTGAAATTGGGCCGACCCCATGAGCGCATTTAACACAA
Source organism: Festucalex cinctus (assembly GCF_051991245.1). Classification (NCBI taxonomy): domain Eukaryota; kingdom Metazoa; phylum Chordata; class Actinopteri; order Syngnathiformes; family Syngnathidae; genus Festucalex; species Festucalex cinctus. Next base: position 10,130,592 of record NC_135425.1, on the reverse strand, counting down.
TGAGCCACTCAAACAACACCGCGCATGTCCCAAGCTGCTATCAATTGACAGCCATGGGGCCACATTAACTGGGCCCATCATCCAATTCAAATACAGGACTGATGTCAAGACCCAATCAGCACTTCAACACGCTCGGTTTTGGCGGACGGCAGCCGCAGTATACAGCATTAAGCCAGATCGGTTTTCATCGGGAGCAAAACGACGATACGTATAAACAAACCAACAGTATGACTGAAGTAGATTTGTTGCTGACATCATCGCCCAAGAGAGAGGCAGCGTTGAGGAAATGGAGGGGGAAATGAAGGAAGCTTGTGGTTCAAATGGAGGTGAGATTTTGCAAGAGTGACCACCTTATAGCAGCAGAGCTTGTTGACACGACACTTTTTGGTAATTTCAGCAAAACATCTCCATGTGCTGAATTTGAAGCAGCAAATACAATCTGGCCAATTGGAAATAAAGTTAAAGTTCCCCTGAAATGAGCTTTGCAGCAATTACACCAACCCTAATACTGTATCAAAAGAATTTTTCTCGAAATTGTACCTTGTTGTAGAGTTGCAGTCTCCACTAGGAAGGTCTACTGTTAGCCTAGCATCAAACAAGCGGATTTGGGTGGGCGTGGCCAAGGGTCGCCAGACTTCCGTGTATTTTTGACTACGAAATTAGTTGGCCGTGGCCAAGTCTCGTCTTTTCTGTGTGCTCCTGTTTACAAACAGTCTTCACGTCTGCACCTGAAGGAATATCGGCGCATGCTTTTGTGTGCTTTAGTTTCAATAGTTGGTACCGATCCCGGGGTAAGTGAAAGATGTTCTGCTAATCCACGTTTGTTTTGTCCCAAATTCCTGAAGCAGTCGTCAGTAAAATGTTTGCCACAAACTAACACACGTTTTGGGAGTTGCTTGGGCATATTTAATGCATAAATAAAGTCCAACCACAATCCTTTCTGTGACAGAAGAAAAAGGTTTTGTTCGTGGGTTGGAAATCTGTGGTGGGGGGAGGGGTTGGAAATTGTTAGGGTGGAGTTCGCACTGAGCTAGTGACGTGTAAAACCGAAAAAGGTGGGGTTAGTGACGTGTAAAACCGACCTGCTGAAACAGCCCATTTGAGAGTGCTGTTTGAGCTACTTTGATACAAACGGCCATAGGAAAGGGAAACATGGGTCGTTTATCGCACAGCTTTGGGGACTTAGCCTATGGTAAGGCATATTTATGATCAAAAACATAAAAAAAAAAAAAACATTTCATTTCAGGGGACCTTTAAGCTATAAACCGAAGTGAATGAACAGCACTGGTGAGTAGCATTTTTTTTTTTAACTAGGGCTGCTCGACTATGGAAAAAATAATCCTGATTATTTTGGTAACATTTGAAATCACAAAAGTTTTATTCATAGTGTTATTTTGTAAGGCTATGAATAAATGTTAGGCTGGTTCATTTATATCGTGCATTTCCACCCGATTGGGATATTGAATTGAATTACAGTTTATTGTTTAGGCTTTGCTGCTTGTGGATGTTAAGTGCCCATTGTTGGGCCCGACTCAACTTTTCATGCCACTGTTGAGGATGTGTTTGTGAAAGAGCAACCAAAACCTCAAATACTGATAAACTCTATAAAATGATATTGGTACTCTCCTTTTGCTCCGGTATCTTTTTTTCCATTCCTTTTTGAAATTTTGAACCTCATACCACAAGTGTTTGTTGTCATCTTAGGAGTCTTGGGCTCACAAATATCTGTTTCTGCAAATGGCCCTAAAACATTCAATCAAAAGAGAGTAAAAAAAACAGGATGGATCATATCAGGCAAGTGGTGTGCACAGTGCTGTGCTTGTGGTATTCCTGCAGCAAAAATATAAACCACTCGTAAACAGAGTCAGAGGAAACTGTAGGGAATAAAAACAATGTTCTACTAGTAGCTTTTGAAGCTCACTGTCACTTAGGTAGAATCCAAAAGTGAAAATATTGCATCAACCAATTTGTGTCCTGTTGTTTAGCACCTCCTGGTTCTCCTTTTGGTCGGGCCAGTGTGAAAAGCAGCACGAAGATGGACAGCTCTTCTTATTTTCGTCGTAAGGAGAAGAGGATTCGTTTCTTTATCCGGCGGATGGTAAAAGCACAGAGCTTCTATTGGATCGTTCTGTGCCTGGTTGGTCTGAACACTCTGTGTGTGGCCATCGTCCACTACGATCAACCCGCTTGGCTTACAACGGCACTCTGTAAGTCACACATGCAGTATGCCTCAAAATGAAAACTGTGAACATTTATCAGCATTTTTTTAGCTCCTTTATTTTATGTTATCTTATGTTGTCCATGTTTGTGACAGACACAGCAGAGTTTGTATTCCTGGGTTTGTTTCTCACGGAGATGACTTTGAAGATGTATGGCCTTGGACCAAGGAATTATTTCCACTCTTCCTTTAACTGCTTCGATTTTGGGGTAAATTGATGCTGTTTTTCTAACACCAGCGCAGATCAATAATAAGATCTTAAGCGAGAGAGTGCTTTTTTACTAATCCACTTGGTGAAATTAAGGAACTGTGGTCCTATTCCCTCTTCTCTAACACCTAGGTGATAGTGGGGAGTATTTTTGAGGTGATTTGGGACATGATCAAACCCGGAGCATCATTTGGTATCAGTGTGTTGAGGGCACTGAGACTGTTAAGAATCTTCAAAGTCACCAAGTAAGTTTATGGCCGCAAAGATACAATTACATCAATGTCATCACGGTCTCATGACACAATATGTTACGCTTCATAGCATGATGTTACCTAACCTATATGAAGAATGATTGCTGTGCAATTAGACAGCTCAGCAGCCAAAGAGAAGCGAAAATTACATATGTGCACATCTCATCCAAGAGTGTATAAACTTGATACCTGTACCTGTATGCTAACTAAAAAAAGAAAAAGACTTCTTGTCAAAATCTGTGATTATCGTTTGATCACTGTTACCACTGAATTCCAAATCAGTTTGAATGAGTTACTAATTATGCTTTTGCTGAAAAACACATCAGTCCAAAAAAAAAAAAACCCCCATCAAATTTTATCACAACGGTAAATGAAGTACACTTCACTTTTATAGTGCTTTATCTACACCATATATTGTCCAAAGCGTTTTACCAAGCCACACATGAACTTTATTTATTTATTTTATTTTATTTTTTTAACTATTGAGTATTGACAATTCCGTACATCCGAGCAGTTCTGATATTTCCGCAATACAACACAATGAAAATACTTCCTTTTATATGTAAAACAAATGGCATATGGTATTGCTTTTGCCTATGACTAGCATACAAACCAGGCAGATTCTTACAGTAGTCAAACAATATTTTATCACATTTTGAAATCAAAATAATCCTCACAAATCAAATTACGATGAGCCAAGGTCCAATGTTTTTCAATGAGAGGAAAGCTTTCTTTCACCAAGTTGACCGCCATTTTGACTTGTGAAGCAAACTCGGAATTATCAATGCCGACATGCTAACGGCAACACATAATCAACCTTTAGTTTAAAATAACTTTTATCCTGTCGAATAGCACAAGGGTGTTCTTCTAACCGGCTATACATCCATCCCGATTTATCATTTTAGACCAATTTTAAATCAATCCGCTTGTCTTGTCATACAAGTTGCTAGTCAGTGCTAAGCTAGCTTGAGTAGTTTCATGTCCTCTGTGGTGTGCAAGTGGCCAAACTCCCTTTGCATGCCACTGGGACAGTGTGAGAGGCCAGCAGTGAAGTAACAAAGACAAAAACATTGATAAAGGACTTCACTGACTGCCCAACAGTTTAATTTAATGCTCGATAGCTGGTGGTTAAACAATTCCGCGTGTTTTTGAAGTCTTTAAACACGCCTCCTATATAGACCCCTTCAAAGTTTGTAAACAATGTGACGCAATTTAAAGGGCGGGGCTGAGCTGGAGGCAAAAACACTTCAGTGGCGTGTGGTTCTAACACCGGTCAGCATATTTTCACAGAAAGTTTACGTCGGAAAGGACGCGGAAAAGACTGATGGGATGATACTGACCCCTATGCACTCACACACTGGATAGATGATTTATCGGGACTACCCACCGTGCAATGGCCGGACATTTAAATCTACCTTATAGAAAAACTGAGCGTTTATACTAAAGATAAACTGAAGGCCTATAAATCATTACATGTCTACAACTAACTACATCTTGAATGGACATGTTCAAAATTTAGATTACAACAACGAAGCGTCCATTAAGCGAGGACTTTTGTGTCGTGCGGTCGCAAGTGCTGCCAAGTCAACGACAGGGATATACGAGGCATGTACCTCTCCTACAAAAATTTGACAAGAAGTTATCAGAACCGTGGGGGCTTTCGCCTCGACAAAACTGAAACATACAGCTAACGTTTGGTTAGCTAGCGGTTAGCATTCGCGCATGTAGCATGTAAACACGGACTTTTTGTAAGTCCGTGCATGTAAAAAGAATCCCACAAATAATGACTAACTTAAGTAATTTCAATCACAACTAATTCTAGCCCATATCATTGTCCAGGCTGAAGCTGATAGTTAAACCTTACCTGATATGAAGTGTGCGCTGCAAACACGAGCATTGTTGATGAATCGCGTTTAACCACAGCCGTCTGCGATTACTCTGACTGGCAGAGGCTGGGATGTGATAGAATTTCAAGTTTTTGTTTGTCCACGGTTCTGGCAACCAAAAACACAACAAGACGACATTTTCTACAGACAACCAGTGTTTACTTCTCGCTGCACTTCGTTGGCTCCAGCGGTTGTTTTTGCCTCCAGTAAACACTGTGACATCATCGTGATGTAGGCCATGAAAAGGTCTATACAATGTAATTCATAAACATGAGTGTGCGGCCAAATGGCCATTCAACGTTCCTCTGTGACAATTGTTTGACACTATATGACTTGGATCTAATACTCATGCGGTGTTCAGCCAATGGGCTCTTTCGACTACTTCCTGAATTGAATACCACGTTTTTGTTTCCTGTCTTTCATGAGTGGACAAACTGATTAATTCAGGTGTGTCTGGCCCAATGTCATCGTTGTTGTTGTTGTTACTGAGATCAGGCACACCTGGATTAATCAGCTTGTCCACTCAGGAAAGACAGGAAACGAAGGAGTGGCGTTGAGTTCAGGAAGTAGTGGATTTGTGCAAAGAGCCCATTCGCTACTCATTTCAAGAAAATGATGTGTTCTTCCCTTTTTGGTTAGTAAATTTCAGTTATGATGAAATTCTGTACGGCTGTAATTAGTATTGTTTTATTTTGAAGGTACAACTTTAATGCCTTTGGTAATCTGTGTACTTGCTCTGTATCTTCTAAGGTATTGGAACTCCCTGAGGAACCTTGTGGTCTCCCTTCTTAATTCCATGAAGTCAATCATCAGTTTGCTTTTCCTCCTCTTCCTATTCATCGTTGTGTTCGCTCTGCTGGGCATGCAGCTCTTTGGAGGACAGTGAGTAATATCTTGAACCTGTCCCACTCATACAGCCTGACTGATCTGTTTTCTCATTTTCATCCAGAACTTGATTTCATCCGTACACAGATTGTGCTTGGCTCCTCTTGAGTTCCAATTAGCTCCCTCTTTGCTCCATGGCACAAATACACACGCACACTCACACACACGCCAGCCACACATACTGTACACAACTGCTCAAATTGCACACAATCCACTTCCCCAGCTGACCCTTCTTCTTGTGTGCAGCCAGTGTCCCTGCGTGGCGCTGCTGACAGACATGTTGGCGCAGCAGGAAGCTGGCAAAGTAGCAGCAGTGACTGTGGCGCTTTGATATCAATCTCAGCAAGGGTCCCTTGCTTTCTAATGATGGGAGCACTTTATAATCCAGCTGGCATTTACTCCTGAATACTCTGCTTTTATATATTTTTTTTTATACTAAATGGTTGAAGTCTTTGCAACAGTGGCAAGTGATTTTAGTAGTTCAATTAGAAAGAATGCTTCAAACCCATTTCTTCCCTCTAACAATTTCTTGTTGTTTTACTGCTTGTTGTTTTATTTGGCCCTAAAAGTATTACATCCTGAAAGGATATTGCTGATCTTGGGAGAATGGCATCATTAGTTCAATGAAGTATAACAATAAAGAACTATGAGCTGACAGATGATGAGGTAGGCTGGTTGTAAACAAGTCAACCGTTTCCTTCCTTCTAAAGCACTTAAAATCAAAAGGTGACAGCTCAAAAGCTGCACACTGAAGCGTTTTGGTGATGATTTTCACATAACTTGTCTGACAGGTTTCATTTATTTGTTTCTTATTTACTGATCTCCATCAAAGAATTTTCTTCAGTCTGATCAACCAGATATAATCAAAATAGATGTTAACTACGAGTCCATTCATCTCAATTTTTTCCATACTACTTGTCCACATTAGGATCACAGGTAAGATGGAACCGAGTCCAGCTGACTTTGAATAAAAAATGGTGTACACCCTGGACTGGTTAACACCCATAAACAACAATTCAAACTTACATTCACACCAAAAGACAACTTAGTCTTCAATGAACCCAACATGCACATTGATGATTATTTTAAAGTGATTATGTCATTCTTTCTCACAACCTGGACTGGTTGTTAATTAAATTACAAACCTCCATAGTTTTAAAAGTTTGTTCATCTGCATGTACCATGTGATTGGCTGGTGACCAGTAGGGATGGGAATCTCTGACATGAGGCCGATTCGATATGTATCTCGATACACAGGTTGCGGTGCGATTGAAAAACAATATCTTTCAGAGCATAACGGTTCGATTCGGGTCGATTAAGTTTGGGAACGATACGATTTTCGATTTGATACGATTCATTTCAATATTCAAAACTAAAATTGACATTTGTTGCTTGTAGACGAGAAATGGGGCTCTAAGTGTTATTAATCTTAATACAGCACAGATTTTTACAGTATCTTCAAACATGTTAAAAAGCAACAACAAAAATGTCTTCTATATTTTCATATATTGAATCAATTATTTAAATAGACCGCAACAAAGGGCTGGGCGATATGACTGAAAAATGTATCAGTTTAAATATTTATTAGTCGTTATTGACAGTTATAATTGTTTTTTTTTAAATTCAAAGTAAGGATCAGGAAAACAAAAGGCTGATAATTTAATTTGAAATATAAATATTTAACTACTGCCCAGAGCCAGCTGAGATAGGCGCCAGCAGCCCCCGCGACCCTTGTGAGGAATAAGCGGTCAAGAAAATGGATGGATGGATGGATGGATAAATATTTCACCTTTTAAAAAGACACCAACACAAACAGAATATGTGCACAGTGTGAAGTATTTCAGAAACATAAAAATTTGCGACATGAAATAAACCTACCGTCCAGCCAAAAGAAATATGAAGCCACCTTATGGAACAATAAATCTATCAAACAAATTTTGACCACTTAATATATCCAAAAATATTGCCAAAAGTGACCTTCTATCAACAATTTTTGTTTTTCTTTTGCCGTCATATTCATTCTTGGTTACGTCTTTTTTATTTTATTTTTTATTTTTATTTTTATCTGAGACACGATGACCACGGAATCACTCCTGTTCGTTTTATTTTTTATTTTATTTTTTTGGCTATTGTTCATAATTATGGATCAAAAATGGACCGATCCACTTTATTGGTCAATTTGACCCAACTTTCTGGGTTGTTTTGTACAAATTGACCCACATTTTTGACCCAAATGAAGGATCTGAGCAATATTTATGAGTTGTTATACACTAAAAGACCAATTTCTTGACTCAAAGTTGGGTCAAATTGATCCAAGTAGGTCCAATTTTGACCCAACAGTTTTTAGAGTGTATGGTGAACCAAACATTTATGACGGTGTGTCAACAAGAAACAAGACAGTTTCTCTGATTTATATTTAATTTTGATTGTGACAGTCACCATCCTACTTGGCAATGTTAGTATTAAGTGAGCTGAAAAATAAGTCCAGATTTGAAGTGTGGAATGTGCAAGGGATGAGCAGAATATATATACCACCCAAAAAAAAAAAAATCTCTTGTGGTGTCATTTTTGGCCATTTAGCAGCTTCTTTTCATAATGTGAAGAATTTAATAGTCTTGAAGACCGTTTTCCGGTCACAGTTTGTCAATATTTGGCTTTTTAACTCATTCACTGCCTTTGACGAGTATACTTGTCAATTGTATTTTTTAGAGCGGTGCTAAATGGGGGCGAATCTGATTATGCTCCACTGTAAATATCAAACTTGGAAACAACTTTACTGATGCCCAACCACCGGTAGATGACATCATTGCCCCATTTTATAGGAAATAAACACAGTTTCAGAGTCCATGGGAGAAATGGCTGTATTTTGGCAAACCTACATTTTTCTGCTGTCAATTATAAAAGAACGGGACGGGACAAAAAGTAGGGAGTCTATTCTGTTATTTGGTAGATTCGGTTTATATATAATTATTGAATGTAATATCACGTGAGTATTGGAAATGTAAAAATTTTCTATAATGACTGGCAGTGAATGAGTTTTTAATTTGAATCTAAAAGACAAGGCATGCAATAAAAGAGAAGGACATGTTTTTCAAAATCTTCCCTTACTTACCCATAGACCTTTTCAGTATGCATAGTGGGCCTTTCCCAGACCAATTTGACTGTAGTCTAGAACCTCTTGATTTGTTTTGTTTGATTTTCATGCATGGTTATCATCAGTGGCAGACAAATACGTCTTTGTGCCATTAGACTGACCTTTTAGAGAAGCAACATAATGCATAACATCCTTTTAAGTGATGCACTGTAAGTAGGAAACAGACTAAAAGCAGCAAAGAGCAATGGCCCACTGCCTTGATGAAAATACTCCATGTTATTTTTTTATGGGTTCCGTTCACCATGTGTAACCAATTGTGACAACTATTGGGAAAAAATGCAAAATGAATAAATCTAGAATAAAATAAGAAGGATCTACATTTGTAGCAGGATGTTAGATGGTACAGTATTGCCAGGTGGTCACTCACTAGTGTGTACGTTGCCACATGCTGCTTTTGCAGGGTTAGTATAGTATTCACATCTCCAGTATGCGTAAAGCAGCATTTCACTTATACTCAGTTCTCTTTGGACTGACAACCCTCCCAAACACCACGTCTGCCTGCCTTGAAAGCAGCAGGCTGTTGCCATGGCACCGAGCCTCCTATCAGTCTACGCCATCATTAGCGCCGCATCAGTCTTGTGATGGACAAGTGTGAGATGAGTCTGACGTCCACACGGCGCTTTCAGCCAGCGGCGCGCATCAGCCAGCACGTTACAAACAAACCGGCGACAAACAACGTTCGTTTAAACTTTCATGAGCAAAATAATCACGTTAAGCTTCGATAAATGAAAAGTGCAATAGTCAGTCTTTTTGGGAAGGAGGATGTTTTGTTATATCATCAGCAAAGCAAACCCTCAGTCTGATAGTTCCTCATGTAAAATGATCCCAACCCTCAACAAAATGTGATGGCATGTTCAAAGGAAAATAAAGGAAAATAAATTGCTCTATGTATCGTGAATGTATTTTTTGTTCAGAGATTATATTCTTGCTCGCAACGCACTGAACGCGTCTTGGTAAAATTTTGAATTAAGAGATAAACAGCTTGAGGCTGTAGACCGTCTCCCTGCTGAGACTCAAAGGACATCACGTCTGTTTGCGATAAGCTTTGACGAAATATGCAGCCTTTACTGTAATGATTGTAACCAAAAAAAATCTTGTTTTGCTCTTTTCAATGTACTGACATCCTATGAAAATGCTTTTTTTGCAAGCTGTATGAAGTTATTTCTATGCCAATGCAGAGTGTGTTTTTCCAAATGTTTTCATGTGCACTGCTGAGATGTTAAGCTAGGCATTGAACCTCCACTCTGACATATCACGCGAGCATGTATGCTTATTTATCTGTGGTCTCGTGTCAGTCGAGAGAAAAGGGAATTTTTGAGCAGGGGTAAAAATTTTACTTTAAAATGTATTATTTGTAGCCAAAGTAGTTATGTTGCTGCACTTGAATTGAAGAAATTACTAAATAATTTTACAAAAAAAAAAAAAAAATCAGGGTGGAGAATGGGCCAAACAATAAGATCCAGGCTTTCGCTCCATATTTATTGCTTTTGCAAAAAAATTTTTAGGGTTAAATGAATAGAACATATTGGGTAAAATCAATGCAACAATTTTTTTTTTTTTTTTTTTTTTTACCCAAGTTTGAGTTAAAACAATAACCCAAATAGTTAAAATTGACCCAAATGGCAATTAATCCCATTGTAACCCCCTAACCTTAACCCTGACCAATAAAATTTTCAAATTAGCAGGAATCAACCAATTTTATGTTTTTTTTTGTTTTTTTTTGTTGTTTTTTTGCACATCAACATTGCAAAATAAGATTAAAATTGTAATTCAACATCCACATTTTTTTTTAAATAAAGTAAATGTGTTGCTTTCATAAAATTAAATTTGATAAAATCAGGTCTGTTTAAGTAAGACCCCTTTTATTTTTTATTGACACTTTTGGGTCGTTTCATGCCAAATCACACCCCAAAAAACATTTTAACCAAGCAGATTTTGATTTTTTTTTTTTATGAAACGTGGTGTACTGTATAATGCTGGCATAACAGCAACATTTTAGGTAAATGGGAGCAGGGGTGTGGGAGCTACGTGGCCTGCTGAATTTGGACATTTTTTGGCAAAAAAGGGTGTGGCCACATTCCTTTGAACCTTTAACTCAGGAACTACTGGGTCATTTCACAATAATATGTATTGTTGGATGGGAATTCAAAGATTCCAACAATGCAATCATTTTGAAGATTGCTGCGTATTTTAGTAAGTTTTTGACCTTTTGTTTTAGTTGACCTTCAGGATCACATGACATTAACAAAATTGTTCATGAAATGTAATCTCGCACAAGGTCTCTGAAGCGAAAAAAAAGATCTAATATGTCATTTTTTAGTACCTTAAGGAGTCAAAGTACCCTCAGACTTTCAATGAATGTTCAACTTTTCATGAATGTTAAATATTCAGTAGTTCCTGAGATATGTGTTCAAAGGAAGTCGACCACACCCTTTGTTGCAGAAAATGTCAATATTTGGGTGGCCCTAGCTCCCAAATGCATGCTTTGATTGACCTAAAATTTGGTATTTAGTCTTGTGCCATCAGCATCAGCAAGTACACGAAGTTTCATTAAAATCTAAATCTTTATTTGTTAAACTTCCTGGGTGATTTGGCATGGAATGACCCTTTTATCTCCAGCCCACTTTTACATGCAGACAAATGTGCACCATGTACTGCATAAACCATTTGATTCGCGAGGTGAGGGAATTAGCGAAGGGGGAGTTTGGACTCACACAACCCGTACTTCTCGAATTGATTTAATGAAGTCATTTGGATGAGCGCTCCCAATCCCCATTATCGTAGCAAACAGAGGTCAGAGCTCACAAGCACAGGGATCGACCGCCTGCAGGGGACCCGCTAATCCACAAGAAAGTGGGAGAGGCAATGGTGTGAATGCAGTTGGTGGGGAGCATTAGGAAGGCGAGGAAAGGTTGGAACGAAATGGACCAAAGATGTGAGTGTGATGGAGGTTGCCGTGATCAGACAGAGGGGGGACAATGGTGAAAGGAAAAGAGCATGAAGAGACAATATGATGCCATACCAAAGGAGGCAAGGCTTATTGAATTACAGTACATGCCCCTCCCAACTAGTTTGCATGTTCTCCCCGTGCCCGCGTGGGTCTTCTCCGGGTACTCCGGTCTCCTCCCACATTCCAAAGACATGCATGGCAGGTTAATTGGGCGCTCCGAATTGTCCCTAGGTGTGCGTGTGAGTGTGGATGGTTGTTCGTCTCTGTGTGCCCTGTGATTGGTTGGCAACCAGTCCAGGGTGTCCCCCGCCTACTGCCCAGAGCCAGCTGAGATAGGCGCCAGCAACCCCCGTGACGCTTGTGAGGAATAAGCGGTCAAGAAAATGGATGGATGGATGGGTGGATGCCCCTCCCAACTCTCCTCTAATTCACTTCCCCACACCCCTCCTCATTTCCTTCATGTGATGCATGTACAGTGCACATGAGAGCTGGCTATGGATGGATGATCATAGTTATTACTAGTGTTGTTCCGATACCGTTTTTTGGCTCCCGATACCGATACCCAGCTTTGCAGTATCGGCCGATACTGATACCATACCGATACTTGAGTTTTTTTTTGTTTGTTTTTTCACTCAACATGAAAAAGCTGTCCTGCCATTGGTTCAGAGCATTCAAGGGCCAATAGTAGGGATGTTCGATACCACTTTTTTCAGACCGATACCGATACCGATACTCAGACCCTCAGTACTCACCGATACCGATACCAACTGCCGATACCAGTAGTACATTTTGACAAATAAAAAAAATCACGAAAAGATATTTTTAAACAAATATATTTCCTTTAATTTTGACCAAAAAAAATAGCACAGTGACTCTTCAATAGTCTTAACGGTCAAAATAAAACACAAAAATGCTCTTTTAGTTTAAGATTCACAATTTTGAAGTATTTCCAAACCGGTGAAGTTTTGGTGAAAAACAGCTGCAAGCTAGCGCCATTTACCGGCAAGGAGGAGTCACTTAACGTCTTCCCCCTCTGCCATTGGTCGCTTGTACTCGTCTGCGTCACGAGTACTCGAGTTCTTGAAAAAAGGCTGATATCGGCCCGATACCGATACCTGGTATCGGTACTCGCCCATCCCTAGCCAATAGGATATCTTAGATCGGCATGCAGTGAACATGTCACATACCAGTGAATGTCGTGCACCAGCAAGACACAAGATGCTGCATCCAAAATCCTATATTAGCGTTGGAATTAATGGTATCAGCATGTTACTTGTGAGTAGTCACTGATACCGATACCACCAATGCAGTATTGGCACCTCTGCCGATACCAGTATCGGTATTATTACTGTTTTGTACATCTCTTCATATCCTGGTTATTGAGAGAGAGAGAGAGAGAGAGAGAAAAGTCTGCATGGATATAATATATGCACTCAACATGCACACACCCGAACATGCATTTATCGCATGATCTTCTTGAGAGGAAGAAGCAGGCTGCAATTTGGTGCTAATGGCCAAAGTGGTCTTGTGGTACCAAAGTGCACCACATCCTCTCCTCATTTTTACACACTTCTTTTCATCCCCACATCTCGCACACATATAGAAATGTATGATGTCTGATTCAGTCATTTTTACAACTTTAGAATTAAGGCAAAATGGCAGCAAAAAAGCTATCACACTTCCAAGTGACCTCCAGGCAGCTTTGACATTACTGAACTCTTTCTGTAATAGAGGCAGTGGGAAATTAAGCAAAACTACATATCGCCATCCTTCTGTAATAATGGTCTATCTCATTCAACTAATTCTTTCAGAAAATACTCGCACACAAAACTGAACCGAATGACATGTATTTATTAACTCATTCACTCCCAGTCAGAAAAGGCTTTTCGATTTCATTTCATGGAGAAGTCTCCTAAAAATTACGTCAATATTCCAAGATTTTTTCCTCCCTTTTCAAATACTGGAATGGGGCCATTTGGCCCTTCGCTTACATATTGATGTCTTAACGGTCATACGCTGTTGACATGTAAATGCGGATGCAATTGTCTACACAGACATTATGCAGGAATGTAGCTGAGCTGAGCAAAGGTGCTGATTAGGCTGCCCCCAAATGGACCCAGGTGTCCCTTTGTTATTGTTGAGAAGAGGCAAAATGGAGAATTTGGCTGAGTGACCAAAATGAACCAGTTGTATTCTTACAGTCACACTGCAAGAAATATCAAATTTTCCCGACAATAAAATTGTATGTTTGTCATTAATTCCTGCTAACTTGTTTGTTGAAAATAAGACATTCCTTACTATTTATGTGTGTCTTGTGTATGGTATAATAATATGTACCGGTATGTATGTGTAGCTGGTAGAAAATGTAGGACTGAATCTATATCAAATAAAAAAAAAAATGAGCCTTTTGAGGATGCTCCTTTTATCAGCATGGACAGGTCACCTAGGAGAAATGGTTTTCGTCTGTCCCTGAGCTTATGGCGCTTTCATCCAATATATTCCATCAAAACCAGACAAGACCCGAAGACAAAATATGTTTGCAATCCCCTATCTTGGCCCCAAAGACCCCAACATTCCAGACATTCCAGCATAATGGCTGTGGAGTGGCTGCATTTTCATATGATAGGTGGTTGCTAAAATGTTAACGTTTGGATTAATGCAAATGTATACAGATTAGGGGTGTTAAAAAAAAATCGATTCGGCAATATATCGCGATATTACATCGCGCAATTCTCGAATCGATTCAACAGGTGGCCGAATCGATTTTTAAACATCCAATTATGATGGAAAATTATTCAACAAAACATCTTACTTAGGGTTAGACTTCACACTTTAACTCATTCACTGCCTTTGACGGGAAAAGACGTCAAATGATGCAATGCATTTTTGCTGGGCTGGCAGTGAATGTGTTAAGCATGGAAGAATGTTATTAATTGAACATTAAGCCTTAATATTTTATTTCAATGCTGTTCAAAGATGAAATATTACAATATGAAATATTAAGATTGAAAGATTACAACCTGTTTTTTCAATACAGTGGCTCACAGTGATATTTGCATTTTCATACAAATCTTACAGTGTACATGTACAAGTTTACTGATTAGTATTTTCTAAATTTGAGTAAAAAAAAAAAAATCAACAACAACAATCGACTTATAAATTCGTATCGGGATTAATCGGTATCGAGTCGAATCGTGAGGTATGAATCGTGATACGAATCGAATCGTCAGGTACTAGGCAATTCACACCCCTAATACAGATCATTTGGCTATAAGTGGGGTATATGTTTCATGTTTCAAGTGGGATTCAACAAACCAAATATGTTGTCACTGTTAACGTCTTTCTGCTTTCATTTAGATTTAACTTTGAGGATGAAACACCAACAACAAACTTCGATACCTTCCCAGCAGCCATCCTCACTGTGTTTCAGGTGGGACAGCCCGAATATAAGGGTGGTAACAAACACACACACAGGCGCACACGCAAACGCGGTTCATCTCTAAAATGAGAAAATCTTGATTTAATGGAAGCTAAAAGATTATTATCAGTCATGTTAATAAGAAGAAATTACTGCCCTGCGTACCTTTTTTGCCTCCTGACAGCTCACTTATAATCCCTTAATTAGCCTGTGTTCACAAGCTTTTATGCTGCGAGCCAATTAAATTCAGCACAGTACTCGAACAACCCAAGTGTCATTCATTGGAATTGTCTTGACTCACTCAGATTTTAACCGGGGAGGACTGGAATGCGGTGATGTACCATGGCATCGAGTCACAAGGAGGTGTCCGCCGTGGAATGTTCTCTTCCGTCTACTTCATCGTCCTGACACTTTTTGGAAACTGTATCCTCTTATTAGAAAACTCATTACAAGTGTGAAGTTTAGTGGAGGTGTGTCAAGGGTTGGAACTGCTTTGCTTCCTCAGGGCCTGGATGGATTGCTATCATTGACAGGAAAAATGAATTTGCAAGTTTGTCAAGAAACTTTGCAGAAAAACTTAAGTTTTTTAAAATCTGTCTGCCAAATGAAGTTCAGCACAGGATGGGCGATGAGTGACAGTGACTCAAAGGACAGAAGTAAATCAATAACAGGATGGCATCAGCAGAAGAAAATATAACTTCTGAGTAGCCGAGTCACAGTCCTGATCTTAAACTGATTGAAACGCTTTGGCATTACCCCAAGAGAGTGGTTAACACCAGAAATCTAAAAAAAAAATATTGCTGAATTGAATCAGCTTTGCAAAGAGAAATGGTGCAAAATTACTCCTCACCGTGGTAAAGGTTTGATCTGCAACTAGGAGAAAGTTTGTCAAAAAAGGTCAACCACTTGAATCCAAAGATTCACATTCTTTTCCATCCTGCACGGTGGTGTTTCTTTGTTATGTTCAATAAAATCATGGAAAGATATACTGTAACAGTTTGAAAGGTATTAGTTTATGAAGAGTTAGCACGTCCGCCTCCCAGTTCTGAGGACTCGGGTTCGTGTCCAGGCTACGACCTTCCTGGGTGAAGTTTGCATGTTCTCCCTGTGCCCGCGTGGGTCTTCTACGGGTACTCTGGTCTCCTCCCACATTCCAAAGACATGCATGGCAGGTGAATTGGGCGCTCGGAATTGTCCCTAGGTGTGCTTGTGTGCGAGTGGATGGTTATTCGTCTCTGTGTGCCTTGTGATTGGATGGCGACCAGTTCAGGGTGTACCCCGCCTACTGCCCAGAGCCAGCTGAGATAGGCTCCAGCATGCCCCGCGACCCTTGTGAAGAATAAGCGGTCAAGAAAATGGGTGGATGATGGATGGATAGTTTATGAAGACCGTTTATTGTGACTTAGATGAAGATCAGAACACATTTTATGACCAATTTAAATAATTCCGAAGTGTTCATATTTTCGTACAACTGTTTTCTGTAGTCTCCGGAAATTTGAACTTCCTCATTTTTACCAAGACATTTTCTACACTCCTGCTTTGAACGTTTAGTGCAGGCCATTTTCAGCATGGCTGTGACCCACTGCACAAAGCAAGGTCCATACAAGCATGTTTACGGAAGAACTTGACCGAGCTCTGCACTATCAAGCACCTTTGAGATTGAGAGCCAAGGCCCTCTTCAGATAAGTGTTCTCTGACCTCACAAATATTCTCTGGATTCATAGATCAAATTCCCACCGAGTGTGTCTACGGTATCTGTTTCAGGGTTTTGCTTTTGGATATGCCCTCGCAAAATGTCTTAAGTGTAATCTGTCACAAAGTACGTCCATAGTTTCTCCTGAGTTGTGTTGTTCCTCAGACACCCTACTGAATGTCTTCTTGGCTATCGCTGTTGATAATCTTGCAAATGCGCAGGAACTGACAAAGGTAGGTTCAGGCATGCTATTCTAACATAATACCGTATTTTCCGCACTATAAGGCGCACCTAAAAGCCTTCAATTTTTTCAAAAGCTGACCATGCACCTTATAATCAGGTGTGCCTTATATATGGATCAATATTGAGCTGCAACAGGTCTCGCTGTCAAGACGCTATCCATGACCCTGTACGATCGATGACACGCATGCGCAGAAGATCCCGTCATCTTGGATTGCAAGCTAATACTAATACTTTACCTCAGAGAAAGTAATAAAACAGCTGTTTATTGGGAGTAAATTGAGTTGTCAGAAAGCTGGTTTGTAATCTATTAATAAAGTTTGACTGACCTATCTGACTGTTTTGTTGACATTCCCTTTAGCGCAGCACCATCTAATGGATGCATAACGTAACCCCAGCCTCTACTGTAGCGCCTTATATATGGAAAAAGTTTGAAAATGTGTCATTCATTGAAGGTGCGCCTTATAATGCGGTGCGCCTTATAATGCGGAAAATACGGTACATACAATTGCAATGCGTAATACTGCCACTTGGCTAAAGGATGAAGAAGAACAGGAGGAGGCAGCCAATAAGAAACTCGCTCTGCAGAAGGCTTTGGAGGTGAAGGAAGTCAGTCCCATGTCAGCAGCAAACATCTCAATAGCTGCGTAAGTATCGCTGTCTCATCTCTCTCATACTATCATTCTCTTACATAACCCCAACGAAACTTGGCATTGTCAGTGTTGCCATCCTCTTAGTCCATCTACTGAAATTCTGTCTGAGTTTGTTTACTCTCATCTACACCATCTAGGAGAGTGATCCTTTTTTGACTATTTCACCCCTCAGACCCGCCCTGTTCATCTTTACAGCCAGTTAAGAAAGCAGCAGACAGTGCTACTCACCCCCACACATTGGGCAATTCACTATACGGACTCACTGTGATGTGATCTCGGCAAGACTGTATTGTGCTGAGGCTCCCCATACAATATATTGCACTGTATCATTGTTTTATAACCCACAAATATAGAATGTTAGTGTAGACATAGTTTGCTTCGCTATTTCATCCACAGTTACATATGGAATTGTACATATGGTTATGTATTAGGGGTGGGAATGATATATATATATATATATATATATATATATATATATATATATATATATGTATATATATATATATATATATTTATTATTATTATTATTTTTATTTATTTTTTATATTTTTCTGATGCATCTAAAACAGCTACGCGAGACAAAGGCTTGCAGATTCAGGATGTGAATTCAATTTTTCCCCCACATTTTTAATGTCTTTCGACAGGTAGGCAGGCAGGCTTTTGTTTGCATAATCATTTATCGCAACTACAGAATATAGATTTCTCTATTCTTTTGTAAAGTACCCAAAAAGTAATACATTTGTAAAACTTAATCACAGAAAATATCATTGGAAGTTAGCTTCTGACATTAAATCCATGGGAGCAAATTAAATGTTGATTTGCAGTATGCTCTAATAGTACAATAACAACATTTGACTTAGTACAGTAACAAAGTATTTGCACTCTTTTACATTACAAGTTTTGTAATGTCAATTCTCTCTTTATACCAATTGGATCATTGATCATTACAGAGACACACACACACACACACACACACACACGTATGTTATTTTACATGTTGAAAAAGATAAGACAAGATGATGTTTGGCCCACAGCCTCTCCTTAATTGTTAAGTACCTCACAAAGAAATGAGAGTGGAGAAAACACTGGTTAGCTGCTTTATCTCTCCCTTAAACCATAATCACTGTTACATTCATGTACATTAACATCCAGTATTCTCTAAATGTTTGAGAGTGATTAGTGTGCTAACACATTGTTGAGCTGGCTCATAAGCAATTGTTTTTGTTTGAAATGTACTGTTTTTGTTTGCAAACTTGGGGTTTCATTGCATGGCATTTTCTTGACAAATTCAGAATAGAATTCCAATCAGGACTTTTTTTCAAACCATTCAAATTGTTGCTGTTACAAATTAAAATTTGAAAATGTCTTTGGAATGAAACCCCTAACTAGTTTTCAGGTTCAGTTTCTGCTTTTCTAAAAAATGTGTGCTTACAAATTAGTGATGGTGTTTGCAAAGTAGTAGTTGCACAGATTTGTCCTTTTGAGTAAATTCGAAGGGAACAGGTGGACAGACTGAGGATCCACCTTTTCCCTTCATATTTGTGTCTCATTTTTCTTTTGTTTTTTTGTTCTGCATGTACAGTTTTGTAAAGCAAAATCGAGATGCAATCTCTCGCAGGTCGTCCATCAACAGCATTCAGTCACTGTGAGTTATCACTCTCTGTTTACAATATTCCCCTCCTTGTCGCCTCTCCTCTGTCCTCCCCATTCAGACTTAGTACCTTTTCTAATGAGCGTGCTCTTCTTTTTCACTGGGGCTCCACAAATCCAAATTGTTGTCTGTCTTGTCCTTATTGTTGGGAAAGTAGATTGTTATTCAAATATCTCTTACAGAGCACACTGCTACCAAAATTTATGATCCTTACAAATGCCACATTATTTAAAGGGGGGAAATAATCTTTACAAACAGAAAAAATGTATAGGCCTAACACAGAAATCTGCCAAACACACATTTCTGATCTTTTGGTTTAATATTTGAAAATGATTTTATGAACTACAACACTGTCTGCAGTGAAGCCAATAGCTTGCTTATTGCCGTCTGTGTAAACATAAGCATTGCTGTGTGGTGTGTGAATGTATTTCGGTTAGAATTTGCTGGCTGTTTGACATCTCTTTGAGACAACACAAAACAATTTGATTTATATGCTTTGTGGTGTCTTAAATGTATCTCTCATTAAGAATTTTATCCCTTCAGTGTCTGTCACTTTCCTCTCAGGGAAATACAAGTTGTGTGCGTTGCTAAAGTGCGTGCGTGTGGAAACCTTTCCTTTGTGTCTTCTGTCTGTCTGTTCTGTGTATGTCTTCTGTCTGTCTCTTAGGAGTTATAGTATCTACTCTACCCCTGCCCGACGAATCTTGAGGTACAGGTGACTACGTGGAACAAACTAACTAAAAAGTACCATATAAATAAATTATTTAGACACAGCGAACAGATTTTCTTTGGGGGGGATTAGATGGAAATTTACGGAGCCCCTCTGGTGTCAGGGTCTGAATTTTTATTTATTTTTTACTAATCTGTACCCACAGTTTACTAATCTGTACCCACAGTTTAGCAAACCGTACCCACGGCTTACTAAACCGTACCCACGGTTTAGCACTTCTGTGGCGTTATGTAATACGCGTGCGCACGCAACGTTCGAGTGGTTGCTTGACAGCAGTATTAGCAGCGAACGACTGCTTTTTTTTTTCTTTTTTTTTCTTTTTGTATTTTAAGCTGTCGACTAGTTTTGGCATCTTAACGATTCGGATGACGGAAATATGAAGCTTCTTTAGCCAAGTATGGCGTATTAATTGCGGAGCACAACAAAACACGTCTGCATTTCAACAGCCTTCAGGCTTAACACGGAAGTAAAAGAAAGAAAGAAGAAAAGTGTTCGAGTGCCACATTACACATCAACTGAATACATTAGTCTACAGTTTAAGATGAAAAGAAGCAGCCGTTCGCTGCTAATACTGCTGTCAAGCAACAACTCGAACGGTGCGTGCACATACGTATTACATAATGCCACAGAAGAGCTAAACCGTGCGTACGGTTTAGTAAACCGTACGGTTTACTAAACTGTGGGTACAGATTAGCAAAAAACAAAAATCAGGCACTGACACCAGAGGGGCTCCGTAGAAATTAAAGAAAAACATCAAAAACACATGATTAATAAAGTCAAATTTCACATATTTGTGTCTTCACTCATATTGTTGCCATACATGTTGGATACAGGCATGCCATGTCTGTAAAAGTTGACATAGGTTATATTGTACATTGTATGATAACTGGAATGAACATGTTCCCAAAATGGAATCATAACAGATAAAAGAGAAGGCAAAACAATGCTCGATAAGAAGAGATTGGCTTGCTTTCAGAAAGCCATGAACATTTCATAGAGTGGACTCATTATTAGAGCAGCAAATACTGTTTAAAAATTCTTTTCAATGAAGTTCCCATTGCCATGTTCCTTATTTAATATGAGCCTACTCAATCCAGTTAATGCTTATCTCAGTAGTCTTCAAAGACACAACAGGAAAATGTCTATTTAAAGTGGGGGATCTGTCAAATGCAATTTAAAATGAATAGTTTAAATGTTTTTACTTTATAGCATCATCTAACTTCTTCGTGAATAGTTTATAGAGTATTTGTTTGAATTAAAAATTAATATTGACTGTGTTTATTTTTTTCAACTCCCCTGTCTCACAGTTTGTCTCATTAGAGTGAGAATGAATGATTCTCTGTCACTTGGAAAGTCTTGACTTTAAGGCAATGCTTCTCAATTATTGTTTGGTATGCTGCCCTAGGAGGAAGAAAAACTTTCAAACACCAACCCACCACTTTATTCTCCACTGCAACTGTAAATAGTATAATTTGTCTATAAAATTGCTATGCTTATACAGAGCTCCATTGCCACCTACTGTAGTGGATGTGCAATTACACTTTATTCTAGCACGATTTAAAAGAAAAGAGAGAGAAAACAAACAGTACTTACTCCCTCCACCCCCCATTTGAGAAGGAGTGCCTTCATAAGAATAATGGGAGTAGAGATTGTATACTGTATTTTTTTTCTAGAACTAAAACAGTCCTTGTTTCCACACCATGCAAAAATGCTGTTTGTGATGGAAAGTCCATTACTAAAAGATGACATCTTGACTGTTCAATTATGTGGACATCCTCTTCTAACAATAGCTATGGGGACTCATAGTCCAAATTTTTCCAACCAGCTAAAGGGAATTGTTTTTGCTTTCAACTCATAAAAACCTCAACATGAAATACTTACACCACATTACATTTGACCCTGAGACAGTAAATTACAATATTATATTATAGGCTGTGGATCTGTCTGGGCAAGAGGAATGTCTAAGAGAAAGTGATTTGTTTTCATGAGTAGACTTGTTTGCTGAAGAAAGAGGGATCACCAAAATTGCTGGTGAAAATGGAATAGTCAGGTTATACCTCTGGAAAGATCTGAGGTGTTTTCATGACTATGGCATCCTGGGTGTGTATGTGTATGCACTGTAGTTTGGATCATTATATGCTCTCATTTCACTGCATTCTGGTTTTATGTGTTTTTTGCAAAGTCTGAACCTTTAGCAGCACTGTTTACATTTCTGCATATTGCAGTACATAAGCATGGTTAGTGAAAGCTATCATGATGGACATTCGTTCTCGGCATCACTGATCATTCTGTGACATGCTTGTAACTTTGGTTCTTTAGCAGTTGATAATAATAATTATGACTTTAACATCAATAATAGAATTTGACCTGGCTTTAGGAGACCAAAATCTGCCCAAACGCCATGTTTTGGAAAACATCTAGATGACACTGTGTTAATTGTGACATTTCCATGTGGGATTGTTTTGTGTCTAGCAAGGAACAGCAACGAACAGCCAAGACCATGTCAATATGGGAACAGAGGACCAACCAACTGAGGAGACACAACATGAGAGCGAGCAGCGAGGCTTTGTTTAACGAGCTCGACCCTGAGGAGCGCCTACGACTGTCCTCTGTTCTTCATCTCCATCCCGACATGATGACTCACCTGGATAGGCCACTTGTGGTAGAGTCCAGGAACAGCGACCTTCCGAACAGGCCTCCCGAGGAAGGACAGCAAGAAGGCACGGGGGACAACTTCCATTCGCACACCAGGAAGCACCACCGCCATCGGGACAGGAACGGCGAGGGCAGGGATGGCACGACGAGGCATCACACCCATCACAGCCGGAGCAAAGATCACAACAGCAACGGCGCTCAGACTAAGGAGAGGAGAGGGGAGAGTAGCCACAGTCGGGACGAGGGGCAGAGGCGCAGGCGGCATCATCACGCGGGCTCCCCGGAAGAGGAGCTCTCTGATGTGCGGGGAGGAGGGGAAGAGAGAGGGCATCGCCATCACCACTCACACCGTACGCCAAAAGAGGGAAATGGGACATTAGCAAATGGTGCCCATGGAGAGCGCAGGGGCCGGGGAAGAGGGGGGGAGGGGAATGGAGAGAGAAAAGGACGTTGCTCTCGGATGGTGAGAGCTCAGTCCACTCTGGATGCAGATGAAAGCAAAAAGTGCAAGAAAAGTCATAGGTAAGGCCCCAGGTAGTGATGGCTATCATGGAGATGAATGGCTTTGTCTCATTTCAGTATGTTACCATATATGTTGGCATTTGTGGTTCACTCACTGAACTTTTAATTGCTGGACTATAGCCACACACATTTGACACCATCTGAAGCAAAAAAAATAAAATAAAAATCTTGGTCTCATCAGACCACAGTAATCCTTGGCCTTAATCTGCATGTCTTCAGCAAACTTTGTGGGCTTTCTTTTACATGATGTTAAAAAAAGACTTCCTTCTGGGACAACAATGTTCAGACAATAAGAACATGTAATGTTATTAATAGCTGTGAAAATCTAATCATTATGGTTATGGGTGAAGCTCATTGTATCCAGTCCCCTTAATATACTTGATCTCAATTGACTGCATAATGCTGCGTTCTCACCAAAACCGAAAAGGCGAACTGGAACACTTTCTTCGCGAGCGTTTCATCGCGTAGAGTTTTTGGAACGATTGCCGCTCATTCGTGCTTTCGTGCACACCGGAGCGGAAGAGGCATGTTCCTTGGTGAACAAGGACCGTGGAGCACTTTAGCAAGTCAACAAAAAGTGAGCACCTCCAACTACTTCTACTTCTTTCCTGAGACTAAACAGCCGTGGCACTATTTTCTCCTTTTTTGAGGTACGTGATAGCACTTTCGCTTTTTTGGTGACAATCTGGCAACCGGCATTTGTGCTAAAAATAGCTTTGGCATGGATGATAAACACTGCTGCTACCTCGGTACAGTTAAAAAGCAAGTAAACAGACTTATCAGCACTTCCTTGCTCATCATTCTGACCCGGCTGGCCGTGTTGTTGCACTCGGGGTGACAATAGGCCCATACTCGAAGCCGATTGGCCACCGGGAGGCGAAATGCGAAAAAAGTTAAATTTTTTGAACTTCTACAAATATGCGAGTGTGCGGATTTTCGTCACAAATGTGCAGATTTTCACTGCTGCGGACCGCGTTCCAACACGCCAAACGCGTCCTCCGCGCCGCTCCACGCACATTCGTTCCAGTGCGCGCGAATTCCATTGACTACAATGCAAACGCGCCGCCGAAACGCCTTCCCCCGCTTTTGGTGTGAACTCAGCATAAAGTTGAAGTACCTTAAAAATGAGTACATTGTCACCTCTGATAAGATAAACATCGCTTTCCGCAGGGAGATGCAGTCTGATGGAGACGAGGAAGTCCTTGCCACCAGTCCTCTGAGTCTTGGAGACAAGCAAGAAGATGCTGATAACCAAAAGAATTCCACAAGAGCCAGCCAGGCCGGCCTTAACAGCAACACTATTCATATTCCTGTCACCATAACTGCACCACCTGGAGAGACCACCATCATTCCCAGTGAGCAGAACCTTCACATTATGCACATCAATCATTCTAATAAAGTATTAGTATTTGTCACAATGGAAATGAACATGGGGAAGAAAGGAATACTAAGACTAAACGTGATGGCTATCCGTGCTTTGCTTCCTTGGCTGAAAATCAGACATTTTGCAAGCAATAACTACTTGTACAGTATTCAAATTATGGTTTGTCCTTCAGTTGTGTGCCCTTTGAGATATGATAACTACAATATGCATGTATTTTTCCACACTAGTGAACAACATTGAGCGTGGTAACTTCGGCGTCAGCGAGGAGAAGAAAGCTCTGGAAGACGACGATGCCGGCAATAGGCCTCGACAGATCCTCCCCTATAGTTCCATGTTCATCTTTGGACAAACAAACCCGTAAGTCATTGGGTAATAGCTAGCATGGATTTTTTTTTTTTATTATAATTTCTAGAGCTTGAAAGCTTTACTAAATCAAGAAGTCATATCAGTATATGAGTTAAAATATAGGCAATGAAAATCTTCTTACAGCATAATTCTAGTTAAAATAATTAATTCTAGTTAAAATTATAATAATTACAATAAGTACAATAACAAATGAAAATACATAATAAATAAATAAGGTCATACGCATATTTTTGAAAAGTCTTAGATTATACAAGTGTATCTAAACAATGTCTTATGACTGTTAATGCAGGATATGAGACCACAATATCTGCAACATTATTATAGCACCTAGTCTCCTTAACTCATTTACTCCCAGCCATTTTCACAGAAGCAGTCCCGTTCGCTCCCGGCTGTTTTACTGGATTTTGACTGATTTTGCAAGGCCCACAGAATATTGTGTTCTATTGCTATAAAAACATGGAACCCATCAAAAGAAAGATTAAAGTCTCTTCTTTCATCAAGAGAAAAAAAAGTATGTTTCTATCTGTTCCCGTTTTGCAGCAATTAGCATTAGAAGAGAGCTAAGTTTCATCAGTTTTCACAAATCTATTTACAATTGTAAGTAATTTAGCTTTTTTTCTACATGGCCCTGGTTGATCTCCTTTGCTCTGCTGCCACCTGCTGGCCTTTTGTGTAATAACTACCATTTCTGCAACCGTTCTTTGCAGTTGAGAGGCTGCATCAAAGCCTTCTGTATGCTCTAGCATAAAAAAACAAAAAAACGTATAAGTACGTCTTTGGGACACGTAGAACATAAAAAACATATTTATACGTTATTGGGAGTAAATGAGTTAAAATACAAAAGTGTGATTCTCCTTGCTAAATTCCCTCTATGCTGATGATACGGAAGTATGGAACTGCGAATGTGGAGTAAACATTTTTGACTGACAAATACATTTGAACATATTTGCAAATAAGTTTATTAAAGATAATTACAGGTGTGTGAAGTTATGAGTGCACTGTATGGTGAGAATGGGTGGATGGATGGAATTGTTTTATTTTCAGAAGATGAAGTTGACATAAAGATATGTGCATGTGAATTTTGGTGATGATTCATAGTATTTTTGTGTTATACCACATTTAGCTTTTGAACATTTGCAGTTGTGCTCATAAGTTTGCATACACCATGGATATGTAAACTTTCAAGCACATCTGTAAATACGTTTTGATAGTACTTGCGAATACAAGTAAACATACATGAAAATATGTTGAAACGTAGTATTTGCAAATACGTTCAAATATACTTGTAGGCTAACTGCTAAAAATATAGCATTTATCCCTTTAATGCCACGAGGTATTGACCTCGTCCATGTGCATACGACTTGGCATCATGGGAAAAAATACCAAATACCAAAATACTAAATCATTAAAAAAATAAATAAATAAGAATGAACAATGTTTACTTATGGACTTAATTTATGAATGTATTGGTATAGTATAGGCCAAATAATAAAATTATAAAAAAAAAAATTATATATATATAATATGTTTTTTTTTTTTTTTTACACTGTTAGTTTTTAGCATTTAGCCTAGAAATGTGTTTGAACGTATTTGCAAATATTTTTGAATATACTGTACTTACAACTACGTTTGCCAGTAAAAATGTTTACTCCACATTGGCAGTTCTACGCTTCCATCTGATGATGCTGCATCTTAAGTTGCTTTATATTGCCCGGTAGGTATCTTGACAAACCAGATGAGTCCTTTGGACTGCGAGGGGAACGCTTATTGTTCCGGCTTATTTGGGATGCATGCCACTCGAACGAGCTGTCTCTTATGCTAAAATTCCTTGTGTGTGGTGTCACAGGGTACGGCGGCTATGTCACTACGTGGTCAACCTCCGCTACTTTGAAATGTGCATCCTGATGGTCATTACCATGAGTAGCATTGCCCTGGCAGCTGAGGATCCTGTGCAATCCAATGCGCCACGCAACAACGTGAGTCAGATGTTATATTATATTTAATATTCTGGTGTTGTGACCAGTGACTTCTTGTTGAGAAGAGTGCAAAGTTGACAGGGCTTGACATCGAGGACATGGCCTGTTCACATACTGTATCTCATAACTGTCATTTCCGAACTCTGTTTTGCAGGTGCTGAAGTATCTGGATTATGTCTTCACTGGAGTGTTTACTTTTGAGATGGTGATTAAGGTAACAGATCTGTCAAAATAAAAGCAGACTTTCTTGACATTTTGTTTTAGCATGTTTGTTTTCCTTATTATGTTGGGAATCAATCAAAATATCTGTCTTTGCATTATTTAATTTGTTTTTATGACTGTGTTTATTCTCAAGATGATTGACTTAGGACTGCTCCTCCACCCTGGTTCCTATTTTCGTGACCTATGGAACATTCTTGACTTCATTGTGGTTAGTGGCGCTCTTGTGGCATTCGCCTGCTCGTAAGTCGTCTTCTTTAATACTCTTGCAATGTTTTTTGTATGCATCTACAGTAGCCTGTATAACTTGGCATAAATTGGCCAAAGTCAGACCTTCGTGCTGCAATGGGATGATTTAGGAACACGATGTCAATATATTCAACGGAATGCTACATTCAGTCCCCATGACCGCCGTTACAGGAAAACCTTTAACTAAGCAGCAGGGTTAAGAAGTGATTTATTTAAAATTAAAATGAACAAGAAATGTGAAATTATGTATTTTAATATAATTTTAAAATATTATTAACTAGCCTTTAAAGGCACTGTCTGCCAGTTTCACTCCGGAAAAGGCACTTTTTAAATACAGGATCTAAACAATCAAACTACTTCTCAACTTGCATATCAGGGCTTGTCTTCATCTCTGGTGGTGAGTTCGTCCTAAACCCGCAGCCCCCCCATCCTGTGTTTTGCCATTTTGTGTTTGTTTTGTAAACAGCGGGACGTTTCTGTGGAGAGACAGTGTTTACACCCCTCCAGCCAATCGTAGAGCAGGGGGGTGGTGTGTCGCAAAATGGGCGGGCGAACGTGTTGGCTTTGTGACGTCACTCCCGCGGCAATTTGAAAGCACGCACGGATTTATTAATTTTTTTCACTCACTCACTCACTCACTCACTCACAGAAGTTTACATGTGTGAATGAGTGAGTAAAAAAAAATAAAAAATCAGTGCGTGCTTTCAAATTGCCGCGGGAGTGACGTCACGCAGCCGACACGTTCGCCCGGCCCCGTTTGCGACACACCACCCCCCTGCTCTGCGATTGGCTGGAGGGTTGTAAATACTGTCTTCCCGCAGAAACGTCCCGCTGTTTACAAAACAAACACAAAATGGCAAAATACAGGCTGGGGGAGTGCGGGTTTAGGACGAACTCACCACCAGAAATGAAGATAAGCCCTGATATGGAAGTTGAGAAGTAGTTTGATTGTTTAAATCCTGTATATAAAAAGTGCCTTCTCCAGAGTGAAACTGGCAGACAGTGCCTTTAAAGTAGAAATAATGATTTTATGTTTCGTGGTAGATATTATTCTTCAATCAAAATCTTGAATGTTTAAAATTGGTGGCGACCTATTCAATTGCGTTAGGTATTTGAACGTTGTGCACAAAGATGCACACTGTGTGATCATCCCATGTTAGATGTGCATCAGTCAGAATTATTTGTAATACAAACCCCATTTCCAATGAAGTTGGGACTTTGTGTAAAAACATAAATAAATACAGAATGCCATAATTTTCAAATCATGTTCAACCTATATTCAACTGAATACACTACAAAGACAAGATATTTAATCTTCAAACTCAGTTTGCATTTGATGCCTGCAACAAACCACATGTGCTACATCACCTTTCCTTTGAACAACACACTATGGGGTATATTCACTAAGATGACGGTAATAGCGCAAAATATTGCTCCACAACTGCACCCGCAGTCTGCGCCCAGTTGCCCACCTATTCACTAAGGATATTGCTCTAATCATATCTTGGCGCAAACACGCCCACAAAACTGACTGCTTGGAGCAAATTTACACCTGATTTACCACACATGGCAATGGATTTGCGCCAAGAACATGGTTGTTATAGTAACAGTTGCGAGAAAGAGGACATTATCAGAAAATACGTAAAAATGATCGTAAAATGCCTCCCCGCCATTTACGATCAGCCCGGGTTACGTTATGCGTCCTAAAACAAACATAGAAAAATTTCCCCCTCCCTCTCTCTCTCTCTCTCCTCTCTGCGTGAACAACCAGAGAGCGACGGTGCACCGTGCCATGCACTGCTGTCATGATCCCGGGATCGAGGTTGCGCTAGGTTAATACATGCTTTCCAAAAACTCTGTGTGTACAAACTCTGTGTGGCTATTTGCACTGGCGTTAGTCAATTAGTCTCATTTGCACTGGGTATGCAAATTACCTATTTTGCATACGCGCAAATAACACCGGCGCACCGTGGCATAGTCTGGTTGGCCGCACACTTAGTGACGGATTTCCCCATCTGCGCGTGTTTAGTGAATTAGGCGCTACCGGATTGCTCCATTTTTAACGGTTAGCGCCGTGCAAAGGTGACGCAAACCTTTAGTGAATGGGCCCCTATATGTGTTTGGGAACCGAGGTGGATTTCTTTCCCATTCTTACTTAATGTACAACTTAACTGCAGTTGCTCAGCACCCATGCCACGGGCACTAACAGACCCGCAATCCTGCCGACTTTTACCCTTTGTCATGTCCATGATTTCCAAAAACAATTTGAAATGTGGACTCATCAGACCACATCAACTTTTCTACTTTTTGTCAGTCCATTACAAATGAGCTCAGTCGCTGTCTGGCTATGACTTTGCATGGTAGAGTTGTGTTTACTGACAAAGGCTTTCTGAAGTGTTGCTGAACCCATTTGGCAATATTTGGGCAAAAATGGGCCAGTTTTTAATGCAGTGTCATTTTCCCAGATTCTTTGAATGTTTTGATGATATTGGGGACTGTAGATGATTGAGAAACAATTTTCTTAAACTGCTTTACTCGTTGCTCACACAGTTAGTCAGTGGAGTCTCACCCAATGCTGGCTTGTGAACAAATGAGCTGTTGGGGAATGCAACTTTTAATACTGATTCGTGACACTGACTCACTTGTTTCTAATAAACTTGTGGAATATTCCAAACATTTCATTTTGCATATACATTTTTTTAAGCATTCTTCAACTTTCCCAATCTGTTGCCTATGTCCCAGTATTTTTGGAATGTGTTGCAGGCATCAAACTCAAAATGAGGCAATATTTGTGAAAACGGTTACAGTATATTGATTAGTTTGGACATGAAATATCTTTGTAATTATAGTGTATTATATTCAATTGAATGTTGTCAGAAAAGTATTTGCAAATAATTGTATTCTGATTTTGTTTGTTTTACACAATATCCCAACTTCATTGGAAATGGGCTTTAGACTTTGACTTAGACTTGACTTTATTGATCCCTTTGGGATGGCTCCCTCTGGGAAATTTACATGTCCAGCAGCAATGAGAACAGATAATATAAATAGAAAATAATTCAATCAATCAATAAATACGTTTTGTTACACCAGATTGAATTTATAATGATGATAATAAAAATAATTAAAAAATAAACATTTCTGTTTTGCTGCATTTCTAACATTTCTCAAAATAATTCCAAGGCCTTGAAAACAGAGTTAATGAGCCCCTTGAAGCTCATACGGACATGCAATTTGGGTCTCACAAGTGCAAAGCTGATTTCCTTATTCTCTTTCATTCTTTTCTGTTTTCACATGTCATAATGCTCCCTACAGATTTTCACCTTTTATGATCTTTTTTTTTTTCCTGTTTTCTGTCACTCTGCTTTCTCCTCCAACTGTAAATTGATGTCTTTTACATGTTGCTGATTCTTGTGTATTTGTCCCCTTTTTTCATGTTTTTTCCTTCTATCCTCGGTTTCTGCCTTGGATTGCTTTCAGGAGCCTAATGGGGTAATGCCTGAACTTTGAGTCTTTCAGTCTGTGCTTGTCTGTCCCTGTTTGGATCGTCCGTTTTCCTTCCTGCCCATCATTTACAGATTTAATCAATTTATCTTCTACAACCTCACAGCTGAATGAATGTTTCTGTCTGACTCATATCAGTAACAACCAGAGATACTGGCACATGTGTGTGTTTGTGCTATAAAAGAGAGCAATTTACCAGTTTTGCTTTTATCTGATAGTGTTGGCAGCATTGACCTATTGTTCGTATCGTTATGGCTGAGGCAAACATTTTAAAAGCTGAGGCTTTTATAAGAGCATAAACGTTGCTGAAGATGCAAAAGATGAGTGCTCCATTTAGCATACAAAAAGTCAATTGAAATCTATTAAGTACCATTAATATGAGTCAAATCATGCATTTTCATAAACATTCAAACAAAGTAAGTGCAATTTCCGGGTTTTGTCAGTATCTCTGTGACTACTAATGCACGGCCCTGCCCTCACATAGTGTCATTAGTAAGTCTCTAATTGACTCATGCAGGTTATCAGACGCACACATTTCCTCTTCATTAACCCGTCTCACAGTCTCCTTTCCTTTCCAGCATTTGGTCGCTCTGCTCATCATCATTTACCTGATCAACTCATATTTATGATGTAACAGGCTGTGTTCACATTGCAAGACTTCAATGATATTTCTGACCTGTGCTACTGCAAAACTATCGTCCAGACCACAGTTATCTAAATTGGTTAAATATGTTTACAGACTCATGAGCAGCACATAATGAGAATTTAATTTACAAAATGTGTTTTAACAAAACAATTTGACAATCAAAATAAGCACAAAGAGAAACATTGCAAAGGTTAATATTGAAATGTTAATTTTATCAATTTATTTAAAAGCCCTTTTTTTTAAATTTATCAATTTCTTTTGTAAGTTATTTCTGTTTGTCTAGTGTACTTATCCCCAAATTATTGTACTACATACAGTCACAGTATGTTTCTAACCAGCTTATCCATGAGTCAAACTATTTCTTTAACTCTTTGACTGCCAAAAATGTTTAATAACGATTAGTAAAATCACGATGTATGCTGCCATAAACGTGAAATGACGTAATCTGTTTTTTTTTTCTCCTTCTTCTTCTTAAATGGACGGAGCAATGTCTAAGTGCAGCGCTGCCTGGTCAATGGGTTGTGGAATCAAAAACAGCACCTAACTATGGCCAGCAGATGGCAGCATTGTGTCTCTTTTCAATGGGCTGCTGGTGCATGGAATTACAATGAAATGTGACGGAATTTGATGGAATCTGATGAATGCTCGTAATTGGCGAAATGGCACTGTGGAGTTTTTTTTTTTTTTTCTTTTTTTTTCAGAACGTGTGGCAGTAAAAGAGTTAAAAAGTTGTGTGGCGTTTAGGAAGTGCTAAAGTGAAAAAGTGTCTGCCAACTGGATGGTGACATTACATAGTAAAATAAAATCTAATTTTCTTCATTCTTAGTTGCAGTGTGAAGGTAGTCAGTCATGCTGCACATGCTATTCATTCACAGTGTCCTTCCGTTGTCAAGTAATTCAGGTCATCGTCTTTACCCATTGTCACCATTTCATTTAAATCACACATTTCATTTTTATCCACTTGAACAACTTCTCATCTCTCGTCCCTTTTCAATCAACAGTATGATGTCATCATTTAAACAACCACAGCTGTACATTCACAACATATGGTTATCGGCTTAAAATTTATTTGGCTTGAATGTCTTTTGTTCCATCCATTTGCTCTACCTTTGGTTTTGGGGGTTTTGGTGTTAATTCATTGTGTGTTTGTCTGCTTATCATTGCTTTTTCTCATCAGATCGCAACAAAGCGTGGCCAGGTGGGAACAGTCCTTATCTATCTTTTGCCTGTCCACACTCCTTTCCCTTCTTTCCTCACACATGAAGCAAACAATGCTTCTCTTATCCAACTCTTCAGATGTATTTTTTGTTGGCCTCCATCCCAAGGTGCTTGGGATATGACCATGTGTCCCTCTTCCCTTGTAGAATAAAAATAGCTCA
Source organism: Festucalex cinctus (assembly GCF_051991245.1). NCBI lineage: Eukaryota > Metazoa > Chordata > Actinopteri > Syngnathiformes > Syngnathidae > Festucalex > Festucalex cinctus. The sequence goes on along the minus strand of NC_135425.1, from coordinate 10,097,755 downwards.
TTTCCCAATATTTCAACATCGGGATAAGAAGACAATATTGGGAGCTCCTTTTCCTAGCTTTCAGAAGGTCAACATGCAGTTAATTTATTGGATGAATCTCAGTCTTCATTGAAGGTTCTGACTCGAGAAACAAAATGTTATGTATTTTGAATTATCATGTGTGTCAGAAAGAAAAAAAAAAAAAAGAAGGAAGGTCTGTGTTTACATTTATCTGTCACTGTGTTAATAGCAATTTTAGCTGTCAAAAGTACTCAGAATTAATACTGGTGAATCCTCAAAAGCGTAAATACTTGTAATGGTATACATCTGAAAATGAGTGTTTTCGAAAATTCCCAATTTTAATCATTAATACAAACATGTAATGATTAAATCCTGTTTGCCATTTTACATAATGATTCATATGTGCATCCCATTTTACGGAGGCATTGATGTTCTCTGAGTAGACATCAACTCAGGAAGGCTCCCACTCTGAGTGATGACGACTTTACATACCTGGATCCTAGATTCTTTGAGTAAACACTGCTGACCTTCTGAAAGCTATTGGGAGACTGTTGTTGCCATCTCTGCGTGTTAAGGTCCTTCAATAACAAGAGCTGGCATTGTCTTTTCAGCTTGCATGCCCGGGTAGTTGAGTAATGTGAGCATGAGAAGTGCATGTAGACTGTGGCTGAGGGAGAACCACGCTTCTCCTTTTCTCTGAGCCTACAGTACCTTTGAACCATGTGTTACAACACGTAGAACTACCATCTTTGTTTGAGTATTAACATAGTGTTGTTTGTAGGTTTATTGTGATAGTTGATGACGAATTTGAGGTACGGGGTTGGGGTGTTTTCATTATTTACATGTCTACATATTTACAAGTATTTTGGAGCAGTCAGGCCAATGAGGAAAGGTCAGGTGGCATAAACGTTCCACTGTCAATGTTATAAGTTACTGGGATGCCACCTGATGGAAAAATAACCTTCACTGTGATAACTTGGGTTGTGTGATGCAATGCAGTGCGCCGCCCGCTATGTTCCCAGTGACCCAGAACTACAGTACAAAGGAAATGGAAATTTAATATTCGCTGGGACAATTTCGCCAATCAAAACTAGAACAGGAATTGGTGGCGGTCGAAGGTGCAATATTTGTTTCTCTGCGTATGTCCCGCTTGGCTCCGGCCAGTATCTCGTCATAATACCACAGATATTGAGATACTCTCAAGGCCATGAGCATATTGATCCTCCCTGCCCTACATGCTTGTCATTATTAGTATATTTTGTTCCTGTTTGTGTTTTATGTTTTAATAACCCTAATTTTGCTGTATTTGCATTCTAAAATAAACACGAGAAAGAGGTCAACAATTCAAGTGTTATTAACATATAGTCAAAGCAGGAAACAACTTTTAGAAGATTAGGCTCAACATCACATTTGTAGGTTAGCCAAAGTTCAAAAGCTTTCCAGTCCAGTATTTATCTTTTTGTGTGAGATACACAATCACAATTGGCTTTAGGGACTTTTATGTTTGTTTTATAATGTTTTACTGTTATTATTTGACCAAACCCTCTGAGAAATTAAGTGAAGATTTCTGTTTTGAAGAAAGCACGCAGAACACAGATTTGTTGAGAGTTGGGCTCACCTTGGAGAACTGTTTTAATTTCTGCCCCACCAAACTGGAAATTATTCAATGCTTAAATACTCGCATGCAAAGATATTGGCATCAACAACATACGTGGATCCATAATATTGATTCTGCAACTTCATGTGCCTCAGTGGACGTGGTTCAGGGAATGCTAAGCTAACAGTTGGTACAAGATATAACACGATAGAGCTTCTACAGATTGATCATGATTGTACATTGTAGTCAGGTATTATTTACAATATTTTTTTATATATACTCCCATGTAAAATCCATGTAGTCTTATGTACTGTATGCTAACAGAGCAATCAACGTGAGTACAAAAAATGTTTTTGGCAAATCCATAAGGACTGCCATTTCTCTTGTGGTCAAGGTATGGTTTCAAATAATAATAACTGAAATGCTAACTTGCTAACAGTTTGTAGCCAAAGACACGTTGACAAGAATTTTTCATTGTGTCCTGTAGGCCTATAGTCGGATTCCTTTTTTTTTTTTTTTTTTTTTTTTTTTTTTTTTTTTTTTTTTTTGAAGAGCTCAGAATTGTTCATTCGGTAGTCTTACCGATTCAACGTCTTGTCATCATTGCTCTTTTTTTTTTTTTTGTGTGTGTATGTGTGCGTTTGCGTGCGTGCGTGCGTGTGTGCGTTTGCGTGCGTGCGTGTGCGTGCGTGCAAATACGTATAAATTTATACTCATTCATTCACCTAAAACCTTATAAATATCCCATTACCCTTCGCCTTAACCAGGTACTTCAGAATCTTGCCAGAGTCGTGAGATTTAAATGGTCAGGAGACCAGAGAAAAGGTCAGAAAAAAAAAGAAATAAAGAGAAAAGAAAGGTAAATCAAAGTGACATCCAGCACCGACCAAACACTTCCTGCCTTCCCCATGATTACAAAATCAAAGTCTTACGCCAACCCCGGAAGCCTCTAAATTCCAGCAAATTTAGCGAGATCTCAAGAGCCCAGAGGAAAAACTAAAGAGAGGAAGGAGGGAAGGATCGATAAGGCAGAGTGAGATCAATAGAAGCCAGTACATCCAATCCATCAAAGTGAAGTCCAGCACCAACAAGACCCCTCCTGCGTGGTTACAAAACCGGAGTCTTATGCCAACCCCAGAAACCTCATACTTCTAATAAATTAAGATCTCAAGTGACCAGAGGAAAAACTAAAGAGAGGAAGGAGGGAAGGATAGATAAAGCAAAGTGAGAACCACAGACACCAGCACCAACTGATTCAAGGGGCTGTGGGAGGGAGAGGGTACTTCTGTTGAGTTTCAGTAGATGCTGGTGCGACGGATCTGGCATGCATAAGGACCACCACCAAAGAAAGAAGCCGTCAACCGCGGTCCAGCAAAGCGAGCATCCCCCCCCCCCCCCCCCCCCCCCCACCCGGAATCCCCAGGCCGCGGCAGCACCAAGGCCACCCCCAAGCCACCCGAGCGGACACCGGTCGGCGAGCCGACCCAGACACCCGGAACACCCCCGCCCCAGCCCCGGCCCACACCCCCGAGCCCAAGGCCGCAGAACGAGGCCCAGCGGGCCCCCACAGCGCCCCACCGGTCCCCAGCCCCCATCCCCCCACGACCCCCCCGCACCCCACCCAAACCCGCCATCCACCACGACCCAGGCCCCACCACCCCCGACCCCCAGACCCCCGAACACACCCCGACCCCCAGCACCCAACCCCCCACCCACCCATACCTCCACCCCCCCCCCCAAACAAGCCGCCCCCCCCCGACGGCCGCCACCCCCCCCCCCCGCGAACCCGGCCCCCCGCGAGAACCCCCCACCCCCCTCCCGGAAACCGGCACCGGGCAGCAGCGCAGAGAGGGAAGATGTGCCCACCCCACCTCCAGCCGCGCGAGATTTGCACAGCGGCGGGAGGGGGGAAGCAGAGGAGGAAGCACCAGGGGAGAAGGCGGAACACCAGAACACCGAGCCCGGTGGGGAGAGGCCCCGGTCGTCACGCCAGAGTACTAGTGACACCTAACCCTGTTACTGAGTCCGCCAGCTCGCCGACTGGCGAGCTCTACCCTTACACCGTGAATGTGGCCCCACCCAGTGTATATACAAGTGTGTGCGTGTGGTGCATTAAAATTGGGAGCAGGTGAGTCGGAGCAGAGGGAAAAAATTTCCCCTACTCCGACACACCCGTATCCCCCCCAAAAAAATGAATATGTATATGTGTGGTGCATTAAAAAAGGGAATGGAGGGACAAAGTGGTGGGGCAGGGACCCAAATGGGGGGGACCACAGCGCTGCCAGGCACTGCAGTCCATCCCCTCTGATGGCTCCCCGCCCCAACTCACCCCTCCCCTTGGATGTGAGGTGCATTAAAATTGGAGGGGAGTTGAAGGGTGAAGACGGTGTTTCCACCCTTCCCCACCCCACCAAGAAATGTGTTGTGTGCCCTATGTGTATATTTACAAAGTGTATAGTGCAAGCTAGTGAAGTGAGTAAGAGGAGCGACCAGCGGGGCCTCACCCAACCCGGCGGGTGTAGGTGACACGCCCGCCCCCCAGCACCCCCACCCCCTGCCGCCCCCCACCTCATCCACCCGGCACCACAATGGGCGGACAGCCAGCGCAGCAGGGCTACCGGACAGCCCACCGGCCACCGGAGCCCGCCCGGGGCGCCAGGAGTTATACCGGAGTGGGGCAGGCCCCAAACCCCCGCCCGGCCCCCGGAGCCCGACGCCCGGGCCGGGGAGGGAGCCCCAGGCCCAGGGAGAGGGAGGGGGAGGGGCCGCAGGGCAGACAGGGAGGGGGGGGGGGGGGCGGGGGAAGCGGGGAGAAGACGACAAGAAGGCGAAAGGGCGGCTGCAGGGCAGGAGGCGGGGGGGGAGAGGAGGAGGGAGGGTGACAAGGGAAAAGGGACCGGGAGGCAGAGGAGGATGGGCGGGAGGAGGCGAGGAGGGAGAGGCGACGGGGGGGAGGAAGGGGGAGGGGAGAGGGAACCACGGGGCCCACCGGAGGCCCACCCACCCCGAACCGCGCCGCCGGGCACGGAGCAGCGGACCGCGCCGGGACGGCACCGCCCCGGGCACCAGGGGAAGCACCCCAACACCGCACCCCACAGGGGGCCCAGGGAGCGGCCAAGACGCAACCGCCACCGAGCAGACAACGGGGGGGGGGGGGGGGGGGCAGAACCACCCCCGCCCGACCACAGGGGACGGCGTCAAGAAAATTGACTAATTAGCATGCAGTAACACCAAGTGTTGATGCTTAGTGCCCACTAGAAATAGATCTTAAGGAGTTATTGAGTATAGTGTCGTATAGTGTGGTATGCTCGAGCCCACTAGCAGCAACTAGGTTCCTGACTATATAAAAATAAAAACAATCAGATACAAAATACCAAATACAGGAGCAGCGAAAACAGAAGTTGTAACGATGTGGTGGCTCTCGTTAACAGGCAGAATCTTGGCAGGATTAAGTTGCCAAATTGAGATTAAAATATTCTATGTACAAAGACCATATTTGTTTAAATCTTGATACTTGATTTTTATTTAAGGCAGAGATTTTTTCCATTGAGATATAATTTATTAGTAAGTTTAACCAGTGGTCGATATTTAGAGATTGTTTATTTTTCCAATTGACAAGGATTATTTTTTTAGCAATAGTAAGGGCTATAAATATAGATTGAGATTGTTTACATGGTAGCTCAGTTATTGTTAAGTCACCTAGTAAACACAATCTTGGAGATAAAGGAAGCCTACAGTTTAATATATCAGCGAGCTTTCCCAAGATTTTAGTCCAGAAATGCAGCACTGGAGTACATGACCATAAAGCATGAAGATAAGTATCGGCAGTGTTTTGTGAGCACTGGAGACAAATGTCGGAGTCAGAGAGTCCCATTTTTTTCATCATATATTGTGTAATATATGTTCTATGAAGTATCTTATATTGGATAAGTTGCAAATTTGTCTGTTTGGTCATTTTAAATACATTTTCACAGATTTGGGTCCAAAAGTCTGGTTCCGGAACTATAGACAAGTCTTTTTCCCATTTTAAAGTCGGTAAATACGTTTTATTTGTGTATAAAAATAACTTATATATTTTTGATATTTTCTTTATTGTTGTTGGAGAAAGCTTTATAATATCTTTAGCTAAGACAGGCAGTTGGAGCGTATCCTGAAGTGTTGGGATTTGTTTCTTAACCATATTTTTAACTTGCAGATAATGTAAGAAATTTCCCTTTTTTATTTCATATTTCTGGACCAAGTTTGTATACGATATAAACTTATTATCTGAGAAAAGATGATGAAGGTGTGTAATTCCTTTCTGCTCCCATAGGCTTAAATGGAACGACTGATTATTAAGTTGAAAGTCGGGGTTATGCCAAATGGGAGAGAGCCCACAGGGCGCCAATTGGGAGTTTGTAATTTCTAATGCCTTCCACCAGGCAGTCAGGGTGGCGGCTATCATTGGGTTTTTAAAACAATTATGTCGTCTTATTGATTTTGTAATAAAGAGTAAATCTGACAGTCTAAGATTATTACAATCCTTCTGCTCCAATTCCAACCAACAGTTAGTATCTCTGTTGGGTTGTGTCCATAGCACAAGATATTGTAGTTGATTAGCTAAATAATAGTACATAAAGTTTGGTGCCTCTAAACCTCCTTTAGATTTACTTTCCTGAAGAGTAGATAGACTAATTTTGGCTTTTTTTTTATTCCAATAGAATTTTATGATAGCAGAGTCCAGCGATTGGAACCAGTTAGACGTAGGTTTAAATGGAATCATTGAAAATAAATAATTAATCTTTGGTAAAACTTTCATTTTTATAGTAGCTATCCGTCCTATTAAAGAGATCGGAAGATTATTCCAGCGCTCCAGGTCACTACGGATACTATCCAATAATGGTGAAAAATTTAAAGAAGTTAATTCAGTTAACTTAGGTGAAATTTTAACACCTAAGTATTTTAAATTACCTGTAGGAAAGGAGTAGTGTGGATCCTGACTTGTAGGATTCCATGAATTTTCTGTAATAGGTAATAATGTTGATTTTGTCCAGTTAATAGAGTAATCTGATAAGTGAGAGAATTTAGTTATTAATTTAAATGCTTCCCCTAGCGAGATAGCAGGTTCTTCTAAATAGAGTAATATATCATCGGCATATAGATTAATTTTATGTTCTATTGTCCTGGAGTGGATTCCTTGGATCCGTCTATCCTGACGTATAGCTAATGCAAGCGGCTCAATAAATATAGCAAATAATAAAGGAGAAATTGGGCACCCTTGTCTTGTTCCCCTTTGTAAAGTAAAACTCTGTGATGTAATCCAATTAGTAGTAACTGTAGCTTTAGGAGAATCATATAATATTGAGACCCATTGAATGAATGACTCCCCGAAGCCGAATTTGTTTAAGACAGCAAAGAGGAAGGACCAGTTAACTTTATCGAATGCTTTTTCTGCATCCAGCGAAATAACAACTGCCTTTTTATCATACCGCTGTGACATACTAATCAAGTTAAAGAGTCTCCTAATATTATTAGTAGAATGACGACCTTTAATAAAACCTGTTTGATCACTATGAATAATTGTCGAGATTACCGTCTCTAATCGAGATGCCAAGGCCTTAGCGATAATTTTAATATCGGTATTAATTAGTGATATCGGTCGGTAACTTGACGGGAGGGTAGGGTCTTTTTCTGGCTTTAATAAAAGTTTAATTGCTGCTATATTCATATCTTGACGTATATCACCTTTACTTTTAATTTCAGTTACTACTCTTAGAAATAATGGAGCAAACATTAACCAGAAATGTTTAAAAAATATAGCCGGAAAGCCGTCTGGACCAGGTGCTCTGCCATTAGGCATACTGTCTAAAGCACGATACAACTCATCTATAGTAAGCGGGGTATCGAGAATATCTTTATGTTCAATAGATAACTGAGGTATATTTAAGCTGTTTAGGAATTCCTCAATATATTCAGGGTTAGGTCTATTAATTTCTGTGTATAGATTTCGATAATAGTTATAAAAAATATGGTTAATTTCTTCTGGTGATTGTGTGCATTCACCATTTATATCTTTAATAGCCGTTATAAGAGATTTTTCCCGATTCCGTTGAAGTTGATTTGCCAGGAATTTACCTGATTTATTATTATGTTCAAAATTATTATATCTCAACTGTTGTATTATAAACTCTGTCTTTTTAGATAACATGTTATCTAACTGTATTTTTATATTCTGTAGTTCTATCCATATTTGATTATTTGGGTTTAATACATATTCATCCGTTAGTTGTTTAATTTTATCTTCCAGGTATTTTTCTAATTTTTGATCCTGTTTCTTTTTATAAGTTGAATATGATATAATTTTCCCTCTAATTACCGCTTTCCCTGCTTCCCAGAGAAGAGATGGAGATATATCTGGAGAGTCATTTATTTCCAAAAAATCTGCCCACTCCCTTCTAATAATTTTATCAAACTCTACGTCTTTCAGTAATGAGATGTTAAAACGCCATATCGGGGGAGGTTTAAAGGTAGAGTCAATTTGTAGAGTGAGGGAGACTGGTGCATGATCACTTATAATTATAGAATGTATTTTTATAGCAGTTTTATCAACAATAGAATTATTTGTAAGGAAAAAATCAATTCTTGAGAATGATCGGTGCACAGCAGAGAAGAAAGTAAATTCCTTCTTAGTTGGGTTTTGAAGTCTCCAGCCATCGCTGAGGCCAAAATCCTCCATATATTCATCTATAGTCGGATTCTATTTTTAATGGATTTGATGATTCATATTTTCCTTAAGTGTGGATGTGAGTGTGAATGGATTGACAGGCAGCCATTCCAAATGAATGGATATAATAATATAAACTGCTAGGCAGTATTTATGCGTCACACTACATTTAGCTGTCACACTTGTGTAAAAACTTCTGAGTAAAGTCATGTTTACGAAACTTAAGGTACAATTTTACTTCTAAATCACATCTTTAATTAAAGTACTTGTACTTATGTATATAGTGTTTTTATAAGCCTATTTGTACTTTGTCTCTTGTAGTTTAGATTTGCCTATCTGAATCTCAGATGAGAAAACCATTCAATCAGGCGCAATAAATACGTGTAATTGTAATTAAACCGTACTCTTCCCCACAGCGCTAGGTCAACATCAGTCTTTGAGTGAGTTATGGGTCAGATGTACACAATTTGATCAGGATCACAGCACACACAACTAGTACATTAAAGGTGCAGCATTAACCAAGATTCATGGTGGTTCTTGCAAAGAAGCGCTTACCTCAACCTCAAGAGGTTGATTCTTTGCTCTTTCCTCAACATTTCAATGTTATTCTACAGAAACTTGGTTAAAGTGTTAGTGAATGCTACCATTGGAGTGTTAACTCATTCTTCAAATTTGTGACAAATGTTGCCTTATTTCATCAAATTTACTTTGCACTGCGAATGTAAAATCTTTCTGGTTGCTGTAGAACAACATCAGGTGAGTGTATTTCGCTACTAACAGATCATAAGCAGGTATTCCTCCTTGTTTGGCGCATTTACTTGATGTACTGCGGTCGGCCACACCTAAGAAGATGGATTTGTGAAAGGGTTTAATGGTAAAGGGTTACTCAACATCTCACAAATTTACTGTTATCTCCATCTCCACAGAGGGACAAAAGGCAAGGACATCAACACCATTAAGTCACTGAGGGTCCTCAGAGTCTTGCGGCCACTCAAAACCATTAAACGTCTGCCCAAACTAAAGGTACAGTACAGTAACTCAATCTGTAACTCAGCTCATTTAGGACATAACAAATGGCAGGAAGTGGCATCTCTGAGTCTGTGTGTGAGTGGGTGGGGGTTAATAACTTGGAGTATATACACATGATGGATTTAAACAGTGTGTAAACATTTTCAGCATTTTCAATACAGGGACAGAGGAAACCACAGCATATAAAGATGTGAAACTTACTGTACTGAATCTTCTAGTGACTGCTTAAAAATAACTAAATTTATTTATTTACTTGTTTACATATTTATTTACCAGAAACGTTGTACAGTATTTCTGGATGTTTAATATTTGAATACTCAATCTTGACATATTCCATTATTTTTGGTCCAGCTCTGTGGTATGGTAGAGAAATTCTATGCTATGCTATGCTATGCTATGCTATGCTATGCTATGCTATGCTATGCTATGATGTGGCTTTCTGGCAAAGTCTTTTTTGCACATAAAATAATCTCTGGAGAGAAGCTAATAGCTGTAATATGGGTCTGACTTTTAATTCACCTACAGGGTTGACTTGCTCCATGGAATGTTAATTAAATTAAAGTATTAATCTCTGAGTAAAATGACTTAGCCATGGGCAGCATGGTTAGCTAAGTTATCTCACAGTCAAGAGGTCTTGAGTTCAAACCTTGACTCAGGCCTTTCTTTGTTTTGTTTTCTATGTGCTCATTCTTAAAACGTTACATTATTTGAAAACTAAAGTCAACCTTTTCAATTAATGTGGGGAAAAGTCCAACATTTCAGTAAGATATACGTTTGGTTTCAAAAGTTACTTTTTAGAACAAGCAGCAGCACATTGTGCTGAAGCTGCTTTTTGTGTCCTTGCAAATGTTGGGGTAAGCGCCTTCATTCATTAGCGTGGTTTCTTTATCATCTCAACACATCTTTGTCTGTTCCATTTCCTTCATCTTGAAGTAACGTAGATATCCAGCTCAGGATGGATTTATGCTATGAGGCAAATTATTACTTACTGTGACTTCTGTGTGGATTGTCTTGATAAAAATGGTCTGTTTTGGTCTATACCGTAAAACACTCATATGACAGTGTCGTTCCGGTATGTGAATGCTGAAAATCATTTTTTTTTCTTATAGAAGACTTGAAGCTCAGAGGAGTAACAAAAGAAGAGTGACTGAGTGAAATGAAGGCTGGCAGGGATGCCATGTTTTTTTTTGTTTTTTTTAAATAACAGAATGATGGACAGCCTGTTAGAAGACAGGGGAAATAAACTTGGCTCATTCTATGTAAAAAAAAAATGTGATTGTGATCATCCATGCATAAGACCATTTATGAGCTGGATTGCGCAGATGTCACAACGTATACACAAAGCAATTAATCTCACAAAACACCCAACACAAGCTTAGCAGAACTCAGCGGACAAACGTTGATGAACGAAATGTGCCGTACATTCAGGCTGCCTCTTTATTATTGACATTTGTGTTTTCTATTTTGCAGGCTGTATTCGACTGTGTTGTGAATTCCCTGAAGAATGTTCTGAACATCCTCATTGTCTACATCCTCTTCATGTTCATCTTTGCTGTTATCGCTGTGCAGCTTTTTAAAGGCAAATTCTTCTACTGCACTGATGAGTCCAAAGGACTAGAGAAAGACTGCAGGTAGGTACACTATTTAGTCTTTGGCTTCTCTCTATTTTCTGTGTGAAAGGCAAACTCTAATTCAAAGTCTGTAATCTTCATCATGAGCCTCATCCAGCCCTGCTTTTTCCTTGCATCTTTTCTTCCTGTCTTTCTTAATTTGAACGAAGCCTCTATTTTCTCCCGTTTCTCCAAGGGGTCAGTTTCTAGACTATGACAAAGTGGAACGTGGACGTGATGTGGAAGCTCAGCCCAGAGAGTGGAAGAAGTATGAGTTCCACTACGATAACGTTCTCTGGGCCTTCTTAACGCTTTTCACCGTCTCCACAGGAGAGGGCTGGCCTCTGTAAGTCAGGATAATCATCACATTCATGCTGCATATTGTCATTGTTCATGATCAAGAACCAAATTAGAAACCAGTGATGCAAAGATTTAACATTAGCTGTGCCCAGTTGTGAGCACATGGAGACGAAATGAAATCCAATTTATTTTTCCTGTGTTTATGAGTCAATCAATGGTCTAAATGTATTGTGTCAATCAAGTAGTCGGTGCCTGAATTAATACATTCATCATAATCATCACCGCCGTCAAGAACCACCGACGGCTGTTAGCTTTTTTGTTGATTTTGGTTACATGAAGGAAAAAGTAATTAATTTGACTAACTGCAGTTGTCACTATCACCTGCAGTCACACTCTCCTTAATAGGCAGTGGCAATGCAATCTCTTCAGACCAGGAGAACTTTGTTTGCTAGAATACATTTTTATGTCAAAGTCTGAACCAACAGTAACTGCTATACCAGCTCACCAGTCAGCAATATCATCACAAAGGGATGCAGTTTAATTTAGCTCCTTCTGGTGCACTTTGGAATGGTTGAAACATTATCTGACTACATTTTCATTGCAGATAATTTCGGTCAGGTTTTGCACCAAAGTGGTGACTCTACAGTGAGTCCTGCATGTACAGTATCAAGAGTACACCCCTCACATTTCTCCACTAGCACACTTGATTCATGATCAGGATCGTTATCAGGCTTCTGCAAAGCTTGCTAACGAGCTGATCGTTAGATTCAGCAGCGCTGAAGGAGGGTGACATGGAAAACAGGCTGGATAGCAGCTCTCGAGGACCAAACTTGGTCACCGCTGCACTAAAGAAATGGCACAAGTCAGTGCACACCTTATATAACAGTGCAAATTTATCGGTCACTCAAAATAACTCAAACTACTGCCATTAATAGCTGAACGCCTGGCAACAAAAGTGAGTTCATCTCTAAGTGAAAGTGGTCACTGAAAGCTCAACATGGCACCTCATCAGAGATGGGAAATCCAGGTCCATAAAGTAAAAACTCTGTCATAGTTTGGCTTCAGCTACAGGTGTTTGTAATCAACCAGCAGGTAAAGGAGGTTATTACGAGAAGCACCTGTGGCTAAAGCCAAATTCTGGCAGGGTGTTTACTTTCTTGACCTGGTTTTCCCATCTCTGCACCTCATGGCAAATAATTCTCTAAAGATCTGGAAAAAAAGAACAACTCTTGCTCTACATCAGTGCTTCTCAATTATTTTATGTCGTGCCTGGATAAGAATAAAACATCTCGCCCGAAGAAATATGGACCAACTTACAAAGAATAGCTTTATTAACTGCAACAGAAAAGATTTAAAGTGCATCTGAAATTAAAAAAATAAAATTAAATCCTTAATTAAACTATAAACATTTTTTGACTGACCATGTCAAACCATATGACACGGAAAAATAAAATTACATAAAATCAATAAATAATAATGCATTCAAACTGATCACCAACATTAACTCAGGAGCACAATATTAAAAAAAAAAAAAAACTTTAACCTGCAAAACAAAATTAGATAAAATAATTGGTGCTGATTTTTTATTTTTGCTGTGTGAAAAGCGCGCATGCTCAGTGCAAACAAAACCCCTACGCCACCGAGCGAAAGATCCCTGCGCACACTCTGCCAATAATGAGAGCGCCACTGCCCCCTAATGTAGTGGAGGTGCAATTGCACTTTATTCTAGGACAGTAAAAATAAAAATAAAAAAGCATGTTCCCCGAGGTCAAACACGCCCCCCTTGATGGCGCCTCGCGCCCCCCTGGGGGGGCCTGCCCCACTATTTGAGAAGCACTGACATAAAGATGGCCTAGGGTATAAGAAGATTGCCATCACCCTGAATTGAGATGCACCACAGAAGCCAAGATCGTCCGGAGGTTTAACTGGGCAGATTCCACTCAGAACAGGCCTCGCTATGGTCGGCCCAAGAAATTGAGTGCACATTCTCAATGTCACATGTCTGCATGGTTGTCGTCCCAGATGGAAGCGTGGCCTGAGGTCTGATGAGACCAATATGCCATTACAGTATTTGGTTCAAATGGTGTCAACTGTATGTGGCAGCAATCAGATGAAGAGTGAGAGTAACAAATGAATTCAAGCATCATGGTTGAAGTTCTGGAGCTCAAACTTTTGCAGTGTTCTCCCATGAAAAGATGTAATTCAATATATGCAGAAATGTGACGGGTGTACTCACTTTTATAAGATACGGTAGTTCAGCCCTTGAGGTGCTTCCAGATGAAAGGCTCTAAAAAGTGGTGCTGTAAGAATCAATTGGTGACAGAGTGATGAGAATTGAAGTCTCAGTGACTAGCTCCAATTCCATCAATGTTTTTCTGTCTTCTTTTTACACCACACATTATCGACTGCCTTTATCTTGGACAAATTATAAATTGGTGCAATGGACGTCAGTTATTGACGGACTGACGACAACACTGATGGACCACCTCTGTCGGCGCTTGGTCCGTTTTTTTTTTTTTGTTAAGGTTCTCATCATTCGTCAGGAATGTCCACCTCTGCAATATCATCATGAAGTTTATTAAGAATTTTTGACATTACATGCCTGCTTTGTACTGTATGTATTAAAGCGCTTTTCAATCTATTTTGTCGGCTATCTATCTAAAGCCTTACTCAATTTGCACAAGTCAGAAAGTAAGTAAGCGTTCATACACGAGACTTTAGATTATCTCCTTTTGTGACGGGCAACAAATTAATTGAGAATGTAGGAGGAATGATTAGTCATTTATGGAAAATTACCTGGACTCATCTGGTATTTTGTCTTAGATTATATAGCAGTCTTCGCTCACTCAATCTCAATCTCATTATTCTCTTTCAGGGTACTGAAGCACTCAGTGGATGCAACCTACGAGGACCAGGGCCCCAGCCCAGGTTTCCGGATGGAAACATCTATCTTCTATGTGGTGTACTTTGTGGTGTTCCCTTTCTTCTTCGTCAACATATTTGTGGCTTTGATTATCATCACCTTTCAAGAGCAGGGAGACAAAGCCATGTCTGAGTGTAGCCTGGAAAAGAACGAGGTATGAGAGTGTTGTTTTTTATCTGCTTGTCTACATGCAATCAGAGATCATTTTTCATGTCTAGACTATAGTATTCATGCTTTGCTAAAGGCACACTGCTCTCTGTCATAAATGCTTCACTGAAAAAAAAATGTGCAAGGCAAATGAAATTGTATGTCAGAATTGAACACAAACCAAATTGCAAAATGAGGTTTGTTTCGATGCTCTGTCATCGCCGCTACAAAAGGACTTTGTTTGTTTGAAGCTCTTTTTATCTATACATTATTTGCATGTGATGACAGAGCGTTTGTAGTCTTATTTTTATTATATAACACTTAAAAAAAAACATTTCGAGACAAGCGGTCTGCCTCTCTTGGTCTTAAATGCTGATTGTTTTTATGCTGGTTGCTTCTGCTCAAAAGGATTGCACAGAGTTTCCGTTGTGTCTCATTATCAGAGGGCTTGCATAGACTTCGCCATAAACGCCAAGCCGCTGACAAGATACATGCCGGAGAACAAGCAGTCCTTCCAGTATAAGATGTGGAAATTTGTGGTGTCGCCTCCATTTGAATATGCTATTATGACTTTAATTGCCCTCAACACTGTGGTGCTGATGATGAAGGTGAGTTATACTTAGTATTCCTTTAAGAAAAAAGAAATAAAATCACACAAACTTAAGACCTGTAGCTGTTGTGATGGTATGTCGTGTGATTTCTGGATTATTGTCATCCTTTCATAAAAATAGTTGTCTGACAAATATGTGCATACCTAACTGTATTTCTTCAATGTGAGAAAAAGAGGCATGTTTTATTTTAGAATAAAGAAGGGTTTAATGAAAGCACATAGGAAACTGGTAGGGTTCGGTACTACCAACAAGGTTAAGAACTTCTGACATAGGTATACAACAACACATCTATTGATACTTTTGTTTATTTTTAAGCCAAACCAGGAAAAATGTCTGTTTTACTGAGATTTATCTTTTAGCAACAGAAATAGCCTATATATTCTTTGTTGAATATTTCTGGTGTGATAGTGTGCCATTATTACAGTTATGTTTGTATGCAGACTACCATCCATTGCAGAGCCCTGGGATAAAAGATCATGAATGAAGCATTTGAAAATATACCAGAGTAGGCAGTGCATACATCACAAAATTAATAAGACAAATTGCTGCAGTTTAGGTTCATATCGAGGACGCTCCCTTCTCCCCTTGCACCACTGGGCATTGTAATGTTGCAGATTATAAACACATTAGTTGTTTCTCGAAATCTTTCATCAGCCACCATCCATTTATGTGCCTTTTGCCTTTCCTCCTCAGTTTTATGGAGCACCGGACCTATACGAGTCCATGCTGAAATACTTGAACGTCGTCTTCACTGCCCTCTTCACTCTAGAGTGCATCCTTAAGATTATTGCCTTTGGTCCACTGGTGAGAATGTGCTCGGAAAACACTTGTCTCTATTTATTTATTTATTTTTAATCAACATTTTTTTTCTCTCTGTTTCAACTCCGTAAAAATTACCGCAACCCCAGAGAATGTTAAAATCATCAGCTCTTTTCGATCTGCAGTCTCTAGTGGTGAATCTTACGAAAGCTGAGCAAATTAGAAAAGAGTCACAAAATACTACTTGGGGAAACATTATTGTAAAATACCGAGTTCAGGTTTGTAATTCAAGGCAAAGGCGTAAAATTACTCATACCAATAAGCACAGCTAAGGAGGCAAAGACACAATACTTTGCCTTCCCCGCATGGAGCCATCTGGTCGACACGAGGTGTTGAATCTCAAGCGTAGTTCCAGTTCTTAATTTGCTTTTCTTACACACCAGTTATCTCCACCTGTTTTGTTGTAGTTTGCTCTCAGCTGCTCCCTCGAGGAAACGTATCTATGACGCCAGGCTCTACTTTTGTATAGCGTTTGCTCACCACTCGATATAAAAAAAATCTACTGCGTGTTACAAGATAAGATTCATAAGGATTTCAGTTGGGAGCTGTTAAATTCTGCTGAAACTTCAAGCTGATTATAAACATCACGTTATATATATATATATATATATATATATATATATATATATATATATATATATATATATATATATATATTTTTTTTTTTATAGTTATTACTCTACATTTTTTATATTTAACGGAACTGGTTTGTGTTTTAGAATTACCTGAAAGCAGCCTGGAATGTTTTTGACTTTGTGACGGTGTTGGGAAGCATAACAGACATCCTGGTGACAGAGATTAAGGTAAGCGCTGAACCACATCGACTGCTTCTTCACGTACACTCATCCCTCAATGACAACCTGAGCATACTGTGCTCTGTGTATTCGTTCGCAGCTGTGGTAGAGATAACTAGCTGCTTTTGTGATCAATAATGAGTTCCAGATTCTTAAGGCATTTTTTTACATGGTGAATGAAAGATCAAAATTCAGCTTTTCGTTACACAATCCTAAATGAAACAAATGGCACGGGGTTCAGGTTTTCTATAACTTGGACCTTCCTGACAACCAAATGACAAAAATCACAAACGTGATCAAGTGTCAAACAGTTTCGAGTCAGGCAGCTACTTGAGAACAGATGCTCGTAATGGGCCGATTGATGGCATGGAGGACTGAGGCAGGTTATCGTGGCTTTCTATGTGTCAGATCTATCTTTGTGCGCCTTTCTCATCATGTGATTGTCGGTCTATGTGATCTGTCTCTTTTCTCTCACGTTCCTTTCTATGTTTCTCTTGTCACTTTCTCCATCATCTGCTATGTCTTTCCTGGCGCCTGTGCCCTCACTCTGCTCCTCGTGTCACAACTGACACAGACGGTAAGTGGCTTTCCTTGTCGGCTGCTGATTCTTTAATTTTTCCTTCCAGTGCTTTGTTTCCTGTGTTTTCTTAATGTGACACATTTCTGAGACTAAAGAGAGAAGACGGTGTGATGGATCCCAATTTGATAGACCTAATGCGTGAGCTTTAATATTTGAGAACGCTGCTAAAATTATGTTTGGTTTCTTTATAGTGTAATTTTGACGAGTGGATGATGTTGAGTTTTACAATGTTATATTGAACAGTTGTTTGATTCATTATTACTATTATGACTTTTGATGGTCCGTCATTCGTCAACGGTCGGGACACCCATCCGTCATTGGCATTATTTCAAGCACAACCAAATTGTAATGGTCACTCTAGCATCATTATTTTAACCACACTTCCGTCATCGCTAAATTACAGCCGCTATTTTAGGACCGTCAGTAAATTTCACTAGTTCGTCACATATTGTGTTAACAGGTGAGTGGTGAAATATTTTTCAAATAAAATAAAAAAAACTTCATTCAGTGACACAACCAGCTGAGATTTTCTTACATTTTGCAATTCCGTCATCGTCGTAGTTTATTCACTGACTGTAGCCTTTCATTTTCTGCATGGGTTACCTCTGCTGTAGTCTATGTTCTCCCAGACTATAGGAGGCAGTGATGAGCGTCTAAAGGATTTGAACAACATTTCATCACAATCAAAGTAGAACAGAGTCGTATTTATTTTTTTTCAATAGACAATCTGCAAGAAAAGTTTGAGGTAAACAGTCTAAAAAGTATGTTTCTATCGGTTTCCGTTTTGCAGCAATTAGCATTAGAAGAGAGCTAAGTTTCATCAGTTTTCACAAATCTATTTAAAATTGCATGTAATTTAGATTTTTTCCTACAAGGCCCTGGTTGATCACCTTTGCTCTGCTGCCACCTGCTGGCCGTTTGTGTAATAACTTCCATTTCTGCAATCTGCTGTTGAGAGGCTGCATCAAAGCCTTCTGTATGCGCTAGCATAAAAAATCAAAAACAAAAAAACCCCCGTATAAATATGTTTTTGGAACGCTTAAAACATTTAAAAAAACAAAAACAAAACGTATTTACACGTTATTGGGAGTAAATGAGTTAATAGCATTTTTTTGTGTCATTAAGCAACGTTTAGCTACATTTACAGTGTGGTAAACTGAAATTGTAAGTTGCATGTCATTTCCATGGTCACCCTGGATTATATACTTTATTTGCCGGAGTAGTTGCACTTGTAATTGTTGGAACAACCAGACTACCGGCATTCTATTTTTAAGACAGCAAATGTACTAAAACCGGGCTTTTATGTTATGCGTAGGCATGCACATGCACAATGTTTATTTCAGACATGCATTGTTAGTATATAGTTCATATGTAGCCTGTGTTTTGCTGGCTTCCCAATTTCCGGTTTCAATAAAAAAAATAAATAAATAAATAAATACATAAATAAATAAATAAATAAACCGCTCCTGTTGATTTGCTGTATATTATTCCCGTTAGCTTGAAGGTAATGCACACTTTACAAATGAAAGGAAAGTCGTTTGTCCTGAGGTTGTTTCTCTGTGAACGTTTTCCTGTTCCCATTCATCTCCTCCAGGACAAGATGATTAACCTGAGCTTCCTGAGGCTGTTCCGAGCTGCCCGGCTCATCAAACTGTTACGGCAGGGCTACACCATTCGCATTTTGTTGTGGACGTTCGTGCAGTCCTTCAAGGTGAACAAACAACCGACCCAAAAAAAACAATCGGTTCTCATGTGCATTTAAATACAGAGTGGAAAGCCAGATTGTATGGAGTTACATCTAGACGTTCAAGATGCAGATAGGCGAGTATTTATTCCTAAAGATAAGAAAGAAACTCCATAAGTTTGCTCTTTACGCACTGTGATTTACTTAGAGATAAACATCACAAGTATCAGAGAAACAGGAGGGTAAAAAGGTTGTGGAGGCACACTGCAAACTCTGTTTACTATAAAAACTCCCAAACTAGCTCTGACAAGGCTGCAGCTGGATTTTCACTTGATGCTGGTTTTCCATTTTCCAATCCCCGAGGACGTGTCAAGTTAAATGCAAAACGCCAGGCTACAGCTGAGAATTTATAGCCAGTTTAATGTCAGTGGTGAGAGCTTTTATGTACAACGAAAATGGACAGTAACTGCAGTGTTAAAAGGTGGCTATTTAATTACTGCAAATGTTTGGCTCTCCTAAATTGATATTTAAAAGAATCCCAGCAGGTAAGGTTGAATGTTTAGGAGGTTGTTAAACAAGACTGGTACATACAGCAGGTTTCTACTCATAACCTGCAGAGTCAGTCAGATTTATTTGTGTTGCAAAAAGAGGCATAACAGCGAAGCATTACTCAAGTGTTGACATTGGCATAACTGTAAAATGGAGACAGAAAATCAGAAGCCGATTCTATTGTACTGTGTAAATGTGTGATGTTCCGTGTGTTTGTGTTTGTAGGCGCTGCCATATGTTTGCCTGCTCATTGCAATGCTGTTCTTCATCTATGCCATCATCGGAATGCAGGTGAGTTGTCGCATGCCAGAGGCTAGCAAGACCGAATGAATGCAGGTGATTCCAGTTTGGATGTTCCTCTTTCATTTTTATTCATCCTAAAACAAGATACATCATTTCAACATGTTTCCCCCATTCATTTTGACCTAAGTGATGATCTGTAATTTCCCCTACTTTTTCTACATTTTGAATCTTTTGAGAGGAAAGTAGAAATTATGAGGTTAAGCAATGTTCACACCTTTTTGTAACTGATACAGTAATATTTAAAACAAAAATGTTTTTGCTGCACTTACAGCGCGCTGTTCAGACTCCTTAACATTTTCTAATCATTCAACACAGACAAATATTATTTTAACAACCTCTTCATTGTGCTTCAAATAATTAATAAAAAAAAATGCCAGAGTTGCCTTGTGCTAAAATACTCAACGTCTCTTGCTTTTAATTTTAGATGAAGTTGACATCAATAAAATTCAGAGCCCTATTCATGCCGAGTGCAAGTCTAGCGCAAAGCACAGTCTAACTGTGTGCATGGATGGAGTTTTCTCTAGAATTGAGTGTATGGGTGTGTTTGCGCCGTTGTGGGATGCAATGCAACTGACTCCCGGCCAATCAAATGTAGCGCCCCTCGTTCCCATGAAAATCATGTTGGTGGAAGCGTAGACAGGCTTGACATGTAATTGACTCACTGGTTAAAAAGCAAGATTTCCCCACCTGCACCACCATTTAGACCCGCAAGTCTAAAATCAAGTCTACTTTTGGTCACCAAATTGCGAGATGTACCAAGAGTGCGGCAAAGAGGCGTAGCACATCTATCAAATTCTCAAACGCTAGACTAAACTTCCTACTCCCTTTTGAACATGGAAACAGTGATTGATTGATGATTGTATGGGGTTCTCCTTTTTTTAATTTTTGTTTTTCTACTGCTTGTTTGTATATGTTCAATAAATCAAGAAAAAAAAAAAAAAACTTGCCACTGCACAAAAATGAAGATGTGCCCGTTTTTATGCTCAGCACACAGGTGCCAGTCAACGAAATGTTCAGTGTTAAAAATTACGATGCTGAATAGATCCACAACATTTTTAAAAACTTCAGAAAACAACTTTAAAAGCAACTTTTAAGGTGATTCCCTCCTGTTCCAGGTATTTGGTAACATCGAGCTGAATGAGGAAACAGCAATAAATCACCACAACAACTTCCAGACCTTTTTCCAAGCTTTGACGCTTCTCTTCAGGTGAACACGCACTCACCCTCTAAACATACTGACACGATCATAAATGTTGCACAGGGTTCACAGTGTGTGTTTTTGCTTTGTATTTTTCATGCATTTTGCAGGAGTGCCACTGGTGAAGCATGGCATGAAATTATGCTTTCATGTCTTAGTAATCGGTCATGTGACAAACTCTCAGGAACTGCAGGGAAAGAGTGTGGAAGCGACTTTGCCTACTTCTACTTTGTCTCCTTCATTTTCCTCTGCTCCTTCTTGGTCAGTACTCTTGCCCTTTGTTAACTCATTTGCTCCCAATAACATGTAAATACGTTTTTTTTCTTTTTATGTTTTAAGTGTCCCAAAGACGTATTTATACGTTTTTTGTTTTTTTTAAATGCAAGAGCATACAAAAGGCTTTGATGCAGCCTCTCAACTGCAAAGAACGGTTGCAGAAATGGTAGTTATTACACAAACGGCCAGCAGGTGGCAGCAGAGCAAAGGAGATCACCCAGGGCCATGTAGAAATAAAGCTAAATTACATGCAATTTTAAATAGATTTGTGAAAAATGATGAAACTTAGCTCTCTTCTAATGCTAATTGCTGTAAAACGGAAACAGATAGAAACATACTTGTTTTTCCTGATGAAAGAAGAGACTTTATTCTTTCTTTTGATAGGTTCCATGCTTTTATAGCAATTAGAACACAATATTCTGTGCGACTTGCAAAATCAGTCAAAATTCAGTCAAACAGCCGGGAGCGAACGGGATTGCTTCTGTGAAAATGGCTGGGAGTGAATGAGTTAATAATAACTAATTCATGATTTTTTTTATTTATTTATTTTTATTTTTTTTGATTGCGTCCACACGTTTTCAGATGTTGATTCCCATTTGATTTCCCTTCACTAGATGCTAAACCTATTTGTTGCTGTCATCATGGACAACTTTGAGTATCTGACCAGGGATGCCTCCATCTTGGGTCCACATCACCTGGATGAGTTCATCCGCGTATGGGCAGAGTATGACCCTGCTGCATGGTAGGCGCCTGCTTCACTTGATCTCCATTGTAAAGCTGCGCTTCAAGGGAGCATTTTTGCCGAGGCTCTCCGTGTTCCAGCTGAATGATTCAATGCCATTTAGTGTGAAAAAAAAATCCCATCTTAGAATCAGCAGCGGGGTGAATGGCAGCCTGAGCCTTGTGCCAACTGAGAAGGGTGACAAGCCCCTCAGCCGGCGCGCCTGATGCATGTAAATCCAGCAAACGTCGCCTCCTTCCTGCTAAACCAAGTGCCTCTAAAGATGTTAGTCAGTCACGGATTCACAGTAGTGTGAAGGGAAGAAATTTTCCCCACTAGAGGGACAATACAAGTTTTGCTCTCTGCCACACTCACCCTGATTAACATGACATATTTTAGTAAATAGATTGAGGACCCATCCTACCGAAGGCTCAGTAGATGTCTTCTAAGGATTTATTGAGCCTTGTTTATGAGCTATAAAACTGCCATCGTCTGGCAGACATTATGGAAGAGAGATTCTTTTAAAATTCTTATTTAATTCAGTCACTGTAAATTATGTGCTGTCAGTTAGACCTTATTTTGTGTTTTAGCCATAATGTAAATCGTGCAATTATAACACTCAAATCAAGCGCATGTTTTGATTTAGAATATTTACACATCAAGTGTAGACTCTGTCGCAAAGGCTTTGGTTGTTTTCCCCCCACCTGCAAGGTATAAATGGGTGTAAAACACTCGTCTCAGGATTTTGAACGTTTTTGTAAAAATGTCCTAAAGCTACATTTAAAGTACCATAGATTTAAAAACTATATACACACCCCTGCTTAAATGACAGTGATTAATAAAACATTTCCAACATTGTGACCTGTGACCTATAAAAAATGTTTGCATAAGTGTGCACACCCTCTTCTGTTGGCACGTTTGGCCCAAACACAATACTAGTTGTCACTAAAAGAACACCATACATTTTACAGCATCATACTTTGGGGCTGTTTTAATTACCGTAATTTCCAGACTATACTATTACGGTAGTTCGATCCAAGATGTTCGATGAGGTAGAAGTAATCATAAACAGAAAAATGTCAAGAAAAGCCGACTAGAACATCTGAAATTTTCATAGGGGTTCACCAGAGGCACTTTAAATGGTTGTAGGTGAGTGCAGACTCATACAGTATTTAACTTTTTTGTGTTTTGAATGTGATTGGATAGCTCTGAACGTAGCCACACCCCAGTTATAAGTGTGTGCACGCTTGTGCAAACACACAATTTTAGTTCAGTTTTACACACATTCAATATGTTTTATGAATTGAGTTGTGCAGGTTGTAGTCCATGTTGATGTTGGAAACTCTTTAGAAATGATTTATCCTGGTCTCATTTTTATTTATATCACAAAAACCTGGCATTTGAACACGGGTGTGTAAACTTTTTATAACTACTGTATTTTCCTGGAGGCCGTGGCGGCAGCATTTCAGGCCACCTTGGTTAAAATGGGATGGACAAATGTGACTGCTGTGGATACCCGGAAACATTTTTAAACTGTCAAAGTTTGCCACAGCCGTCATGTTACAGATGAGAAACGTATAAGCTGCTGTGAGATGTAAATGCAACTAAATTAGATGTAACAAAAAAAAAAGGATTCAAATGAAAAATGGCAAACAAATGGTTCAGCATGAGATGACCTCTGACCTAACATCATTGATCATGTCTTATCTTTTTCAGTGGAAGGATATGCTATCAAGATATGTACAAATTGTTGCGTTTTATCTCGCCTCCCCTGGGCCTGGGGAAGAAGTGCCCAAACAGGGTGGCCTATAAGGTTTGCACTCCCTCACAGTCCTTTTGTTTTCAAAGGGACTGTGATGATTTGGACTGTGAATGTCTGTTTTCATTTCCTGAGGTGCCAGACAACGACATGGGCACACATGCATACAAATATGCATTGATCCCTTACTAACCAGCATGCAGCTAACCACGGCAAGTCAGAGAAACAACGCCACAAGTCAGGCTCATACAAAAGGCACCGAATAAATGCTAAAATACATTTCTTGTGTTTTTACACTCATGTGAATGCAGAATTATGAGCTTTGTGTGCTTTGTTTCCACTTTGGTTACTGCTATTGTATTTTAGCATTAGGAGATAGAGGGCATGTTGAATGAATACTCGAGCATAATTCTGCCATTTAAGATATTTATTATTTGCTTCTAAAAGTTTTAAAAGCAATATTTGACATCAGTGCAAAATGCAAATAAACAGGAAGCTCAGCAACAATACACACTGTGTAAAATTAAATAACTCCAGATGTTAACTACAAATTTATTACACACACTGTGTGTGATTAATGTTGTGAGTCAGCGAGCATCTGGACAACTGTTAACATTTGATCACATGAACAGCGTCTCAGATAAATGAAGCCCTGAAGTGCAAAACCATTGCTATTAATTTGATACTCATTTGTAAACAAAAGAACAAAGAATATTTCAGTATGACAGAAGCGATATTGAATTTTATGCTACAAAGACAATGGGCCCCGTTTCTGTTCCCAGCGCAGGACTAACTATGCATGGGTGGAATTTTCTTTCTTTTGGTATTTTGCTTGACTAGCTCAGATAGAATAGGGCGTTTTGCACCATTGTGTGATGTCACGCAGCCGACTCCCGGCCAATCAAAGCATCTTCCCTCATTCTTTGTGTATGAGATTGGCGCGCATGAAGTGCGTCCATACAGGTAAACTGCAAGGTCGCCCCTTGTGAATGATGAATGAATAAAATACAATGGCATCCTCCACACACGTTCGTGAAGCACCAACTTCACGAACTGCCTGCGTCTCGATCAAATCCGCCCAAATTACCTCCAACCACCTGCACCATCACTTAGACCTGCTTTTTGCGAGTCTAAAAAGTAGTCTGCTTTTTGTCACCAAATTGCGAGGCCGCCAGAACGCCCAGCGAGGTGCAATTAGGTCCCAAACATGATAGACTAGACACACGGGCCCCCTGTCTATGAAAATAGGCCCCAATGTGTAAGAAAGTGCCAGACCTGAACTTTAAACTTCAGATCAAATCACCCAGATTGCATGGTAGACCTGTTTGAATAGTTCTATACACACGTACTGATTCATAGTTTATATTTTATCATTATCACCAATATATTTTCTTGGATGATTAATTCAATCACAATCCGGACACAATTACGTATGACTCATCTACTATAAAAGCAGGCTTCCTGTTAAGCCATTGCAACTAATGTGGAGACACTTAAAAACAACCTCTCACATTTTATTCTCTAAAGGCCCGGTCTGCCGTTTTCACTCAGGAAAATGCACTTTTTAAATACAGGATGTACACACTTTAACTCTTTCTCAGTCTACACATCTGGGCTTATGTTAATGTTTGGTGGTGATTTTGTCCTAAACCTCCACCCCCCCAGCCTGTATTTTGCCGCTTTGTTTGTTTTGTAAACAGCAGGACGTCTCTATGGAAAGACAGTGTTTACACCCCTCCGGCCAATCGCAGATTGGGGGGTGGCGTGTAGCAAACGGGGCTGGGCGAATTTTTCGGCTGCGTGACGTCATTCCTGCGGCAATTTGACAGCACGCACGGATTATTATTATTTTTTTTCACTCGCTCACTCACTCACTCACTCACTCACTCACAGAAGCTTACATGTGTGAATGAGTGAGTGAAAAAAAAAAATCTGTGCGTGATTTCAAATTGCCGCAGGAGTGACGTCACGCAGCCGACAATTCGCCCGGCCCCGTTTGCGACACACCACCCCCCAGCTCTGCGATTGGCTGAAGGGGTGTAAACACTGTCTTTCCACAGAAACGTCCCACTGGTTACAAAACAACCACAAAATTGGGTTTAGGACAAAATCACCACCACACGTTAAGAGAAGCCCAGATCTGTCACTTGAGAAGCAGTTTGTTTAAAATCTGTATTTAAAAAGTGCCTTTTCCTGAGTGAAACCGGCAGACTGGGCCTTTAATCATTGGAGTATTCATTTCCCACAAAATGCACTCTATCTTCTAAATGCACAACTTTGACTGGATCCCTCCATTCAGGTAGTTCTCCAGAGCCTTTTCCCTAACGTTCGCCTCGGGGATCCATTCATGAATCCTTCAATTCAACAAGGATTCCGTATCATGATATCCTGGAAATCTTATTAACAAGGATTTCTGTGTCCCCTTCTCTTTCCCCTCCCCACTCTCCTTGCCATTTTTTTCTTGTTTGGTTTTGTTGACCATGAAACTTTCCTCACTCCTGTACCATCTCACACATGGGGAATCTCCATTCCTTCCTCCATGGCCTCCTCCTATCCTCTCTGCGGAAAGTGGCCGTATGACTTATCGTGATATGTACGAGATGCTCCGAGACATGTCCCCTCCTCTAGGTTTGGGAAAGAAATGCCCACCTCGCATCGCCTATAAGGTAGAATCCCTCCCCCCTCATCTGTGCCTTGCCTCGTTCAGTCACTGCTGGTATCCTGCTTCCAACTGTCAAACACCATCCAAATTTTATGTCAGTGTGTTACATTCAGAATCTCCTGGGCTGTTGATCTAGCTTGTTTTCCCGTCAGGCCCATAGCATTGTCATGCTTTGTAGATGACTATGATCGGTTTGCAAAATAATTTCTAAATAGATTATCTCAAGTTTTTCTCATATGGAGTACAAAGTAAAACTTTGACCAGAATCCAGACTGGAAATATGTGGTTGGAGTGGTGGTGACTAGTATGATATAGCATTCCAAATCCACAAAAAATGATTAGGCCTCTTCACGTTGTAGTATAGGGCAGTACTATAAGACCTAGTTTAAGTGAAACTAAGACATGTCTGCCATTTAGTGGTGATTGGTGATGTTACAATTACAACTTAAAATAACTGTCAACCCCTGCATATTCACATTTCGATTTTTTGATTCGCATATTTGTGTATTTTTGTTTCTTTTTTCCCCCAATATTTTTTCGGATTTTGGATTTACCAGGATTTATTTTTTCCCAAATTCCTGGCATATTTTCTATGGAAAACAAATATTTAATCAACATTTTCTTAAGAATTTGGGGAGTTTGTTTAAAAAAATAAATAAATAAATTGAAAACAAACATTTTAGAGTGGAAAATGAATCAAGGGGCCACTCAAAGTGTGGTTGTGGATCATATGTGGCCCGCGGGCCGCCAGTTACCCATCCCTGCTCTTAGGCATATTTTCATAGCATTTTATAGCACTTAATTGTATTTTTTTAAAGATTTTTAAACGCATGATTAAAATACAAACACATTTAAACACACAGGGCAAGGGCAATGGATACACAAAAATATTTTACAGCAGGAGTGGCCAAGTTCGGTCCTCGAGAGCCATTATCCAGCCTGTTTTCCATGTCTCCGTCCTTCAGCACAGCTGAATCTAATGATCAGCTAATCATCAAGCTTTGCAGAAGCCTGATAACGATCCTGATCATGAATCAGGTGTGTTAGTTTCTCGAAAAATGGAAAACAGGCTGGATAGGGACTCCGTGTACCAATTGTTCTGTGTTGACAGTAAACAGTACCCATTTTTCTAAACTAACAAATTTATCTCAAATACATCAATAATCATGCCCAAAGATGTACATTATAAAATGAACCTACTGCTGTCGCTTTCTGTAGGTTTAAAAAGCAGGATTAAAGCAGATCATTTTGATTGAATTTTTGTTGTTCTTCGTTCAAAACCTCAAACCAAGTAAGTCTGGCACCATCTAGTGGTTGAAAGTTGAATTTACAGGGCGCCCAATTCCAAAATAGTATGAACTGTTTACTCTCTACTGAATCGTTCATACGTATGAATGTGAATGGTTGATCAATCCAGGGTGGACTCTTCGTCTTACTCAAATTCAGCTGGGATAGGCTCCAGCTCACTTGAAAATAGATGGGTATAGATTTAGTCTTTCTCAATAAAGACATCTCTCAAAGTCACTTACTAGAGTTTAATGAAGCAGCAGCTACTGGTGCTTAAGGAGGTTCTCAATTTCACTTCAATGCATTTAGATGACACTTTTAAATCACCTTGCAGTAATTTCACTCCCTGCTTACCTTCTTGTCTCAATCAGCTTTTTTTTTGGGAGTTTTACTTTCCCTTTACATAGTATAATCCATATATTGTACCAATACAGTTAGAATGCACCAGTGAGGCTGTTGGGGCAGCAAAAACAGAAACTATATGAACTAAAGAATAAGAACTTGGGTACTTTGCAAATTTCCTCTTTACAGTGGGTGTTCCTTCCCATTTGCATGATGTGTTGTTTTGGTATCTGGCACTCATATCCATATCATATCTCTCTACTGCTATGTGCTTCTGAAAAACAAGTACAATACTTTCCATATGTACACAATACTACGCATTTCTTCCCATTATTTCTCATCTCCTTTTTCTTCACTTCATCTCTCTCATTGTCTTTTGCACGGTTTGTGATGCTTCAAATATCATATACAGATGTGCATGTACCACTCTGCCTTGCCTCAACGTGAATGTCTGTATTATGTGAAATCTGCATGACCAATTTATACAATGCATCACAGACTGAAGTCATGGATTACCGGTCTTTAAAACCAATAATGGCTGCGTAGAATATTTCAGAATTTGACTCCACAACTTACATACGACATAATAAGCAAAACAAAAAAATCTGTTGAAAAATCAGTAAAAAGTGTTTGAGCGTGGGAAGGAAATATTATTTTTTTCCCCCTCTTTAGTACAGTCTTTAATTTACCTTCTCCAAGAATATACAGTAGCTGTACATTCTCAGAATCAATAAGAGTCTGTTGTAGCACCTCCAGTAGCTAGCAAGAGAGAATCATAGCACAACAGTTTATCTAATAGGTACTCAACATGTTACATATATTATTGTTAAATATTCTGTGATTGTCGACTTTAAATTGTGCTACTTGGTGCCAAAACATACCCAATTTTAAAACATCTCACAGTTTCACAGCTCAATTGAACAATATCCTTTTAATACATTACAGCTCAAATATCAAATACAGTCAAACCTCGGTTTTCGAACATAATCCGTTCCGTAAGGCTGTTCTAAAAGTGATTTGTTCGAAATCCGAAACAATTTTTCCCATTATAATGAATGTAAATAATTTTAATCCGTTCCAAGTTGTTGTTTTTTATTATTATTATTATTATTTTTTTTTTAACTATTTTACACCATAAACTGCACTGTATACTGTTTACCATAAATAGAAAAGGGTACAAATAGACACTGTTTTATTTAGATATCATATCTAAAATGATGCAAACATTTCTTTTTTAAATTCAATAGTTCTGCGCACTACTTTTCTCTTTTCTTCACCAGCCTTAACCACTTGCACTGGCTTTCTTTGGATCCATGATTAGGGGCTAATATACGATGCAAAACTAAAAAAAAAAAAAAGAGTTGCGTAAATTAACAATTAACAGGTCTGCTCCAAATGAACTTTGAACACGAATGTGCTACGGAGGAAGCATCCTGGGCATTCGAGGTAGCTTGGCTCCCAAGTGAGTCGCGTTCAGGTACGCTCGGCTTTTTTCAGTTTGGTTGAGAGACTAATTTTTGGACGAGTTCTGAGACAACCGATTTGGTTGAGAACAGAAGCGTTCGAAAACCGAGGTATGCCTGTAATTGCAATTTTCTACACATAAATTTAAGATTGAGAGTCTTGCAAAAGAAGTTGTGTGTGAATTTTCCCTGTTTACAAAGCCGTCTTCTCTTTTTTTCTGCCTGTTAGCGTTTGGTAAGGATGAACATGCCGATTGCAGATGACAACACAGTGCATTTCACCTCCACACTAATGGCTCTGATTCGCACAGCCCTCGAGATCAAGCTGGCATCTGGTGAGAGACTGGAAGGAAGTTCTGCATTCACATTTATTTGCAGATGGAATGATGCATAATAATAAAGCACATTTCATGTGATTTATTTTTTTTGCATTCACAGGAGTCTTGGCACAGCACCTATGTGATATTGATCTGAAAAGAGAATTAAACAGAGTTTGGCCCAGCTTGTCGCAGAAGACTGTTGACCTGCTAGTGACACCACACAAATGTAATTTCCCAATTTCTGTTTGGAAAACCACACAAAGGAATCGTGGTCAATACTGTACTTTGTAAGTGTTTAGTTTTTTGTACTCTGGCGCCATCTACTGTTTTCCGTCTTTTCCAGACAATGAACTGACTGTGGGGAAAGTGTATGCAGCCCTCATGATTTTTGACTACTATAAGCAGAATCGAGCCAAGAGACTTCAGCAGCAGCATCCTTCAGGAGGAGTTCAGGTACACGAAAGTTCACTCCTGACCTTGCTTCATGTGGAATCAGATATTTTAGTGAGTTTTTGGTTTTGCTTTGTTAGAAAGAGTTCTGTCAGCAATATTAAGTGCATAATACTATAATGAGATACAGTACTAACTTGTCTATATATATGTTTATTTTTAATAATCACTTTGTGTTGTATTGCAGAGTAAACTAGGGGCACTGTTTCGTCCCATTCTTCCTCTTGGTCACATCAAGGAAGTTGAGCCCCCAATACCCAGTCCCCAACAGCCTCTCCACGCCGAGTCAGAAACAAAGACGTCACCTCTTCCACCTGTCACAACCACGACCACCACCTCGGTTAACAAGGACACAGTGTGAGTGTTTGCAGTCAGTGACATACATTTGGTTTCATTTTCAATGCTCATGTTAATTTATTCCAAAGAAATGACATTGGATACGGGATTCAAGAGCATCCACCTGTAAATATGCAATTTGAGGCCAAAGGCTAATTTAGGACTGTAGTTAGTTGGCAGGTGGATTTTAAAAGCTTAGATAAGAAGTAAACGACAAAGGAACAGAGCAACAAAATAGATAACAGAATACTACAGCGTAAGGCTACAACCAAAAATTAGCGACCATCAGATTAAATGCCTTGGTAAGACAGTGCTTAAAGCGGATATATGCTTCTTGCAAGTCCCAATTGTACAATCTGAAGAGCAAGGAGAATTTGCACAGTTGCTAATTGCAGACATTCCCTTGGTCATTCATTCTAATTCAATTCTTTAGGTGGACACCACATTGGTGACCCCGTCATAGTGGCATTGAGAAACATTGTGCATGTCATCAGTATCGATAACTCCATCATTAGCATAAATCAATGTGCCAACATTGGGGAAGATGTTATCAAAAACAGCCGTGAGTAAAGTAATTGACCACTGTTTCATACTAAAATTTAATCCATGTTACAGCATTGTTGGAGTAACTAATAGCAAATAAATAAGCCGGAAGTAATTGTTTGCGGGTAAGAAGGAAAAAAAAATAAACAGATGGCCACCTGCTAAAACTGTACTGTTGTTTTGCATAAGTAAACCACTGGAGTGCCAAAGATGAACTTTATAGACCTTGGAGATAAATGAGGCAAGGCGAGCAGTGATGTGTGTGAGGTGTAGAATAATAAGATTCAGAAGGAGAGCAGCACCATGAGTCACCTTCCACAATTACAAACTATTCTTTACATGATCATCCATCCATTTTCTATACTTTTTGTCACAGGTAGCTGACTGATTTCATTTATTATGAAGTACAGCATGCTCCAGACTTATCATTTTTAGTTGATATGCTGAAACGTTAAACAGTATAATACCAACTGGAAGTGAAGCAACAATAAAACGGGCCAAAATTCAGATGGAAGTGAGTCAAGTCAAGACACTCGATACATATTAGCGCAGGGGTCTGCAACTTGTGGGTCTGGAGCCACAGTGGCTCTTTAGTCCCCCTCTAGTGGCTCCCTATGGATTTCTAAAAAAAAAAAAATAAAAAAAAAAATACATATTTGTTTTTATTTTTCAGATTAAATATTTACATGAATTAATGATTAAATATAAAAATGAATAATTAATTATTGAAAAAAAAAATGTCAGTCAACATTTTTAAGTCAGAAAAAGAGATGGAAAAAACTTGGAAAAATGTCCAAGAAATAGCCATAAAATGTCCGAAAAGGAAGAGAAATCAAAAGCTGAAATTTACCATAAAATGTCCCTGAAATTGTCAAACATGTCAAAGAATTGTTAAAAAAATTGTAAAATTGTAATTGTAAAAAAAAAAAAAAAAAAAAAAAAGAATTAAAAAAAAAAAGTAACCAGAAAATGTCTAAAATCAAAATAAAATACCGTATTACGTTTTTGGAATTGAAGAAAAAAAAAAAAAAAAGCAGAAAAGAAAGCATTCAAAGAGTAACTAAAGAATGTCCAAAACCAAAAGCAGAAATCCCGAAAATCACCAAAAAAATGTTGCCAAAAATGTCAGAAAAATTGATAGCAAAGGCAGAAAAAATATCCATAAAATGTCCAAAAAAGGAGGAAGAGAGGCATAAAATTACCACATGTCCATAAAATTGCCAAAAATGTCGGAAATTTGACATGTATGAATAATGAATTGTGAAAAAATACAAAAAGAAAAAAATGAATCAAATGCAAGCATATTTCTGTGTTCTGGTGTAGCTCTACTTATCTATTGGACACTCAGTACAGTAGACCAGTGGTGTGCGATCCTCGAGGGCCGGAGTCCTGCAGGTTTTGGATGTTTCCCTGCTCCAATAACCTGACAATAGCCAGATTGATATTGTGATTCACTCAAGTGAGTTCTCCACAATATCAATCTGGTACTGCTTCACGGTGATTTGCTCGGGAAAGGCGGGACTCACGCCCCAAATACAATGTCGCTCTGTGATTGGTCCGATCCACCAGATCATTATTATTATTATTATTATTATTATTTTGATAGAGCCTTATCAGTCGGCTGATTAATCGGTCTGGCCCTACTTAAAATACTCTACTTGAATTGAAATTAGCTGCACCGTTCACTGGCTGCTCCCACTAAAATCCTCGTCTAACACTGCTTAAAAAGTTAGCCAATTTGAAATTCCCTGCAGCTCATATATAAAATGATAATACACATTTTGATTGTTTTTTCTTCACAGACTTGACCAGAAGAGTTCCATAAAACACTCCCAGTCTGGAGATGTTTCTTTAGCAGCTCTGAGATCCAAAGGGTGGAGGAAACTACAGAGAGGCCAGTCAGAAGATGTACAGTGTTCTACAAGGCCTCAGGTTTACACACACTCACTCACAGTAAATAAAAAAATCGCCACAACCAAGAGCAACTAAAACGATCAACGATCTGCTGCTTGTATTTTCAGGAAGTGGTTGAAATGAAGCCGGTTGAGAACATCTCAGACACAGAGGCATACCCCGGCCTGGAAGGCCACGGACGAGCAGCTTCTCTGCCTCGACTCAATGCAGAGTACTACGTAAGCTCCTCGCTATTCAGAACCACGTGTCTATTTCTTCAAGTATTTGCTCTCAAATGGTTCTTTTTGGAAATATCGCCACTGTATCTCTGCAACTACACGCCCCTCACAAATGAACTGGGAACGGTGAGGCCAATTCCTTTATATTGGGCGAGTATGAGACGAAAGATGAACAATAACATTTTTATTTCTGGATCTGATAAACTTATTGGCCATTGGTGTTTTAGGCCATTATCTTGCTCCATAATGAAATCAGTTTGGTTACATATTCCTTTAAATGGGGCATAAATGAACTGAGCATTTCCACAAAATTTTAAACAGGTGTCTTAACTCATTCACTCCCAGCCATTTTCACAGAAGCAATCCCGTTCGCTCCCGGCTGTTTTACTGGATTTTGACTGATTTTTGAAAGGCTCACAGAATATTGTGTTCTATTGCTATAAAAGCATGGAACCTATCAAAAGAAAGATTAAAGTCTCTTCTTTCATCAGGGAAAAAAAGTATGTTTCTATCTGTTTCCGTTTTGCAGCAATTAGCATTAGAAGAGAGCTATGTTTCATCAGTTTTCACAAATTATTCAAAATTGTAAGTAATTTAGCTTTTTTTTTTTACATGGCTCTGGTTGATCTCCTTTGATCTGCTGCCACCTGCTGGCCGTTTGTGTAATAACTACCATTTCTGCAACCGTTCTTTACAGTTGAGAGGCTGCATCAAAGCCTTCTGTATGCTCTAGCATTAAAAAACAACAACAAAGAAACATATAAATACGTCTTTGGCACACTTAAAAACATAAAAAAAAACGTATTTACACATTATTGGGACCAAATGAGTCAATAACATGGTTGTATCATGGTTTTAAAGAAATATGCCAAGGATCAATCATGAGCCTGATTTGAGCAGATGGTCCTCTCTAATGAATACGAGCCACTGCTCAACCGTCCCCTATGCTGCAGGGCCAGTGCACAGTAAGACTTTCATTACCATGACAACGAGATAGGAGCCTTAGGGTTGCTACTTATTCTGCCCAGAGTCTAAAAAAGTGAGTGCAAGCACAGAAACACACTTATAAAGACGACACTCGTGGAGTTAGCACTTAGAAGCCGCCAGATTGCACTAGTCATTAAGTGTGCAGTCACATCACCAGACCCAAATCCTGTGCTTCGTTTCCAATGCTTGTAAGCTTAAGCCGACCTGTGCATCCCACAAAACTCAATTTAGCTTTGTGTACCTTTTGCTTTGGACAGGATTTTGTTTGAGAGATTGAAGCCTGATCCGCAATTGATTGACAGTGGTTGATCATCGCCCAGTCAAGCTGCCAAGTAAATTAGCCTACACAACAGCCTAACCCTAGAATTTGTAAACAACCAATTAAGCGGCCACTTTTCACCTTTAAAGTTCACTTTAATGTAGACAAAATACTTCTATGGACTTCTCACTTAATTAGACTGCTCTCTGCATGTGCTAGCTCAGTCAAGATTCATGAGCCCACCCCTGAAGAAGCCCATTTTTAGCCAGTCCGTCGCTTTGTAACTTTAGTTTTATCTGCCAATACATTTTCACGCTTCAATAAGAAAAATGTTTTGAGTTTAGAGCAGCGGTGTCCAAACTTTTTCATTTGAGGGCCACATAGAGAAAATCAGAAGGACGCAAGGGCCACATAATGTTATTAAGAGAAATTGTGTTTAGTCCTAAAAATTGTACAAATAATTTATTTGTGCTTTTGCATGTTTAGAAAAATGCTACAGTATATAAACCAATTTATTTGTAATATGGCAGTAGGGTTATTATAGTTTTGGAATTTTTCATTTTAGTTAAGTTTTATTAGTTTAGTTCTTTAAAAAATGCTTAGTTTTAGTTTAGTTTGTTAGTTTCACTATTAGTATTAGTTTTTTTTTTTTTTTTTTAATGTGTATTACTTGTGTGCAATATTTAAAAAACACCATGGGCGCAATGTCATCTGAAGGTGCTTTTCTATTGGCTGCTGCTAAGATGACGTCACTTCTGTGTGACATACTTTCAAACGTCATTATTCCGGTTTATATCAAAATAAATCTACTAAAAATCACATTTTAAATCATCCCCAAAGGCTCATGCATTAAATTAATTACCAAAGACTAAAACGAAGGACGTTTGCTATAATTAGTTAGTTTTAGTTTGTTTTGTAAACATAAAATGTAGTTTCATTTAGTTTTCGTTTTTTTAAAAAGTATTTTAGTTTTTATTTTATTTCGGTAACAATATATATATATATATATCATTATTAACCTTTAATGGCACCTGTTTTTCGATACCCTCCCTTCTTACTTTGACCATCTCCAAACATTTTTGTTTTATTTTATTTGAACTGAGTCAAATGCCATTTCTAGCATATGTCGCAGGCCACTGAAAAAATGGACGGGGGGCCGCAAATGGCCCCCGGGCCGTAGTTTGGACACCACTGGTTTAGCGGAACACAATAAAGGAAATGGCCTCTCCGTTTCAATACATTGAAAGAGAATGTAACATAACTGCAACAAAACAAACAGCCTCTTATACTGAAAAAAAAAAAAAAAAGATATAACCACCTGGACCTCTTCAGCACACATAAATTATATAAAACATTTCCTCTGTCCTCCTGAAACAAGTGATTTTTATTCAAATGTTTTACTTTAAATTTGCCAGGTAATCTTCATAATGAAAACTCACATTGTACGCCACTATCCATAATTAAGTTTTAATCATGAAAAACAAGCATTTTATTTGACATTTTCAGTGAATTAATCAATTTAACTTGTTTAATTTTAGTACGATTGTGGTGAACTGTACTAGCTTTTCTTTTTTTCTGCGTATTTATTTAGGGTTAGTTTTTGTTTTATTTTTTTGTCCGTGGTAATTATCCCGCTCTCGCTAGTTTATCTCCCGCTCTTTGTCCCCCTGCTCTCCTGCGTCACCTGACATGCACTCTTCCTGTGTTGCTTTGTGGCTTGTTGGAAGAAGAGGTTGGCATTATGCATGTTAAACAACAAAAGAAATAGTTTGAGTCAGAGTGAAGGTACAGAAACACATACATTGGCAATTGAACCACATTTAAATTCTTTTGCATCGTGTGTCTCATATTCTCACACAGTTTATGCAAAGGAAGATCATACTCTTAACATTATTGAAAGAATGTGCACCCAGTTCAACATGTGTTATATATTTCGGTGATGGGAAATAAGGACCAACTGCCTAGCCAGAATGTGCTTCTTTATGAACTTCAAGTGATTATGATCTTTTTATAGAATGTTGGTGAAAAACTGATGTGCTACTGCCAACCTTTAACTTCAGCAGTCTCTCCTCTTTTGTCTTCGCTTTCTCCTAATTTGGATGCCCATTGCTAATATTTTGCCCACCTCCCTCTTGTGTGTGCTGTCTGATAGCGGAGCCACCCTCGCCACGCCCCTGGGACCCACCTGGCAGTATGTACCACCTGTTGTGCCACCTCTTTGTTCCTCTCCTTTCTCCTCTCTAATGTCCGTCTTTGTGCCTGTGAGCTTCCCGTCATCTCAGTGCAGTTTGCATCCTCATAGAGAAAAGTGACCCTGCGATATATGCAGCATAATTGGTCAAATTGCATACAGAGATACATGAAATAAAAATTCCATACTGGCCATTTTGCAAATAGGAACTAAAAATTAGAAGAACAGAAAATTGCCATTAATTTCATGCAATTTTATGGGAAAAATGCGATATATAGGATTTTCTTTAAAATTATCTGTCATTGTTTTTTGTTTTGTTTTTAATTTGGGAGGAGGGGGTATATATACATATCGTACATTATATATATATATATATATAAAAGGGGTGTCAGGCGATTAAAATGTTTAATCGTAATTGCATGATATATATCGTTTCTAAATGTACAATAAAATATTTTAGTTTTCATACTCTTGCTAACATAAAAGTGGTTAAAAAAAAAAAAAAAGCAATGCTGATATGTTGAATCGGTAAGACTGGCAAATTCTGAAATAAAACAAATAATATAAATAAATAAATAAAAGTGGTAAAAATGTTAAATAGAAATATTTCTGCATCTTTGAGTTAAAATTGCTGTAACGTAAATAAGTGTGATATTAATTTGTGTGGAGGTCATTTTCCACCACTAGATGGCATAATTGCATATGTCAGACATTGGTGACAGCTCAGTGATTTTTTCTTTTCTAATCTTTAACATGTAGTAACTTGTAAAATTCTGCACATTTTTTAAAATTGTAAGATACAACTTGACCCCAGTCTTCAAAAATAGATGCATTAATATTACATTTATTACTGCTAAATTGTGACGTGGATGTGTCTGCTGTATTGTGACTGGAATTCCCTCAGTACAGGCTTTCCAAGGAAGGGGCATTCATTAATCAATAAAAAAAATGAGTGGCGTTAAAGAAACTTTAAATTAACTCAAAATTAACGCACTAATTTTGACACCCCTAATATATATAAAGTGGTATCGAACATCCCGAGTCAAAATTTTATTTTTTTAGCACTACTACTCTAGTTTTGAATAACAGTACTACAGTTTTCTACAGACTACAGATTCTTTAAAATGTGTGTGTCTGTTGCATGTAGTTTTCTGTGAATCTTTGTGCGTGTTTTTGTGACTGAAACAGAGCAGGGACAAAGACTCGTTTTCCTGCTTTGGAATAACTATTTTTGTCTCATTCACTGCTCAGTAACTAGTCAGCGCCCATTTTGATAGTGGTATGATTTTACAAGAACATACCAGATGACCTAGTAATGTTTGTCTTCTATGTTGTGGTACTATTGTTGTACCTGAATGTTTCTACTGGTTGTACTTTGGACTACACACATGCACGCACACGGAACTACAAAATGAGTCATGCACTTCCCAACAAATAAGGTGCTGTTTTATCTATTTTAGTTTGGGGAGAATACCAGTTACTAAAGTTGAATCAAGGACAACAAAACAAACAGTAAAAAACAAAAACAAATTAATTGGTGCAGTATTTGCATGCAAAATTGACTCATCTTTAGGTGACTCGTAGTGAAGGTAAAACAAGCTCAAGGGAAACAAACTAACACATTTTGTTTCCCGACTTGTGCAAAACAAACACATAATGGAAGGTCAGTAAGTACTCGATTTTCTATTTTTCAATTTCTAATTTTAAACAAGAAACGGCTCGTTCCCGTTCAATTGAAACAGCAACACTGCCTCCCCGTGGATGGAGGAGGAACTGGACTTAGACGCGTGAATATCTGAGGGCTTGTATGTGTGAAAATCTCGAAACAGTGTGATGATTGTCTCAAAAATAAATGTGGGTGCGTGACAATCCACGATTTTGACAACTCGTGGAAAATGCACACAAAAAAAATGTGAAAATCGCAGATATATTTGTGTATCTGAAAAACACGAATTTATTTGTGTGAATTAGTGTTGTTCCGATACCGTTTTTTGGCCCCCCGATACCGATTCTGATACCCAGCTTTGCCGTATCGGCCGATACCATACGATACCTAACGGGTTTTTTTTTTCCCTCAACATGAAAAAGCTGTCCTGTCATTGGTTCAGAGCATTCAAGGGCCAATAGGATATCTTGGATCGGCATGCAGTGAACATATCGGTGAATGTCGTGCACGAGCAACACACAAGGTGCTGCATCCAAAATCCTATATTAGTGTTAGAATTAACGGTATCGGCGTGTTACTTGTGAGTACTCACCGATACCACTGTTTTAATGCAGTATCGGCACATCTGCCGATATCAGAATCGGTATTGGAACAATACTAGTGTGAATATTTGTGAGACAAATCTCTCCCCATACATCATGTGTTGTGTGACTATTGTCATGATCCAGTCAACTGGTTTGGTTAACATCACGAATCTGTGACACCATCACTGTACATTCTCCTCACTCCTCTGCTTGCTTTCCATTTCCAGCCAATTGTTGACCTCAGTCCCATAAGACGCTCAGCTTCCTCGCTCACCCCGCAGCACAACCAAGAGGTCGTTCTGAAGGATTATAACCTGATGCGACCAGGCCAGCATCAATCATCAGTGGGGACTGGAACGGTCCAAGGCCAGGACCGAGTCCACCACCATCATCACCACCACCGATGCCACCGACGCAGGGACAAGGACAAAGACAAAAAGCAGAAATCCTTGGAGAGAGATACAGCGGTGCAGCCGACGAGTACTGTTTCTGGTAAGTCAAAAATATCGAAATTACTTGTGTGTTTTCACTTTATAGCGGTTATAAATCTTGTGATTTCAACTCGTTTTATTTACCTGAGCTCGATCAGGTGTCAAATGGCATGGCTGAAAGTTGTTTATTTTTACAGTTGACACTGTCCCAGCTCTTTTGGAATGTGTTGCAGACGTAAAATTCGAAGTTAATGATTATTTGCTAAACATTATGAAGTTGATCAATTTGAACATTGAATATCTTGTCGTTGTAATGTATTCAATTAGATATAGGTTGAACATTGGTTTGTAAATCATTGTATTCATTTTTTTATTTTATTTTAACTTTATTAGAAGTGGCTTTGTACTACTGTTATCAGTACTTGGTATCAGTATCGGTGACCACTCATGAGGCGAGTAATCATTCTGGCATTGGTCTGGAAAACGTATTGGATTTACCTATTATTTACCAGTATAATAATAATTAAGCTAATGTGTCATACTTGTACTGTGATATGGGTGTCATCATTTTACGCAGGGGCACAACTACCTACTTTCTGAGGGGTATGCAGACACATGAAATACCGCAAATACCATTTTGCCAACCATTTACTTTATGAGGTTTTGACACGATGCCAATAATATTACAGCAGGTGATCAGCTTTTCAGAAATTGAGTAGTATGATTTGATTTTTCCAATGTTCATTCATTGTTCTATTGCAGCAATAAGCATTTTTTAAAACGTAATCGCTAGTTATGTTACATAGGTCGTTGCAATCTTTAGGTTGTTGCATTCTATTAGTTTACCACTAGATGGCACTAAATTCTACACACTGTCTCTTTAATCAAAACCAAAAAAAGATATATACAGTAATAAATAAGCAGCAGCACCCAGTGTTCAACGCATTCTCTGTAGTGGAAATATGAAATTCTGAGATTTGAAGAACAGTTTGTCCTCTGTTATTTTAGTTAACAAAAACTATCAAGATAAATAAAACAAAAATTGAAAAAACACTTTCATTAACAAAGAAATTTAAAAGAACAATAACAAACTATACTTTACAACTATACTATACAAACTAACTAAATTGACGGTAACTATAGTTACTGTATAGCGAAAACGTCCTCCGTTTTCATCTTTGATAATTAATTTAATACATGAGCCTTTGGGATTATTTTAATTGTGATTTTAAGTATATTTATTTCTATAGTAACCAGACTAAGAACGTTTGAAAGTGTCGCACACAAGTGATGTTTTGTATCAGCAGCCAATAGAAAAACACCTTCAGATGACGTCGCTCCCAGGCGACAATTTTGTGTGCTTGACTTTTGGCTCCAATGCCTCAACTCACCTTGCCTGCTTTTTCATTTACCTCAGCTGAAACACACCAATTAGGTAAGAAATGCAGTATTTATTTATTTGTATTTTTTTTACCATGGTGTTTATTAAGTCATTTAAATAAATCAGTTAATTAATTTCTTTACTTTTTTACATTTTAAAGTTTTTCTTGTAATTTTTTTAAAATTAAGTTAATTAAATAAATCACAATCCTCAAAAACTACTCAAACTAAGCATTTTTGAAATAACTAAAACTCATGAAACTAACAGAGCTGCCCTGAAAATCAGTTAAACTAATTCAATTTAAAAAACAAAACAAAAAACAAGCGAGAGTAGAGGAAGCGACTGTCACGGAGCAGAGGAGCGCCTAATAAGTGACGTGCCTTTGTTATTTGATCATTACACGTGCTCCAAATATTTTGACTCCCATCGCTTTGGCGCCCCCCTCTGGCTCAGCGCCCCTATGCGGTGCATATCCTGCGTACCCCTTTTTGTGCCACTGATTTTACACCTTTATATGACGTTTTCAAGAGCCATGATTTCACTTAGTTGGTATTGAATTCATTTGCTATTAAAGATGATTAGATTAAACATTTTTTTTAATTTATAGGCTGCAATCCTAATCCTTAATTTTGACCCCCCCCCCCCCAAAAAAAAAAAAAAGTTTTAGTTATAGTTTTTTGATTAAAAGTAACATTTTAGTCATAATTTAGTCATCTGATTGTATTTTATTGTTAATCCAATTTTAGTCAACGAAAATAAAGAGCAATTTTAGGTGACGGCAAGTTTTGCCTAATTTCTGCTTGAGTGCTAGTTACTGCACAGATTGTGTGGTCTGCACTTGCTGAGTAAGTTTATGGTTCAGCTGTCCTGAAGGACGCAAGCATGAATGTTAACATCATCAACAAACACCACACAGTAAGATTCAATAAACTTTAAGAGTATAGGCCAATTTTTTAACAGGTGGTACTGTATTTTTGTTCTGGGAAATTATTGTACTGTACAACATATGCTTGTTAATTCAGCAAACAAAAACTGCAAATGCACATTGATTACTAATTAATCTTGTAAAAAAGCTGACACCGGAATTAGTGTTACAACAGTCATGTTATTTGGGCTTGAGTAGGAATTCATACCGTGATTACGTTTCATAATGTGTTTCAAGTCGATTGCCAAGTTGGCCAAAGGTGATGCAGCATTTTTTTTTTTTGTCTGCTGCCAGTTTTGAAGCTTTCACTTTTGAATAGTCTTGCTGTTCTTCTTGCCTCCTCTCAATGTATAACACTACCGTTTTTGTCTTTGCAAACGGGGATGTGCGTTTATCAGGTTGGAAAGACATGAGACAGAGGCTCTTTTATGGATTATATGAAGGCACGGGATGGGATGTTTGGAACTGATGTAAAATATGCCATTCTGTCATCACAAGTAGTTATGTGAGCAGAAACAATTTCACCTGCCTCGAAATGACTGTCAGTCACCGCTGGGTGAGGCTCAGTATAATCAGGACTGCATTTTTCAATGTTGCAGACAAATATTTAGACATGGAGCTTGTGAGCGTATAAGAGAACAGGGCAGGACAGGTTGTCCGTACATCAGTTTTGTTTCCTGACATCTGTTCCCAGGCATATCCCTGGAGAAATAGAATGTTTTATTGCTCATGTGTCTCATATATTTCACAGCAAACTCACAATATGAAATTCCAGTCATCATCCAACTCCTGAATGCATTTTGCTACCACAGTCTTTACCGTGCTGCGAGGGAATGAGAAGTTATAAGGCTGATCCGACGACAAGCCAGGCTTTTCCTGATTCTGCTCGAATGCTTTGCTGTCAGTTTGGTTAGTTATTGTTCTTCCTGCCAAATGTCTGCACCTTTGGTCTTCTCTGTACCAGGGTTGGCGATAAAGGGCACTTCGCAGGAAAGTGATTTACCGAAACGTTCAGCTTTGAACTAACGGGATTTCACAGTGCCATTAGCTTAACTTCAAGCAGGTGTTCACATTCCAGTGTTGATTGCTTAGATTTGAACATGTTTTGCTTATTTGTTTGTTGTACATCTTCCCTAATTATTTATTGACTGATTATGTGTCATACACAGAAAGCTACTGATGAATATTTTGATCAATCTTTAGTTTAAAAAAAAAAAAAGTTCACAATCATCACACTTTTGTGCTTTTACAATTTTGTATCAAATCAAATCAAAAGCCAACATTCCAGTCCCTTACAATCAAAAATCTCGATCATCATTCTTACTTTTTTGTGTGTAAATGCAAAAGTA
Organism: Festucalex cinctus; assembly: GCF_051991245.1. Taxonomy (NCBI): domain Eukaryota; kingdom Metazoa; phylum Chordata; class Actinopteri; order Syngnathiformes; family Syngnathidae; genus Festucalex; species Festucalex cinctus. The sequence continues at coordinate 10,054,844 of NC_135425.1, read as the reverse complement.
CATTTTTTTTCTTCTGCAATGTTTCCACGACACAGGCAAGAAACAGATCCTCCAATACCACTGTTTGTTTATTAGCATAAAAACAAAAACAAGTAGCAGATAAAAATATAAAGAAGAAACTCATATCAATCATTCGTGATGGTTTACATGTCCAAAAGGAGTAGGAAGAAGTTAAAAATATATCTAGTCCTACCCATTATTCTTTGTATCTTTTAACTTATTTCATTATTAACACAGTACATTAATATATTACAATAAAAGAAAATGTGTAATCCTGCTCGTGTAAACAATTACAATTACACTTTAACATGTGTACATTTGTCAGTAGCGTATATATGTACATGAATTTCATAGGCATACACACATAATAATACATCCTCATACTCACACATACAATTTTCATTACACTCAGAATGGTACATCAAAAAAATAAAAAATACATTTCTGCAATTTTACTAGCTCGTGTCTGATTTAAATCATGCTCTTGAACTTTACTTTTAAACTCAACAATTGACTTGCATCTTTTCAAGTCAGTACCAAAATGATTCCACAAATTAACACTGTTCAAATTCAAATCTAAACAAACATTCCTGTAATTTGACAGGTTTAATCTCCAATATAAACACATTTTCATCAAAAAATATCAGATTTTTTTGTTTACATTTTTTTTAAATCTTTTTTTCTTGTTTTTCTATTGATATATATATATTTTTTTAAACCGAATTCCTTTTTAAACTTCACTGCTAATAATACAACCAATACCCTTAGGTCAAGGAACAAATGGGTTACTTTCCAAAAGACACCTAAGATGAAGCTCCAGTGTTGTCATTTTGTGCATTTTTCCCTTAGGCTCTTTCACAGACCCCTCAGCTGAAGGTATGTCTAGAGAACGAGCGAGGGAGCGTGACCGTAGTCGCCCGCACGAGAGAAGGCATCACTCCTCTGCAGGGGAGAAGCAACGTTACTACTCCTGTGAGCGTTATGGCTCCAGGGAGACGAGCCACACTAAGTCAGCAGGTCCAAGCCGATCCACATCTCCAGGAGAGGTACAAGACACCGCCATCCTTAAACAAGTGAGAAACTCGTTGGCAAAACAATGTCTGGTTTCATTTTAGTCTGGAACAGCATTCTGTGAAAGTTCGAAAGTTGTCAAAATTTCAAATGGGTGTGCTCATATATGTAATTTATGACAGATTAACCCATTAACGGCCTAAAGCACCTGGCAAAACATGCCTCTAAAACCTATGGGTGACTTTAGAGTCAACCCCGAAAACCTGAATTTTTCCTGGAAATTCAACAATATTGTCAATACCTACAAAATAATTGATATCTCAGCTCTTTATGCAGATAGAAACATAATTCAAAAAATATTTCAGAGCTTACACCCGTGGCGTTCACATAAACTTAAGTTATTATAAACCTTCTATATAAAAGAACATCTAATGAAGTGGAATGTTTGTGAGACAGCGGTGAGGTCCATGATGTATGGATTAGATGTGATGATTGAACCTTGGGGCACCAGATGCAATAATATTCATCTGACCACTTTCTTTTTTTTTTTTTTTGCTCGACGTAATTAGTATGAGAGGGTTACAATAATAGAAAAATCAACGATGTACCATCACAACAACCATGAGTCAACTACTGAGTGGACCAAATTTCCTGAAGCACAGATAGGCCAATCAATGTAGCATGATCACCTGCAAATGGGACGTATCATCATGAGTCATTTGAGTTCGGTTTGTGTCTTGACCTCCGCTAAAGTCCTGAGAGGGACTCACCGAATCCCTGGGATTCGATCGAACCCAGGTTAAGAACCACTGGTCAAGAGTGTGGGGGACAAGTAAAACTGAGGGTCTCGCTAGAGTCTGGACACTCTAAACACATTGTATTTTACAGTTTTATGTATTCCTGTTGTCACTCTCTTGCTGTCAAAAAGAGAGGGTGACTAATGCTATCATATACCATTACTGAGGTAAGACTTGCTTGCACATTTCTCTCAATAAGAGACAATGTGTACGTATGACGTAGGTCAGGCTATTTATGTGTAACTCACAATGGAAATGTGCTGTCAAATTAACACCAAACAATAGAGAATTAAACATTGTTCATTTAAACTCCACAATGTTCAGCCAGAACATAAAATTTAGTCTAGAAAAAATCTGCTAACTTGATGATAACTTATAAACTAAAGTCTAAGTCTAAGTCTAAACGCTAAAGACGGGCCAATAGAAATAGTATAGATGTTACTACAGTAATTATAAACTTTAAACAACTCCCATTTAAAAACATGACACATCAACCCGTATAAACATCATATGATAATCACAGACATATAGCAACATATATTTACAGAACTAAGGCAAAAAAAAATGTCTCCACATCAGCCTGTCGTTGACGAGTGCTTCCGTATTTTCGGCGAGTAATTTATGACTAACCTTGCCCCGCGAGCTGAATTCTCACGCTATTTGTGAGTTCACAAACTCCAGAAAATATATCTTGTACCGAGCCCACAAATTTTCAGTGCTCCGTAGACTTTTTGTACGGACCAATCCCAAAGCGGTATTGTGTTTGGGGGGGCGTGATATGCAGCTGTGATGAAAGCAGGAAGCTCATTGGGAAAAAAACAAACCTAACTTGGACGAAGAGACGCTGCAATTAATTTTGTTCTCGCAGAATTACTCACCATCTCCTTGTTGAATGACGAAAAGCGAGAGGTGCTGTTTGCATTTTTAGCTGGGAAAGATGTTCGTGCTTTTTTTTTTTTTTCTATGACCAAAACAAAGACGACATTCCCATCCTTTACCGAGATTGGTCAAAACAAAAGTTAGGTAAACGTGCAGAAGATGCCGACCAATCAGAAGTATTGTACAGAATGTCCTGTCGTTCCCGAGTGGAGCAATCCCAGATTGATATTGTGGAAAATTCTCTTGAGTGAATCACAATTATCAATCTGGCTATTGCCAAGTTACTTTATGACAAGAAGCTTTATAAAAATATAGTGACTGACGAGGACCGTCTGTACTGACCCGGATAGGTGGACGTACACCTGCTTCAGTCCGTGTATTTATTTATTTATTTATTTTGAGTGATCGTGTCATAAAGCAGTGGCTGAAAATGCAGAAGCACTCGCCAAAAGATGGCGTCCATCAATGATGAGCCGATGTGGCGACGGTTTTGCCCAGCTCTGTACCGGTATATTAAAATGTCAAAACTTACTATGTAAGTAACCATTTGGTATTTAGCTGGCCGGTAATATGATATTTTATTTTTTCAGCATGGTAGCACTGGGGGTAAACCCGCCCCCTCTGGTTCAAGCACACCAGGCCGTGGTCGCAGGCAGCTCCCCCAAACACCCCTCACTCCTCGTCCTGCCGTGGCCTACAAGACTGCAAACTCCTCTCCTCTCTCCTCTGCTGCCAGCACCACTATAGCCGGACATCAAACCCGTGTCAGCCGTGGCCTTTCAGAACACGAGCGCTTGCACGGGGACAATGACCGCTCCCCGATACCGGTCACCTGCATTGGCTCCGAGCCAAATTTAGACCGGCAGCTGCAGGGAGCTTCTCAACAAGCGCTCATCGAAGAAACCGAGGACTTCCAGGATGCTGTTAGCAGCCAAGTATTGTCGCACTCTGCCAGAGCTGGCGCCTCCGCAACCACCTCATCTTCCCATGATAGTGCTGCCGTGCCCGTCACAGCGGCGGCTACACAAGGGCGCGCAGATGTGGTACCTAATGGGTACCACTTCACCTTTGGGGTAAACTCGGCGTCAAACAGCAGAGGACCAGGAAGCCTCAGGGAGAGAGAGGATGAGGACTGGTGCTAACATGCGAGGACAGCAGAGAGGTTTTCGTATCCGCTGATGAAGGAGCAGCTTGTCTGTGTTGCTCGTCAGGTCGCGTGAGCTGGTCAAAGACCGGCAAGCTTGTATTGAGGGAAAGTGGCCAACTAGCCAGTTGAAAGTGCTGTCAAAGGGGTGCATTGCAGTATCCTTCCAACACAAAGAACCGTGGAAGGAAACAGAATGCTGACTTTTTCTACCCCCTTTTTTAACCCCTTGCACCAAAATGATTTTGAAGACCCTTCAGTATTTTGCCTTGGCCAGTGGTGTTGAAGACTAAAAGCCAACATTTTGGAAGAGCTATGTTTGTGAATCATCCAAATGCCTCGTTCTTGATCTGCCTGGATGCTTTACTTTGTCTTGACATTTAGGGCAGAGGTTTTGATGTAACTTGCTAGAACCAAACATCTGATGGAATCGCAAGGTTATCACTGACCAAGATGATAAGCTCTTGGACCTTTTCTGATTAACGCAAAGATCAGCAAGTGTCACTTTTGAGGCAAAAGAAACAAACGTGAGCCATTTTCTTGGTCAAGTTTTGTTCAAATTGTTTTCGGGTGCACGCAGGGACTTGGACAACAATTTTACAACAACATGTGGCCGAATACTAAGTGCCTCATTTTACAAGATGTGAGCAAGAGTCTGGCTTCTTGAGTGGGTGGTCTGTGTTGAAGACACAGTCAAGCATGTAAGTACTGCACAGGAATACTGGACAACATAAAGCTTTTTGGATCTGTCGTAATGGTCTCGATAAAAACGAAAAAAATCAAGAAAAAAAAACCCATTTTGATATACTGAGTCTTGTAGTTGGTGAATCCAAATTAAAGATCCAAAGTCAACAATGTAGTGCATGCCGAGGTCTTGAACATGTCAAAATTGTGTCTGTGCTTTATTTAAGGGTGTGTGCTGAGCATTTGCCTTTTTCATTGAACACACTGCCAGTCCATTGGTAAGAAACCGTCTGTAAAGGGACAAAAGTGCCATTTTAAAACATCAAAATGTAACTCAAATCAGAAGCAAATGTCCTCCAGCAGAACTAATTCTATTCAAAGATGCACATAACTGTTTTTTGTTTGGTCTGGTTCGAAGAGGAGAAGCTTTTGTTGGTTTGTTGATGATGTCCTCATGTGTTTCTTAACATCTTTCCATCATGCTAACAGGATGGACAAGAGAGAAAAATGGAGAAATGCTTCCACACAATCGGTACAACTAAACAATTGCTCTTTAAGTCACAGTGTATAACTAACGACTATAACTCTAAAGACCATATCCTACTGAGAGGGCAAATATGTGCGAATGTTGGTGAAGGAAGTGAAAGTAGCAAATATGCGCTCTCGTCAGGGTTCATTCAAGGTTCGCAAATGTTCGCTAAATGTATGCCTAGAGTTTTGCCGTTAAACCTTAAAACCTATAGAGAACCATTAAAACTGTTTAGAGAACGTTTCAACCTGGAGCTAACTGATGTGAGTCAACATGCGCTAGCATCGCAAAAGGTCGCGCCTCAGTGGAATGTGGACTTAACGCAGGGGTCACTAGCATAATATCCACGGACATCAGGTGCGCTCTAAGTACCACATGAATAGCCCACATGCATATTTAGAAATAAGACACCAGTGATGGGACCCGAGGATTTACGAGGTGTATTGCAGTGATTTATAAAGAAAAATGGTCACATATTGATATTTATCTTTTTTTCTACCTTTTTGATACTTTTGAGAATATTTTAACATATAATTTGAGCAAATGTGTTATTTCAGAAGTGTGGATCAAACGGGTAGCCCTTTGCATTATTTAGAACCAGTGGTGGGTGCATCAGTAAATTTTGCCGGTCCGTCTTTCGCCATTAGTCAAGATGAACCAAAACTGCACTCGGCAGTTCGTCAATCCGCCATCGTTATTTTGACAGTGTTTCCGTCATCGATAAACTACAGTTAGTCACTACTATTTTAGGACCGTTGCATCATCGACAGCCAATCGGCTTCAAGAACGTATGACTATGTCACACGCAGTGACGGCACAAAGCTAATCTACAGACAAATAAAGTAAAAAACAATAACCAAAAAACAAACCCACACACTTGAAGTGATGATTGGTGAGGTAAGAACAATAAAGGACGATGTCGGGGAGGTCTGTGGGACCGGTTAAGGTTCAATTAGCTTCGAGATTAACTGGCTCCTGATTCAGCCTGTGGTCGTTAGGACAATGTGAGTCCAGTAATTTTGCACTTCTTGTCTGCAAATTCATCATAAGCCACATCAACATTGTTCAATTCTTCAATAAACATGTGAAATAAAACGTCTTGTTTACAATTCTCTCAATTGCTGTTTTGTTTCATGTGTTTATTGAATAATTGAACAGTTATGCAGTTATACAATTTTGATGTAACTTGTGACAACGAAGCAGACAGGAAATACAAAATTATTGGACGGAGCTTGCCCTAAACACCACAGCTGGAATTGGTAGCCAGTTCATCAGGAAACCTGTTGAACCACAACGGGACGAGAGCCGACAATTAGTTAGTGGCCAACACAAACACAGGTAGGTCACCAGTTTGACTGGTGATGGTCAAACTTTTTTTCATTTAGAAGAAGGGTAGTTTTTCCTCAGCTCTGCTCAGAGCTGACACGGCAAAGGCGGAGCGAAAGGGGTGTCCGTCAGTAAGTTTCCCATCATTGGTCAGCAAAATACCCAACAAATAGTTTGGTGATAAGGCTAGACTTTAAACAATGCAAACAAATTAAATTGCGTTGACTTTAATTTGCTGCACTGAATACATTCCGCTCCCTTCTGTGTGGAGCGTGTGTTCTTTAGGTGCTTCCGTGGGTTTTCTGTGAGCACTCATCCCACATCCCATAAACATGCCTGTTAGTTTAATTGAAGAGAGCATGTGACCAGACCAACTCATGCTTCTAACCTAATAAGGATAAGCGCTGTATTAAATTGATGGATTGATAATTATGTATAAGACCTATTTCTTCCTGGTTCACTCTGCAATTAAATGTTTGCATTCCACAGGTCAACACCATTTTGTTTTGTGGTGTAGATTTACCCGAAATGTTTTGGGTTTCCTTACTCTTTTCCTTCTCTGGTTTGATTTTTAAAATATACAGTCTGTGGGCATTTTCAGACATATCCCCCAATCTAACTATGTTGTAAAATCTGGTGTCTTCACAGATAAAATGTTTTCCAAATTCTTTCTAAAGAAGGTTTATAAGCCCAATTCACACTGGCTGCGGAGCGGACGCGGTGCGTTCTCCATACGGACTCCATACAAGGATAGAACACATTCAAGTCTACGTGTCAATTCACACCAGCTTCGGTGCGGAACGACTGTGGCGATGCGGAAGGTTTCCGCAAGCGTTCTATTTCTTCAGGTGGCCGCATGCGAATTTTCATGAAGCTGAAGAAATTATACGAGCCGGACAGGGAATCGGGCGTCTCGCATCGAAGTAAATCCGGTATATTTAAAAATAAAACCGTTAGCGAGCTCGTTTTTTGGGGGAGGAAAGCTAGCTAGCTACATAGCATGACATCATTCGGACATTTAAGACAAAAAAAATGAGCTCAGAATAAATTACACAGGACAAATGACACTAAACACAAAACATACTTACCCATGGTATAACAGCCATGGTAGAAGTCCAAAAAGCATATCGATGTGACAACAGGCAAGCGTGGCTATTGTTTACAAATAGGACTCTATATACACGGTTGTTATTGGGTGAACGCAACTCTCCAGCGTGAACCCCACGTGATCTTGTGGTCTGTTGGGAGTAGATTTCTGGACGCGCAACGCACGCGGTGTGATTTGCAGTCCTTGCGGCGTCCGTACGGAAAACGCACCGCGTCAGTTCCGCAGCCAGTGTGAATTGGGCTTTACTGCGTCGCTGTGGGCTGATTATGTTGTATGCATGCACACCTGCAAATTTCTCTTATCATTGCCTTGCAATGACTGTTCTCATTGTGGGTATATAACAATTGGATGATGGTTTTATCTGTTCCACTTTCTTTCCTGTCATGTTTACATAAAGTCCGAGCCACACCAGACCAAATTGGAGCCCTAAGCAAAATGTTGCTTATTATTGACTATATTTTACTATCATAAATTGCTTGCTTCACTATTTAAAACGTATTCAACACATGTCCATGGGGGTGATCTTTAATCTAGACAGAGACCGGTGACAGTAGTAGGTTTAAGACACAAAGTAAGTTTTATTTCAACAACATACCTTGTGGTATCGTTTGGATGACACGTCAAGTCAGTTATTGAGGCTTGTCATTAGCATTCTCTTTACTTAAGCAAACGGTGCTAAGTTGAGCACCTCATGAGAGCGCTTATATGCAATGAATGTGCATATCCACATTCAAGTCAAATTTATTTATACATCCCCTGGAACAAAATTATTTTAGGTAGAGGCAGCCCTGCATGCAGTACACTGCGTCTGGTCTAGAAACACCACCCATATCTCAGGGTATATCAGACACATGGAAAGTCACTTAAGGAAAAGTCAAGTGTAAGAGCAAATAATTAGCCAACATGCAAGGGATAAGTATCTATGACAACAAGACCTTACTACGTTACCCAAGTATGACTCTTCCACCAATGCATGAGCGACTGACCCAGGCTCATCAGGTTAAGCATTCACTGTCGCAATCAGAATCCATTCTCATACACTCTGTTTATCATTCCTAACTGTGTTAAGAGTGTGGCTGTGTGGGTAACGCTTGTCTCATTCTCACAAAGATTGACCATCACCCAGTTTGGCTCCAGGAATGTGTTGAATTTATGCTTCAAAAATAGATAATTTCAACTTGAAATGTGAACAGGGTGCCAAATGTCTTCTGTCGTCATTTATTATGGCTTCCCCATTGGACATTTCCTGTTTGCATGTCCTTAAAAGAAATGTGCATGTACACACACACACACAAAAAAGAAAGGAAAAAAAAAAAAACGTTGTTTGACTTACTACATCCATGACTTTGATATTTTGCCTGTTGTATTTATGATGCTTTTACACAACCAGTGTGTAAATTTAATGAACTTGAATAACAGTCACAAAATTTCCACCAGTCCCCCCTCAAAAAAAAGTGGAAATGTTCTTGCAGAGTGGTTCTTAAGTGTCTCAATCCTTCGCTGCCTGATCTGTTACTCGACTGTCTCCTGCACAGTCAGCCTAACTGTACCGATTTTTGTATGAGTATAAATCATTGAATAAAGAAGAATGATTATGAAATTGTTTTCTTACATTCCTAAAGATGACGTCACACATCTTATCAAAAGGGAGTGTGATTGAAACACCAAGGGAACCTGTAATGGTTAATGTCCTTGATGCTGTAAAATAAGAATTCAAAGATTTCAGAAAATACACCTAGAAATTCATAGTATTGTAAGTCACATATTTACAAAGAAATTAATGACTTGCCTTCTTGTCCACAATAGTAGTTTGAATGCGTTATTCAAAAAAGAAGATGCAATGTGAGGCGTGGAAGGGAGACTCAATGACAGCGATAATTGACATTTCAACAGGTAAGTTGATTCAAAAACATGTTGGACATTCAGACATAGTTAAGATGACCACTAAGGGATTGGCTAATTAATTCAACAGATAAATCAGAAGTCTTGTGGCGCAAGCCCAAAATAGTATTTGTCTTTGAACCATCTCTAAGTAGATTTATCTGGTATTTGTACTTGAGCATTTATTTTTCTGATGACTTTTACTCCCTACATTTATAACATATATCCGTACTTTCAACTCGTTAAGTTTGTCAAAGTAGGCTTGTTACTTCAAAGCAATAGCCTTGGAAATTGTGATTAAGATTGTATATGGCAAGAAAAAAATAGGAACATCAGCAAAATGGAGGGATGGAAAAAAAGGAGCAGATTCAGAAAATTAATTAAGCTATTCCCGATCAGTGGCCATATTTAAATGAGAGAATTGTTTTGAACTTTTCCTTACAAGAATGACTTGTGGCTTGTGTGTTGTGGCTATTGCCAAACCTAAATACTACTAGCTTTTGGCATTCAAAAATTCTTGGTCTATTATGAAAAGAAAAAAAAATATATAGGTTTCAGGTTTATAATTTCATTAGTTATCATTTGTTAATTTAACATTATTTAGATAAGTTAGTTTGTAATGTTAGCTAAGTTATGGGAACACTTTTAACTTTAATCCAATGCTAGCTAGCTTGCTAGCTAGCTAGGAGAGTCACTTCAGAGTGCTGAGACAGCATCCAGAAACTGACTCATTTTCTCTTTATTTTCCTGTTACTTTTTCCTTTATTGTATTTTTTGCAAATTTGCAAATGTTTTTTTTTGTTTTATTTATATACTATATTTATTTGGTCCAATTTGTGTTGTAGTATGTTACGCAGTGTAGCTTACACGATTGGTCTTTTTACCCCCCCTCTGATTTGCGACACTTCACCTACCCTCACAATGAACTACGACCTTGCCAAGTTACCGCTAACATGGAGCCAGCCGACATCCAAAGAATCCCCAAAGAGCGACGGCGCCCAAGTGAAGCAGAGTGAGAAAGAGGACCGAATGGTACAGGAGAATCAAACCATTTGTTCCATTGAACATTACAGGGAACGTGAGGTCACTTGTTAGTAGTTGTAGTTGTTTATTTACATTCAACTTTCAGTTGCTGCAGCCAATGCGAGTGTTCGTAAGATTACAATTTCAGCATCTCGTGCCTAATAAATGTCAATGAAGACTTTGATCATGTTCCTCGCTCTCATTTATTAACTTATCACAACAGGTGTCAAACTAATTTATGTCGCAACCCACATAGTTATGATGTCCCTCCTCGGTGGGCCGTTATGACTATAAACCCATGGATTATTGCCGTATATTTTCACATATAGATGAAAAATTGATGGATAAAACATTTTTAAATCAGGCGCCAATAAAATGTTGTTCAAAAAATGTTTAAAAAAAATGCTTGCAAAATCTTATCTCTGTCGTTACCATTGAAGGCCATTTGAAATAAACCTGTCGAGGCACATGATTTACCTTCGCGGGTCAGACCTGTATTCCCATGTAAAATATGACACTTCTCTCCCTCGTCAAGAGAATCTGATTACATTTTCATGCAGATAAAAAAACGAAATATAGTTTTTTTAAAAATACAAACAGGCATTGACCGACAAATCAGCAATTAGCATCAGTGCTTATTTTATTATTTGTTGTGGATAGTGTTGTCTTTTGTTTTGTTTTTTCGTTTTTTTTTGCTTTTTAAAGAAATCTACTAGTTAAACATGTGACATGTTTTTTCTTCCAGCATGAGCATTTAATTGTGTGCAGGAATGTCTTCTGAATGTTACTAAAATAAAATGTTATATTTGGACTAAGATAATTTCAGAGTCTGTAATTATTTACAGCACTTGTTTCTCACACGGTGTTGAATCAGCACTTCTTTTGCCTGATGTTTTTTTTTTATTTTATTTATTTTTAAACGTATCTGAAGTAGTGAGAGAACCTCTGCCATCTCTGCTGCCTCAAAAGTTGACAGCTGGACCTCTTCATTTTCCCAGCAAGAGCTTGTGGTCTACCACCCGGAAGTAGCCTATCTCAAAAGGATTATTATTGTTGGCAAATTTTCAGAATTGGCCTATAGTAAAATTGGCGGAGAAATGTAGCGCTCTGATTGGCCACAATTGGGAGCATGGGAGGGTCTTTTCTGGCTCCGTGATTCAATGTCACGGGAGAAGAAAACAGATGCCGGCTGTAGGGGGGAGAAAGAAAGAAAGAAGTGGACAGGTGGAAATGACCAGTGACTTTGTTTTAAATTAGTGACAACCACACGTTTGTATCCACAACGCATGTTGGCACCGTAATACACGAAAGACATGTTGTGCTGGTGGTCTCAGTGGACACTTTGCCTCCTCGGGCTCATTAACATGTGTACAGGCACCCCCGAAGATGTCTCAACCTTGTTTGATTTTGGAGGAGAGTCTGGCTCCGGCATGCTGCACACAGGTAAGAAAAGCCTCAATAAATGAAATTAAACGACTTGTTTAAATGCTTTGCCATGCAAATGAAATGCTGTACTGTATGTTGTGTTTAACTTAATTAATTATGGACTGAAAGTAACTATTTTTAATGACATTCAAAGTAACTCAGCAAATACATAGTGTAGTTTTTTTGTTTTTTTTTATATAACCAAGCATCTACATTTTATTATCTTAGCTTTCCATTTATTAAACATATTTGCTGTATTCTTAGAACAATTGATCAAATTGAGGTTCTCTTACATGTGTTGTGATTTAAAAACTTATTGTCTGTTGAACTGAGGACACCAATAGTCAAATATTTGCAGGTGGAATTACTTCCGATTCTTGGTCGATATAAAACTTAGTTGCTCTACAGTGCAGTGTCTGGACTGCTGGCAGGCCAAATTTGTGCTCACTCTCTATTACTCCAAAGCCAGGCTTCAAGCATTCAGAATGTGGCTTGGAAAGTTTTACTGAAATAATCAGGGACTTTCCTGAAAGATGTTGCTTTGATGACAGCATTTGTTGCTCCAAAACCACAATGTACCTTTCAGCATTAATGGCGGCTTCACAGATGTGCAAGTTACCCATGCCAGGGGCACCATCACCCTTCCACGCCATCATTTTGGCTTTTGAGCTTTGCACTGATAACTATCCGGGTGGTATTTTTTCCTCTTTGGCTTAGAGGACATGACATTCAGGATTTCCCAAAACAATTTGAAACTCATTAGACCACAGCCCACTTTTTTTTTTTTTTTTTTTTTTATGAGCTTGAGCCTAGAAAAGACGGCCAAGTTTTGGCTTTCACGTTGCATGGTAGAGTTTTACCTTGCATTTGTAAATGTTGCAACGAACTGTTGCGTTACAATGTTTTTTTGATGTGTTCCTGAGCCAATGTGGCTATATCCTTGACACAATGACGATGATTTTTAATGCAGTGCCGCTTGAGGGATCAAAGGTCACTCAAGGGCAATCAGTATTGGCTTTCGGCTTTGTGCATCCATGCAAAGCGCTCACCTGTTTCCAATCAACCTGCTTGCATTTCGGTATTTCTCAACTTTCCCAGTCTTTTGTTGTCCCCCCCCCCCCCCCCGTCCCAGCTTTTTTTGGAGTGTAAATTAATAATTGAATAATGGAATAGAAATATAAAAAGAGTCACCAAATTCAATCCATAGTGTTACATCTCATAAAAGGATTTTAATGTGCCATTTAGAGTTAAACACAACATCCCAGCGGCTTTGCTCTCTCATCAAGCGTTTGTTTTCTCAGGATTGTTGATAGAGTGACAGAAGTGCAAATGCTGTTGGGTTTACATTGTGTTGAACTTCTATAATCCTTTCATGACCTGCTGAAATTGATCTCAGATTGGCACGGTGCCAGGCGCCTGAGTAAGTTACGTCTGAATTCCACAGCAGCACACTGTTTGTTTTGCTGCTTGGTTTGCAGCACATTTCATCTTTAGTGTCATCTTTTTGTTACATAGATGGAAGATAGAGTGAGACCCACAAGTACTGTGTCGTGTCCTCAACTGAACATTAGCTTATTCGGTGTAACTGCAGCCTGATGGTTATGTAATACTGGGTAATATGTTGTTTTGTCTTGTTCCTGATATATCTTGGTGAGTGATAATTTGTCAATATAAATAAACATTTTTCACAAGCCAGCACAATTCCAGAAATTACATGGCAATGTTGATAGATGCCAAAATGGCAAAGAATGAATGTATAAACAAACTGAAAACTTCAACATGGCTCACACAGGAAATAGTGGTGGTTCTCTCCTGGTTTTGCCTAGAAATTAGTTTTATAGTTACAGATGTGACCAATTTGAAAACAATCATTTGTGAAGCTGAATGAAGATTAGAAATAGAATCAGAATCTGAGCCATTGTGCAAACATTTTGCTATAGCAGTTCTTTACATCCAATTGGAAACCCAGAAAAAGAAACAATTAGTGTACTAATGTAACAAACAGTTTTACCAAGGAAAATAGCACAATCTGAAAGCATAATATTTTGTAAACTTTAAGAAATACCTCAAACAACTGTTGGTGACATCAGCAACAACCTCAGGAGGACAAAAGTGAATGTGCAGCATTTGGCAGAAGACTTCATGAACTAAAGTACAGAGAATGCAACTAGTGTTGTTCTGATAGCATTTTTTGGGCCCCAATACCGATTCTCAGCTTTCCAGTATCGGCTGATACCGATACCATACCGATACTTAAGTTTTTTTTTTTCCTCAACGTGAAAAAGCTGTCCTGCTATTGGTTCAGAGCATTCAAGGGCCAATAGGATATCTTAGATCGGCTTGCAGTGAACATGTCACATATGAGTGAATGTTGTACACCAGCAAGACACAAGATGCTGCATCCAAAATCTTATATTAGCATTGGAATTAATGGTATCGGCATGTTACTTGTGAGTACTCACCGATACCGATACCACTGTTTTAATGCAGTATCGGCACCTCTGCCGATACCAGTATCGGTATCGGAACAACACTAAATGCAACACAGCGAGGCCAATTTGGAATTAATTGAAAGTGCCGAGGCAAACCCACAATATTCTGGTAGAAAAGTTTCACTGACTGATCATGAAACAAAGATGAACCTCCATGCTGTGCATTGTGGCCAACTGGGTCAATTTGGCTCGGTTTTGCACATTTAGTGGTGGAAAACTGGAGTATAATAGCCCTTATGGCAAATGTTGAATACTACTTGGAGGAGTGACAAAAAAAACAACAATAACAACTCGACTGAGTCGCCGTATGCGGAGGAGTCTTGCTCTATTTTTAACAGTAGTCTACTGCCTTCCCCTCCGTGAGGCATCACCTTATCATACCTCTGGAGCCAGGCCTGGCGGCGGGGCTCGAAGGCGAGCGTCTGGTGGCCGGGCCTGCACCCATGGGGCCCGGCCGGGCACAGCCCGAAAAGGCAACGTGGGTCACTCATGGGCTCACCACCTGTGAGGGGGGCCAAAGGAGTCGGGTGTATAGTAAGCTGGGCGGCAGCCAAAGATGGGGCCTTGGCGGTCTGACCTCCGGCTACTGAAACTAGCTCTGGGAACATGGAATGTCACCTCTCTGGCAGGGAAGGAGCCCGAGCTGGTGTGTGAGGCTGAGAAATTCCGACTAGATATAGTCGGGCTCACCTCCATGCACAGCTTGGGTTTTGCTACCAATCCGCTCGAGAGGGGTTGGACTCTCTTCCACTCTGGGTTGCCCATGGTGAGAGGCGCAAAGCAGGTGTGGGCATACTTATTACCTCCCGGCTTGGCGCCTCTATGTTGGGGTTTATCCCGGTGGACGAGGGGGTAGCCTCCCTCCGCCTTTGGGCGGGGGGACGGGTGCTGACTGTTGTTTGTGCATATGCACCAAACAGCACTTCAGAGTACCCACCCTTTTTGGAGTCCTTAGAGGGTGTGCTGTACATTTATAACTGTCAAAAATGTCATAATAAACAAACAATATGAGTATTTTCAAAAACCAGAAAGAACATTTCCCACTATTAATAATTGGGGCGATCATGCAAGGTCGCTGGAAAAGCCATCAGTTGAGTGATTCTGCCCTCTATTGGATTAACCGTGCAACGCATGTATCAGATCATATACATCAGGGTTTTAATGGGAAAAATATAGACTCATGAAATAGAGGGCTCAAAATATCTTGTATTTAATATGATAGGTTTGGCGTAATAGGGTTAAGGGGACACTAGAGGAAAGTCAGCAGGGCCCATGCACGCAAACACACACACTTGAACTTACTTAGCGGCATGTTAGGCTATTGAAGATTTATTTTTATTTTTTTTTTCAATCACAAAAATAGCTACTATGATAAAATAAATGAATGTTTAAAAAAAAAAAAAAGTCACCTCGGGTCTGCATATAGTACACAAATAGCAAAATACAAATGAGCCATATTATTTTAGCTTGATAAACCGGCAGATAATTTAAAATGATAAACAAAAGGAGAACAAGAAGCCTTTTGAGAGTAATAAATCAGTCACTTTTCACTCTGGATCATTAAAGGTAATTACTGTACAACCATTTACATGTGAACTCTTGAAGCAAAATTCCATTGCTGGTGATATATCGCAGCCATCGCGGTGTCAAAGCAGCTTTGATTTGACAACACTGTACAACAGCTTGCGTTATCAGCAAGAACATAAATCAGCTCCAATTTTTCAATCTGTCTGGAATGAGTCTGTGAAGTTTCTCAAGCCTCTCCGACATCTTAGCAAGAGCCCTGATGTGGATAGACAAATATTTGTTTTTAATGTAACCCTTATTTTCATTTGAAGGCATATTTTCAACGAGAGATGATCATGAATGAATTAAATGTTAATAATTGTACCACATATACCTTATGATCGGCATATTCATGGTCTCTTTTTTTTTTTTTTTTTCTGCTATGCATACACCATGACCTCTCATTTTTAGTGGATATCAAAAACACTCATGGGATACTTTAAGATTGGTGGAATATAATACACTTTATCAATCGCTTATATTGCAAATCAAGCCAGTGACAACAAGTTTGTCATTGTTGGCAAAATCACTGGTTGAGATAACACTTTAGGTCTGTTGTCAGAAGAATATTAGACAAGTTTCCGGGTAAATTTATTCAGTTTTAGGTGAACTAATGAGTACAAATTTACACGAATTCACATGCACGCATGCACGCGCACGCACGCACGCACGCGTACACAAGCACGCACACCTAAACGCACGCACACAAATGCACACAAAAAAAGAGAGAGAGAGAGCAATGATGATAAGATGTTGAATCGGTAAGACTGCCGAATGAACAATTCTCAGCTCTCGAAAAAAATAATAAAGTATGTATGTATGTATATATATATATATATATATATATATATATATATATATATATATATATATATATATATATTAGGGGTGTGAATTGCCTAGTACCTGACGATTCGATTCGTATCACGATTCACAGGTCACGATTCGATTCGATACCGATTAATCCCGATACGAATTTATAAGTCGATTGTTGCGATTTTTTTTCATTCAAATTTATGAAAATGTATTATTTATTTATCTGAAATTTCAGTCTTATAGAGGTTGTAATCTGTTTCATGTTTGAACAGCATTAAAATAAAATATTAAGGCTTAATGTTCCGTTCATATAACATTCTTCCATGCTCAAGGTGTGAATCCTTAAAAAAAAAAAAAAAAAAATGAATCGATTCGAGAATCGCGCAATGTAGTATCGCGATATATCGCCGAATCGATTTTTTTTAACACCCCTAATATATATATATATATATATATATATATATATATATATATATATATATTCAAGTACAGCTTTCAAATATTAAGACTTTTTCTCTTTAGGAATTCAAGTAAATAACTATGATTTTTATCATGATTTAAACACATTTTGACAAGTCTGACTCTTAATAACATTTGACTTTGAAATGAAGGGCAGTAAGCCAAGACAAACCAGATCAAAAACCCAGCGACACACAGTTCTCCTCGAGATTAGTGAGCATATGATGTCATTGCCAGTATAATGCCAGCTGCATGTCCGGGCATCTGCATCCAATGACATGATGAAATGATACTTCTTGGTGTACCGCAGAGCCATAATCTGCGGCCCATTAACTCATAATAATACACTCGTAGTATGTGGCAGGCGGAATCATTGGTCTGGTTATGCGTATGTGTGGAGTCAGTTGCACATTGTGGTTGTGAACATTGTGGGAATAGAAGCGAAATGCAGTGCAACACAGATGTACGTCTCCTCACCTTCTGTTTTCTATTCATAATTGAAAGGAGATTGTTGAGCAAGTCTGGTGGCAGTATACAGTCACCAGTTAATCACAGACCATCAAATATGTCACCCGCATTAAAAATTATGTTGATAAAACTTTTCAGAATTACGAGGATTTAAATCCTGGAAGTTATGCAGGTTCATATCTGCAGTCTAATAATGGGTTGATTGTGTTTGACTAGGCAACTATGTACCCTGAGGGACGGGCGTACTTTGTAGTCATTTATCCTTTTAAGATGTAAATGTGATGCCACAAAGTGTTTAACTGCCACATTTGACAGAATAATTACCATAATTCACATTTCATAGAAGGGCAGGTGAAGCAAAACACTAACACCTGCACTTAAGCATAACCCAGATACATATTAGGCTCAGTATTTAACATTTCTTACTGTGCATCTATAGTCCATAGTCACGGGTATCTTTTTTTTTTTTTTTTTTAATTATTATTATTTTTTTTAATATACTGTATGTTAGAGAGTGTGTGTACTTTTGTCATCACTATATGGCTTCAGTTTTGATCCATTTCTCTACTTCCTAAAACATAGGAGCAGAATTGAAAGTGCAATTAACTAGTGTCTGAAGTGGATCAATTCAATTAATTGCAGCTAAACCACAACCTTAGATCCGTTGTTTAATGAATGATCATGCTGGTGGCATTGTCTCCGTATTATATTGAAAAAAAAAAACTTATGAAGTGGTTTTAAAAGAAAAATAAATCACCTTCATTGTCGTTAGGTAGTTTTTAATTTAATGATCATTTTCCTCAATTTCACCAACAGACTGACCCACAATTTAGAGGGAGCAACCCATTAATCCATTTATAATATATATAACAAACTGAATACAATTCTGAAGAATGTAGACATTTAGGTAATCCGAATAATAGCTCTCAGTATGTCCTCAATGAGTCTGAATCTGAAATTGGAATGGTTTAAATTGGTCAATGTGACAAAAATTTCTTGATTTTGGAACTGCATTGTTAAAATGTGGGAAATTAGAGAATGTGATGAATATATTCCTTTAAAAAACTGAACAGTTTGGAGTTGAATCAGTCAAAAACGTGGAGGTAAAATATGCATTAATTTGTGCATTTTCCTATAGAAAGTGTACCAATTTGCTAAAGTGGGAATTTTTGGAAAAAGGGGTTAAATAGTTCACAAATGAACTTCTTTGGCCATCCAAAAAGTCTTGAAGCCCATGTTGTGTATTTTACTTTACACGTGAACTCAAAACAGCCTAATTTAGATGAACTGACATAAATGACAGATACCGTCTGCCGTGAGGTTCAAAATACCCGAAGTGATTCAGATATTTCATCAGATGATTAATGCTAGTCACTCCTGAAGTGCATGCCCTGAATTTCCACATAGGCAAGATGATTAGACGTAGGCAAGTGTTGACTGGTGCTTTTTGGGTATTCCCCCTTTGCTGAAGTTGTGGCACTTTCTCATGCTGTTTTGGTGTGTGTTGGATGTTTTTCAATGTGGATTAATTAAATACTAACTTTAAAATAGCAGCTAAAATGAATGTGATGGTACACTGGTCTTGAAGATCATTTTTGCATCATCTACTCTGATTGCTCCATAATATCAGTCTGCCAGGCATTGGTGTTCTATCTTTTGTTAAAGCACCGATGATCAGATCAGAGTGCTTGTGTAAGTTTTTCTGCACACTAAATGATTAGACATGTTATTTTCAAGACACAACATTTCGATGGCCTGGGGCAACAAAACAAATCAAAAACCTCAGGACAGATGACAGGAAAAATTATGATAACAAGTGCTGATGTGTAAAGGATGCTGTTGAATATTGGAGACAGCGTCATCACTAATTGATGTAGTAGTTTTGATTTTTTTATGTTAAATATGGTTTCACACCCTCCATGTAGTTGTTCAGCATATGTTTTGAGTAGGGATGTTCGATACCACTTTTTTTCAGACAGACACCGATACTCAGACGTTCAGTACACACCGATACCGCTACCAAGTACCGATACCAGTTGTACATTTTGATCAATTAAATAAATAAATAAAAAATCACTAAAAGATATTTTTAAACAAAAATTTCCTTTAATTTTGACAAAAAACGTCACAGTCACTCTTCAATAGTGTTAACGCTCAAAATAAAACACAAAAATGCTCTTTTAGTTTAGGATTCACTTGTAATAAATATTTAGTCTTGAGGTGTTTTGAGCAAGTTATTGAACGATCCACTCTTCCTCTTGTGCCGCAAAGTTCACGTTCTGCAATGTGTGGTTCGTCCTCGTCAATTTTGAAGTATTTCCAAACTGGTGAAGTTTTGGTGAAAAACGCAAACATACTCGTGGGTGTTGTCAAAACAGGAAGTGACTCATGATTTGCCTTCATGTTAAACTGCTGCAGGGTAGCGCCAGCTACAGGCAAGGAGCACTCACTGGATATCTTCCACCCCACCCCCGGCATCGGTCGTTTGTACTTGAAAAAAGGCTGGTATCTGCCCAATACCGATACCCGGTATCGGTACTCGTTTTGAGTATTTTACAGTTAACATCACTTACAGTTAGTCTAAAAATGAGTGACATGTAAAATCATTTGAGAGGTGAACTCACATGTGCATACCTCATTACTTCGTGTTGAATACATGATCTTGCAAATGCAATGCTACTTGCAGCAATAATCGTCAGGGTGGGATTTCCTCCTTCCTCAATGTAAATGCTAACATAATGTTTAAATTCGGTTTCCTGTGACTGGCTCCAGTATTCTGAAATGGTCCTTTGAGTGGATTACATTGACAGAGACAGAATATTATGACAGGAAGTTTACCGTCTTTAAGTGATTCAACATCATGGCCAACCAATGACACGTACAGAACCCAAAACTCAGTTTCAAAATGCCATTCAATTTTTGAAGCAAAGGAAATGGTTGGAAAAGAAAAAAGTTATCATGAGGGTATTCTCATAGTATACACCATACAGTGACCAGAGTTGAAAAAATAACTAAACCCAACTGTACATTTTCTGTGTGAACTCTTTGGTAGGTAATTTAGTATGAGATTTGGTTTCTTATTTTATTTATTATTTTTAACTAATTGAAAAAATCAATTAGAAGTGAACTGTCAAGTCATTTTCTCAGGTATTCAATAGCAGAACCACTTAGAGACAGAATATTTAGGTTTTGTTGATTTCTGGGAGGTTTCTGTTAATTAAACCAAGCCTAAGCACTAGTGTTGTTCCGATACCGTTTTTTGGCCCCCGATACCGATACCCAGCTTACCAGTATCGGCTGATACCGATACTTAAGTTGTTTTTTTCCCTCAACATGAAAAAGCTGTCCTGCTATTGGTTCAGAGCATTCAAGGGCCAATAGGATATCTTAGATCGGCATGCAGTGAACATGTCACATATCAGTGAATGTCGTGCACGAGCAACACACAAGATGCTGCATCCAAAATCCTATAATAGCGTTGGAATTAATAGTATCGGCATGTTACTTGTGAGTACTCACCGATACCGATACCACTGTTTTCAATGCAGTATCGGCACCTCTGCCGATACCAGTATCGATATTGGAACAACACTACTAAGCACCTCTATTTTGAACCTACCCATTTTTAAAAGAGGGTTTTGACTTTTAGTCAGCTCTGATGGTTTTCATCATGAACCATTTGAGAGACAGCAGTTTGAAGTGATGGAGTTGGAAGTGCGAGTGGACAGACAAGCACTGAGTTATATAAAAGAAATCTATTTTCTGATAATTTTTAGATAATTTGAGACAGCAAACCTGGATATCTGCCCTGGGACAGGCCAGTACCAAACAATTGTTAGTGTCCTGAAATGACCCAGACGCAAGACGCACATGGGAAAAGTGGTGATATAGCATGACTCCTTCTTGTGACTGCCTCCAAGTCAGCATTTAGTTAATTCGGGGGCTCAAAAATTACATTGCTTAAGTAACGATATCTCATAATCATTTTCCTGGCATACAGTTTACATGAGCTGAATTTGACTGTTCTCTGTTGTTGCTTCTCATTTTGCCTATACTTCCACTATGATTGAAAGAAAGTAACAAACAAAATGGATGGATGTGATACCCCTGTACAGCAGATGGAGAAAACATTGTACATTGAGCATCTTTAAAATGTAAAAACATTATTCTGTAGATAGATAGATAGATCCTCAGCTCTACTCTCACCTCTCTCACAACGTATAAATTCTTTAATTAGCTACCAATTTATGTCATATTGGTTCAATTACTGCATATCAATCAAAACATGACAGGACCACCCTTCACTAGTGTGTGGATTGAATAACATTACTGGAAACAAAAGAGTTACTTTTTGTGGTGTTGCACATGAGTGCATGTTGAAGATTTCGATTTCGACGAATGCTTATCCCGTCTGGTACCGAGTGATCCACTGGGCCTTGTTACAAGCAAAGCTGTGATAGCCATTCAGTACATTTACTGTACTTCCTTCAGCCTGCCACTGGACTATTAGACCTGTTCATAGGCCTGTCTTCACAGATTTGATATAAACTCATCTCAAAGGGACACACTGCAGCAACAACAAACCCTCCATTGGATCTTTGGCTCTTGTTAAGTCAGCAGTCCAAGGATGTACAAACAGAAGGTATATCAATTGCAGTGTTGGGGTGCGAAATCTGTGAGTTAGTGTACTCAGTATGTGAGCTTCTCATACTTGGTTGGGATGCTGATATTTTTCCATCAGAGCAGGTGGAAGTCTTTAATCACCTTCCCCATTCGGCTTCCTCCGTCTGCCCAAGCAGGGTCCGGAAATTGTGTCAGCACTGTAATGGAGCTATCTGGCACTCCATCATTCTGCCGAGCGCCTATTAGAGTAATAAGATCTAGCCACAAGAAGACATGGAAGCTAACGCTGTTCTCTTTTATTATAACTGGATGTTGTATAATGTCAGGCTGAGAGGATTTGGGCACACAGGGACAGTCTGATGTTTTAATTCAATTGAAGTTGTCTGTCTCAACATTAACCACTGACTCATAACCATTAATTTTATTTGGATTCCAGAAGTCATGACACATAATTATTATATAATATTGTTTCACTATTTTGTAGTGTTGTTCCGATACCGTTTTTTTGGCTCCTGATATCGATGCCGATACCATACCGATACGTACGTTTTTTTTTCCCTCAACATGAAAAAGCTGTCCTGCCATTGGTTCAGAGCATTCAAGGGCCAATAGGATATCTTAGATCGGCATGCAGTGAACATGTCACATATCAGTGAATGTCGTGCACCAGCAATACACAAGATGCTGCATCCAAAATCTTATATTAATGTTGGAATTAATGGTATCAGCATGTTACTTGTGAGTAGTCACCGATACCGATACCACTGTTTTTATGCAGTATCGGCACCTCTGCCGATACCAGTATCTGTATCGGAACAACACTACTAATTTTGCAAGGTCATTTTTAACAGATTATATATACAGTAATTGCTGTGCTATAAGGTAAACCTGATTATAAGCCGCACCCAGTAGATTTCTAAAGGAAAAATCTTTTGGACATACATAAGCCGCACCTGACTAAAAGCCGCATGTGCCCACATTGAAACATGAGATATTTACAAAGAAAGATGGTACACAGAGTTTTCAAAGGTTTAATCATATACCTTAGCTGTTCTTTCCAAAGCAATATGATCTGCACGTGCCGTGGACATCAATTGTTTAGTGGGGATCGAGAGTCTCATTCCGTGAAGTGGCCAGCTTTGTATAACATTATAAAACATCTTACCTCTGAAAACAAGTCTTCAGTAATGAGGTCGTGCACGTACGAGTGCAGTTTGTTTTCGGCCACAGGTGGCAGTAGTGATTTGAAATTGTAAAACTTCTATATACTGTAGCTTGAAAAAGTTAAACAAAAGTGAAGCTTCGTCTCCAGATTATTATGTACAAGAATTTGAACTGAAAGATGTGAATACAAGTATGCAGGAAAGAAAGCAACATGAATTGGATGTGTTGAAGCTACTGTCCATGTGTCAGGATTTAATGATACACCCCTTGTCAGATTTGATCATTCTGTACACATATAATGTTATTTCCTGTCTGACCTTTGAAACAGTTCAAGCAAATTGGTGATTTATTTTGTATACTTAGTGCTGAAATACAGTCTCAACTTTTCGTGCATTGCACACAGCTGTTGTTTTTCTTGTGTTTGGAGGAGTGCTTTAATGTGGGCTCCTTCAATTTAAAATTGTAGAGGAAGAAGAAATTGCAATATGATTTATTAACAATTACAAAAGCATATGATTTATTTAAAAAATGCTTGCTTGTTATACAGGACTGGGTGTCACAGTTTTTCTATACTAAAGACTACAAGGGGTGTTATGTGTATCAGAATAAAAACATTCAGTCCTGTTAATTCTTTCTTCTTCAGAGATCTCAGACATCTCATACATCTGTTTTACTTTGAACAGAAACATAACAGGCATGACTGGCAGAACCTCCCCCATCTCTCTCCCTTTACTTCTCATCTCAATAGCTTGATCCTGGGATTCGAGCACTTGAGGAAAAGCATACGTTTTGAGGTGTTCCCTTGAGGCTATGAGGAAATGTTCTTTATACTGCTAATAATGCAGCACGGTTGAACTTTGTAGAAAACCTGTACCTTTTACCAAAGTATGTTTTAATAGTTTTCTTTTCCACATTTATTATGTTACTTTAGTATTTTAGATGTTTCTTCATCAACAATCCCCGCCCACCCCCAAGTTTGTGTCTTTTGTTGATGAATATTTATAAAGCGTTTAGTCATTATTGATAATATATTGATAATATATAATATCTGCCATTTTCTAAAAATATGTACTACAGTATTACATATTCAACTAGCCAGTTTTTGTTGGCATTTTGTTTCCCTAATTCTAACATTTTCATCTTTAAAACATCTCATCTGGCTCATGAGCAAACTATTTGACCTCATTTTACTGGCAGCAGTTAAGGTCAAGAGTGCAACAAGGGCCATAAATCAAACACTCTCTCTCTCTCTCTCTCTCTCTCTCTCTCTCTCTCTCTCTCTCTCTCTCTCTCTCTCTCTCTCTCTCTCTCTCTCTCTCTCTCTCTCTCTCTCTCTCTCTCTCTCTCTCTCTCTCTCTCTCTCTCTCTCTCTCTCTCCTTCCCTCCTTTGAGAATTCCTGGTAGGCTGGTATGTTGGAATTTTTGGTGTGACCCGAAATATGTTCCATCAGTGCCATTCCTCTGGGCCGCAGAGTGTGACCACAGAGAGAGGTCTGTGTTGAAGGCTTGTGTCTGGCAAGATGGCCAGGATGTAAAAAGTAAATAGCTGACAGATAGATTTGGATTCCGTCACGAAACTGATGGTGCACTCTTCTAGAGGTCAGAAGTTATTGGAAGTATTCCCATGTTCAAGAGGATAATGTGCATGTGCTTCTGTTCTAATATTGAGTGGAAATGTTTGGTGTTACACATGAAACCACCTCTGTTAACCTCATTACAATCAGCATTGCCTTATTCTTCATAGTACTTAGTTATCTGTTGTATTTCTATTAGTGTTGTTCCAATACCGATACTGGTATCGGCAGAGGTGCCGATACTGCATTAAAACAGTGGTATCGGTATCGGTGACTACTCACAAATAACATTCCGATACCATTAATTGCAACGCTAATATAGGATTTTGGATGCAGCATCTTATGTCTTACTGGTGCACGACATTCACTGATGTGTGACATGTTCACTGCGTGCCGATCTAAGATATCCTATTGGCCCTTGAATGCTCTGAACCAATGGCAGGACATCTTTTTCATGTTGAGGAAAAAAAACCTTAAGTATCGGTATGGTATCGGTATCGGCCGATACTGCAAAGCTGGGTATCGGTATCGGGAGCCAAAAAACGGTATTGGAACAACACTAATTTCTATTGCATTTCTGAAAGACACCATTGATGAATGACCATTATTTATATCTGTAATTTTAACAAAAGACAAAAATAAATTGCAAACACAATAATATCAATCATACAGCATCATCATGGTTGCAGTAACTTACAGAACTACTCTCCAAAATGGCTGCCAGATTACTAGATGAAGATGAACTGGACCTTGTTGCCTTGCCGACCCCTCAGCCAATTGGAACAAATCAACACAATAGGACAACACAACACATTTATAACAGCAGCTGACATTTGCATTTTAAAATAATTAATTGCCATATGATGTGAGAAATGTCATGCAAACATTCCAGTCTTCTCTTACTTTCTCCCATTCATGACCAGGATCACTTTATATAAGCCCCATGAAGAGGTTTATTTATTTATTTATTTATTTTCTTTTAAAACCTCCCCTCTGAGCAGGATATGGCATATTTTCACCCCATTACTTGTGCATAATGTAAAACACTGTGTGACATTCTGATATAAAGAAAAAAAAAAAAAGACTTTAAAAAGGATCAAATGTGCCAGCGCTCTCTGAGCTTTTAAAGTCAATGAGTCCATAAGTGCTTTTCCGCTTTTTAGTAATGGCATCAGTAAGTGGTCTGTTCACAGTGTGCTAAGCTCTACAGTATGTTGTAATTGCCCACAAGTGGCGGAGCTGGTTTCTGCATATGTTTGCCACCTGGATCTCATGACTGTGACGTACAGCAGATCTCTGCAAAACCAGCACTTCAGATAAATGCATCTGAACATCAACTGTGGCTCAACATACTACTTTGATCTTTTTTTTTTAGTTGCACTTTACTGTTCATATTTAACTATCATTTTATTATGTAAAAAGCTGAAGAGTTCTGAGACTTGATGAGTGTTACTAAACATTCTGAACACAGGCAAATTAAACAAATACTCAACAGACATGGACGATTGAGATAAATCAATACATCAATTTCAGATTGTACAAAGTCACTTAGTTCCTCCTAAATCAGGAAAATATTTTTGAAAATTCCCTGCTTCCAACCTTGTTCAATACTGAGACTAACTCCTTAATTTCTTCTATTTACAGTCCCTGTAGCTATAATGGCCAAATAGTTATGAATGCACAGTATGTCCAAATACCGTACAACTATTTAACATTTATTGAATTGCACTGTCTTCCTCCAGATGAGGTGAACATTCTGGAGGAGTTTTCTATTCAGTTACCCAACAGTCCAAACACCACTTTGACTGTGGAGGATGGCAGCTGTCCAGTCCTGCAGGTGGGACAGTACTCCATACTGGCTCTTCCTCTCACGCAGCTCTTCACTCAAGGGTATGATTCCACCTATAGCCACATGTCTTCCTAATTCATTATCAGTTATTGTCATTTTTAGTAGTATTCAAGTTTCTAGCAACTTGTAAGTTTAGATTCAGCTTGTATGTGTTGCTTCACAATTGAGAAAAATCAGACTCTTTATAGCATGTCTAGCGCTTTTCCACCTATGAAGGCACTCAAAGTGCTTCACACTGACTTAGCATTCAGCTACTTGTGGCACAGCATTAGGAGCAACTGGGTGTTTAGTATCTTGCTCAAGGATACTTCGACATGGTCACAGTGGTCGGGGGATTGAACCGAGAACCCTTGGATTGGGAGACAACCACTCTACCACTGAGCCATGCCACCCTTCATCTATTTCTGTTGGTCTTTATGATAATGCAAGATAAACACAAGCATGTGGAATGCAGTTTATATGAGAAGTGAACTATCCAGTGAAGTATTTGCTTGAAAAGCTGACTGTGTCTCTTGAGTCCTTGGGGGATGACAAAGTTTGGTTGCATCAGCGGTGTAAACTCAATTTGTACTTCTATCACAAAGTAGTGAGAAGTAAGTCTTGATTATAGGAACTACTTTATATGTATTAATCAAACACCTATTATGCTGTAAATACAAAACAATCACAGGAAACAGTTGGTACAGAATTTTTGTAACCTCAAATTGCAGTATGTTGGTACCACTGTAAACCGATGAACCCCTATTTACAACTTTTTCCAGGGTATAAGGCATACCAGTCAGAAAAATATATCCTAAATCGAAGGGTGAGGCATATACAAATCACATCAGACTACTTGTCATTTTTTTCTGGGATGTATTTTAGAAAATCTCCAAAAACTTGCCCCGCAAATCCCTGTCAGTGCCGTTTGGATGTGAAACTTCCACTTCTAACTACAGAAACATTTTTCTTCTTAGTTGAAAATGGCTCATTATATCAAGAATCCTGCATCACATTGTGGCTAATTGTGTCATTTGATGCTCTAAAAGTCAATTCTAAGTTAGAAAACTACATGGGGAGACAGTCACTTTATTGCCATAAGAGGCGGCAGCAAACTAACAATGTACACATTAGTTGCCATGATTACTTCTACTCTTCTTTCTCTGTTTTTTTTTTTTTGCGGAAATTTTGAATCCAACCGAAATTGCTGCCGTCATTTTTGGTGTGATAAGAGCTTCATTTTAATGTATACAAGTTCACCTGAGTCTAAGTCCCAGGATCAGACAAACAATGAAAAAAATTGAGACATACACCAGTAGTCTGAAAAATATTATCCTCTTGAGGAGAAGTAATTGTTGTAAAGTTCTGGTGGAAAGAGCCATGTTATGTTTTATTTTTTCAGCAACGACTCGCAAATCAGACTGGATCAGTGCCTCTGATGGCAAATGTGTTTGTGTTTAGGTTTGCTGATGAGTTTAGTCTACTGGTGCAGCTGAAGACTCCTCAGAGAGCTGAAAGCAGCGTGTTCACCATGTTGAGCCCAGACAGCCATATCATGCTGCAGCTGCGAATCAGTGCTTTCACCATTATCCTCACTGGAGCGCAGCAACGGCATTATGAGTAAGCCTACACACACCTATTTTCAGTTTACTTTGATTTTCTTGCTTCTTCTGTTCTTGTTCTAACCCTCTCAGTTGCTTTTTTTTTTTTTTTGCCACAATTTAAAAGTCGCCATGTGTCCTCATAGGTCATCAATTGATACAACTGATCTATACTCGACTGTATAAATGCAGAAACTACAGTGTTTTAAATTCTCTTTTTATCGTGCAACACACAACATACATAATAATTAACTTTTACAGTGCAGCTTAAATGCTAAATGTGCAAAGTTGATGTTTAAGCCGGCAGTGCCAGTGTTATCGGCACATTTTGTGTTTTCCGTTTGTTGTGTTGACACCTGAATTTGCACCCTGAAACAAACCTGATGAACTCCCACAGTCAGACATCCTGTTGAATTTGTGATTTCCCCTCTTTTCACACATTAGCCAGTCACAGTACAGTCATGACAGAGCCCCACTGCTCAACGCTCACTCAATGTATGTAGATTGCAATAATGCTCACCACACTAACAACAGCAGAGAGCTGCTGTACTGTACACTGTGTTCCAAACGATTATTTAGACAGGATTGAAGCTAAACAAACATTTGAGTTTTAGTTTTTCTGGGTTACATTTTCCATATGTTTTTTTTTTTTTTCTGTATATTTACATTGCTGATATTAATCAAAAGCCGGTTTGATTATTAGTTTCTGTGGCGGTGTTAATTAGAGAAAAAAAATGTTAAACCATGCAAGCCAGTATATAAAGCTGAGGCACCAGTCTGGAGTCCTAAGAAGCCCTCCAAAGACATGAATATGCTCCAAAAATTTATTTTCAAAGAAGTGTATTCAATCAGAAATGCTATGCATTTTTGGATAACCTTGAAATATGGAATTCTTGATGGTGAGTGGATGGCCACCATGTTCCAACAAGGCAGAGTTAGCGAGGTGGTGGCAGAGTGATTTATTGAGCTGGAATCAGGGGGCGTGATATGGTCATCCCCTTAAGGGTGCCTGAAGGTGTCAAAATAACCTCTGCAAAATATGTGAACCTTTTTCTGCAGTGTTATACCATACAAAGAATAACCACGTCTACCACAGAGAAGTGATTCTCATGTCAAGTCAATGCACTAAGCCCCAGAACAACATTATATATTATACATTATATTCAGTGTTCAGTTGAAAAATATCTTGTCATCATTGTGGTTAGTTCAATAAAATCCAGATAGTATGTATGACTCGTTCTTTCACCTGTCATTCAGTTTATAATATTCTTCCTCTCTTGTGATTATGCATCAATCTACACACTCTTCCTTAGGTTCCCCATCCGTGATCTGACTGATGGGAAGTGGCATCATGTAGCAATCAGTGTGTCTGGCCATCACGTGGCAATATTCGTGGACTGTAATCTGCTGGAGCGTGTGGACTGGGTCAACCACGGGCTGGGGATCAAGACTGATGGACTCTTCATCATTGGAGGCATCATCGAAGGCTTTGAGACTCCGTTTGAAGTGAGTTGTCAAATATATCATGTGAATGTACAGGTAGTGTTTATTGTAATGCTCTGCCAATGGACAGTTGTAGCAGTATATTATGCAATAGGATAAAAATCATTTGGGATACTGTTCAAATGCACAACTTAATCAGTACTTAATGATCTTAAATACTTATGAATTGCAGTTTTAAAATTAGTTATTTTACAAACAATATCGTCCAGTCAACACAACTCGAAGATCGAACAACACCACAAACATGTCTCTGTATGGGAGCACAGAGCTTGGCCAGTGAGTGTCTGGTTGGGCACGCCTTCATTCTACATTCTTCTTATCACAACCTATATCCCTCTACCAATACAATTACAATTACAATACTCCTACATTCATATAGTATGACTGGAAGAAAAAGTGTTGTAGGACCTCAGGTAAAATGCATGTTAGTGTAAGTAGCTCCAAATAAAAAGATGTGGAAAAAACATGAACAACACTTTTGTTTATAGTTCAGTTTTCATTGAGGTCTGCCCGGTACTGAGTACAATTATATTTATTTTGTATATATGATCATTATCGTGTTGCTAATAGAGATAATTGTAAAATGTCTTTGTTGACATTATATTTAATGTGATGCATTGTTGTTCCTGAACTAAACAACCAGTCTACACTGTGGTTGTGTTAATTGCTGCATGATGTTCATTGTGTTCACACACAATGTTTGATTGCTACAAAAGTAGTTCAGTTGCATTTGCGTTTGCATTTCCTATTCCAACATGAACACCACCAGAAATGGTGGAGATATTTTTCCTGAATGGAAATATACAGCACATTTCTGAGGAACAGACATGATGTGGGATTAATCTTTGTTTATTGTGGTGTGGGACTTCAGGCATAGTTGGCTTCCTCTGCCAGAAAACATAAAGCATTTTCATTGACTTCCTAATGCGACTATGCTTAAAGGTGAAGCTGCAGGGAGACATTCATCACGACTCCCGTTCTGCCCTTGACAGATGAAGTTATTTTGGATTTAATATGTACTGTAGACTTATTAGCTGTATGGCATGCACTAGCATGCCTGGGGTTGGCAAAGTCATGATATTCCTGTAGAGGGTGGATCTTTACACTTACCAGCAAAACATTAGATACTACACCTGCACGATCAACTGAAATCCAAAATTAGATCTGGATCAAACATACAACTTTTAAAAAGATAATAAACTTCACTTTAGATTCAGAGTGGTGTTGAATTACTATTCTGGATACGTGTAGGAATAATTGTAAATAAGTTATCATACATTTGCTGCAATGAAGAACTGCTTCTGCTTGCAATGAAGGCTGCTTTGCTTGCAAAGAAGAATTGCTTCTGCTTGCAATGAAGAATGCTTTGCTCTGTTCACACTCACATTGACATAGCCTGGCGATTTGAAGATTACTCAAAAAAGCTGAAGAACCACAGCATCTAACGCAGCAGAATGGTTCGATCCAGTCTGCTGAGGTTGTCTGTTTTTTGTTAAGAAATGATTGCAAACTTGACCACACGTACTCAGCAATCTTCCACTCACATGCACAACACATAGACAAACAAGTACACTGTGTTCCAACTATGCCTTGCATTTGCATTTTTAGGGTTGCAACACCCATGTAACTAGGGGCGTGGAAAACCAAATGAATAGAGAGGGTGAGGAGAGGAATTTTCAGAGAGTGCAGGAGTGAATTGTATCAATCAGTTCCTCTCCTCTCTCCTCGCAAGCCTGAACTGAGTGTCTTCTCTCCTTTTTTGTGTCGTGTTTAATAGATGTCTAACAGGTAATCCTGACAATACGGTATAATGTCTATTTCACAGCTCTGCAGTAGAACAGCCCTGTACGGATATTTTTCCAAGATTTCTGCAGGAACCTCCGCCTTCATGGCACATGCACAGGAAAGATGATCTTTAAATTTCGTTTTCTGTTCACACTGCTTAGGGCCATCTGCGGCAGCTTACCTTCCTGATGGACAACCCGGATGCAGCTCAGCAACACTGTATCCACCACCCACCGCGCTGTGGTGGGGAGATCTTCAAGCCTCCGCGCTCCCCCGATATGGAGGTGAGAAAAGGAACAATTATTGTATACTCTACACCAGTAGTTCTTTAGCTTAAACCCGTTTCCAATGCACATTCACCGAGCCCTTCTTTATTGAAAATAAAATGTGATTTTATTTTTTCAAATGACAACCACTGCTATCTCAAGAGGGAACCAGGGGCATCAAATACAATGAAAACAACGGACGCCCCAGAATTGATCCCTGTGGAATACCAAACATTCCATTACACATGTGAATTCATATTTTTTCCAACCATTTTCTTTTCTTTTGTTCGCTCTAGTATGCGATAGACACAAGGAGCGTAATTTAAAAAAAACAACAAAAAATGCAGTTGTACCTTTATTTACAAGTTTAATTAGCTATTACCTTCATAACTCCCTTTACTCATATATGAAATCAATATTAAAATAAATTGGGATTTTATTAATCAGTTTAAAGCCCCCCAAAAACACCACACTTTTTTTAAACTTGTCTATGAATAACAAATAAAAGGTCTATATTGTGTAAAAACATGACAAAATATAATGCAAAGAAATAACTGGTTTTATAAATTATAATTACTTTACGGCGGGTCCCGCCAAGTCACATTAACTGTCCACCAAGTCTGTGCCATTATGGGGGCGTGGCCTCGTGAGTTTAGTCAGGAACATGGCCTGTTATGACCTTGTAAGCTGGTAAGTCACTAGTACTGTATGTGAATATTGTAAAGAATATTTGACTGACTATTCACTCGGCTGTTCTTCAGTATATCTCTGCTGTGTAATCGCCAACTATGTGGCTTGTTTCATCTGAGTCTGTTTTCTCTCAGATTCTACCATTGTCCTCAAATGATCTCAACAACCTGATGGGGCGTCCAGAGTATGAGTTACTTTATGCTCTTCGCAGTACCGTAAGTCCATTTCTTGGTAATTCAACTGCTAATTTTGCTAAATGCCAAATTCATATTTGACTTACACAGGAATAAAAACTTATAAAAGATGAAGCAAATAAATAAAAATAAGTTTTGTTGACTGGGTTCACAATTAAATGGCTCTGTGGTCTGCACTGATAATGCGGGCAAGCTTGACCACCATGCCATCATGGTGATTGTTTCCAGCTGTTTATAGGCATGCAATTGTGTACCAGTTGCGTCGTTTCAGTGGTTTTGCCCTTTCATTAGCTTGTCTCAATAAACCCAGTGGGCCAACTTTTCTGATTAATATGGTATGGAGCCTCTGGCCATTGTGTCCAACCAGCCACTTCACCTCTCCAGACTGGCTCATTTTGTGTGACTGTGAAAGGGGTTAGTAAGAAAACACGTTTAACCACTGTGGAAAACATGCATATACTCCAAACAGAACGGTCTGACCCCAGATTCGTTTTGGGAATGCATAAAGCAAAGCCGCTATAAATACTGCAATTTCATATTCACGCACATCAAAAAATATGTATACACAGTGGATTTTCTATACTCTATACACTTTTGTGAGTGTGACACAGCACAGCATGCCGTGCTAGTGCCACCAGGAACAGCTTATCCATTAAGATGGCATTGAGAAGCCATTTGGATGACGTAGCTGCCTGTTTTAAATTGTAGACAATGGAGGAACAAGCAGCACCATATGCCGAATAGTTACCAAAATCTCCATCTGCTGACTCTTATTTTGATTTTATCTTCATGTGTTTGTAGTTTTCCAGTTTTTATTGTGACTGAGACTGTCTTGTGTCCATCTCCTCTTCATCCCTCCATTTGTTTTTATGGTGTACTGTGAGAAATGCTGTTATTTCACCGCATTTCTGTGTCTGTTTTGTTTTTTTTGCCTGTCCTGCTGTCGAGTTAAATTTGACATTTTCATACTGATTTTGAAGTACAGCTGGTTGCCCATTTTTTGCTTTAAACACTATTTAAGGTAGTTAAACTGTCAAAACAAATTTAATCATTTGGATGTTCTTCGTGCAGCTTTGAAGGTATATACACCATATGTCTAATGTTTGTAAAACATATGCTGCTTTGTACTGTTGTTGTGTTGTTTTAGACACCACAAAATATTGGAGCTCCTATTTTATGGGTCCAATAAATATTCTGTGACTATAAATTATATCTTAACCGCATTTTAATGTATGTTGAAACAATGTGAATCAACAGCCCGCAACAACTTTGCTAAGATACTAGTATTTACAATTAAATTGACTCACTTTTTTCCTACTTAAATACTACATAATGTCGCTGTGCTATGAAAAAAACATTTGTCAATTTTTGTAATTTTCCACATTTTTATGTTATTGGGATGAAATGTTTTTTTGTTTTTTTTTTATGTGGACGTTTTTTCTTGCATGTATGTGATGTACAACAAATATTTACTGAAGAGGATAAATTGAATTTCCCCTTGAGTGATTGTAATGAGTACATATAGCATATTAAGAAATACAGCTGATGTCAGCAAGAAAGTTTGAAAATTAAAAAAAATAATAATAATTAAGGCAATTGACAAATATCCAATCCAAATAAGCATTTTAAAAAACATTCTGTTGACATGTGATCAATATGTAATGAATCATTTTGAATTGGAAAAGTGCACCCTTCTTTTGTGCCTGTGCAGTCTGCTTCTCATTAAATCCATACAGATGTGACCTATGGAGGTGCAACCATCCAGTCTCTGCGGCTCTTTTCAGTGTCTGCACACTGGGGAAAACTATTATATATGAACAAGAAATATTGCTCCTCCATTAAGGTCTGCTGTTTTTGTCTTTGGTGCGTAACATTTCTGACACGGGGCCACATTCCTGGCGTTTCCTGGCTTTGATGCATATTCTGCGTGGGGCCACCAGCTCCTTTGACAGGTGCTCTCTGTAGGGACGTGAAGCTTGATTAGCTAATCCACACTAGTGTGCACTAAGATGTTAAACACTCTGCTCCGAGGTCAGGGGCCACTACTAATTAATTACTCTAAAAGAAGGGCTATGAACTTTATAGTATGATGATGGTTCTGAACTTTCGTATTAACCTTTGTTGACTGGTTTATAGTTATTTGCTTTTGTAAATGCCTTGATTTATTAATTATCAGGTTAAGAGGGGCTCTCAATCGTTTTGTACGGTCAGCTAATCTATGTAGAGGGGCTCTGTGTGACCGTTACGCTCCGATCAAGTAGTGCAATACCGGTGTTCCCTCGTTTATCGCGGGTTCATCTTTCTTGGCCTCACTGTTTTGAGTTTTTTACAGCGTGTTTGTTTTTGTTTTTGTTTTTTTTGTACGTGCTTTTTGTTTTGTTTATTTTTTTTGGTCTCTGCGCGACAAACGCCGGTGGGGTAACTTTTGGAAGGGCGTCCTTGCTAGACATCTTTAGGCGGCTGAATCTCCCATACGGGCATCCGCGGATTCGTCTCGACGAGACCTTTCCAATGGTGTCTGTCCCGTCGCCTCACCACATTGCATTCCGGAGATAGAAAATATATACTGTGCTGTATAACAAGTAAATTTTAAAAAAAAGAAAAACAAAGGAAAAAAAGGACAGTAAATAAAAAAAACTAAACATAAATGATGAATGAAAACGCATTCATAATCAACTAAAAATCATTCAAAAAACAAATGAAAAAAATATATATATACTGTGCTGTTTACTGTAATAAGTAAATTAAAAAAAACATACTTGAAATGGAAAAAAATGAATGTAAAAAGAACATATATGTTATGTTTATATGTTCAATAAACAAACTTTAAACTTCATATGATAAATGAAAAAGCCCCCAACACAGAAACATGACATATTGAGTGATACACCAGATTGCTTCCTTATGGATGTAAATCTATGATGCAATGTTATGGCCAACGGGAAGCTAGTACAAGTTAGCTGCTCTGATGATAGTCACTATGCTTTGATGGAGTATAGTGCTGCTTCAGAAGGATTTTTTTTCTTCTATTATTACGTATTGCCCAATTGTCCATAACTGTACTTGGTTTAACTTTTTCCCTAATTGGCCACATTGCCTGAGGGGGCATCTTGTGAAAGCTGAGGCCAGTGCCAGGTCATAGCCACATAGCTGGGACGTAAGGTGAGTGTGCTTGAGCGGTTTGCCTGTGGTCATTTCTTAGCAGCCTGTAAGTCAACATTATGGAGGTCATGAGTGAACTTGGTTATTATACACGTCACGACATGTTGGTGTTGACTGTGCACTTTCGGCCTGACTCACTCAGTCTCATACTTCCTAAAACAGGTATAAATATCCATCAGTATTTGTATTATCTCATGTTATTCACTGTGCATGTTTGAGAAAACAAATTGTTTCCTGGCAACAAAAGGCTGAGGTAAAGTGGATGGGCTGGCACACCTTGTTTGATTATTGCATGGCTGTTGCAGGTGGCTTACTCTCATTCAACTGCAATTTTCTTTTTCTAAACCTTTGAAAACTCTGCTTGTTTGTATCTATGTCCTCCTGTCTTGTGCAGTGATGTTTTTTCATGTTATGGTGGTATGTTTTTGTTTGCATGTGAAAACTACTGCCAGTTTTAATGAAGGAAGTAATGTTAAGATTCCGTTGGGTGTCCAATATCTAGGAATATTTTATTTATCATAGTGGAAACCAGTTGCATGTAATCTTTGTATTTGTTGGATGTAAGATGATCTGAGTTTTGACAAGGCTGTTCATTTCTTGATTTTATAGGTGACAAATGTAAAGATGTGCTATGTGTTTATACACATACACACACACACACCTGTGCACTAATTATGGTGTCTAATCAGCATCTTGATATGGCACACCTGTGAGGTTGTATAGATTATCTTGGCAAAGGAGAAGTGCTCACTATCACAGATTTAGGCTGGTTTGTGAGCAATATTTGAGAGAAACTGTGATATTGTGTATGTGGAAAAAGTTCTTTATCTTTGAGTTCATCTAAAAAAAAATAGGAGCAAAAACAAGTGTTGCGTTTGTATTTTTGCAGAATATACATTTTCTAAGGGAAGGACCAACAAAAGCGTATGTTGTTCAGTAGGATAACTGCAGACCGTTTAATTCATGACAAGTTTATTTAATTACAAAAATGCAATTTATTCATTTTTAATGACTTAAAAATGCTAACTTTAGTAACTCAAAAAATGAAGATTTTAAATACTAGTTTAATCAGATGTGCACATGCAAACGTAAATCACATTCAAAAGAAAGTGGTGGAAAAAAAGTGCTATTGTGGCATGTGCAGCTCAAGATGATGAGCAGAATAATGTTTTGCCCATGAATTTACATTATCAACGTCTTTATTTGCAGCTTCATATGAATAGGTGTCTTTTTGTTTACATTGTTGAGTGTATAAAACGTTTCAAAAATGTAAACAAAAATGCTTGTGCATCTGGAATGGCTCTAAAAGATGTACTTTAATAAACAAAATGTTGCCAAAACTGCTTTATAGGCTTTGTCCCTTGTAGTGTAGTAGTTGAAACTGTCATGATATTGAATCTCTCTCTAATCTAAAAGTGTGGATGTGAGTATCCGTAGTCTGACATTTGCTGAGATAAGCAATAGAAAGTGAATGATGCAAATTGCAATTCCTCAGTTTCTTTGTCAGTTTTTATTTTGTAGAGCAATATTTTGACAGTACTTTGTTGTATATTATTATGTATTCATTGTATGAATTTATTGTTCAATGTTATATTTATGTTCAGTAGGGGACAGTGTACATGAATGACCACGTCAATGCACTATTACAGTCACAAAGCTGATTTCCACAGTCGAATCACCCTGTACATGAAATATGAATGTTGCAAAACATCACTTTCAGACAAATTGCTTTTGCTCTTGCTTGCTTGCACACGTGTTCATATACAAACATACAATGTGTTTGTAAAACTCATTTTCTAAATGAAAATGACACATTCAAAATAACAGCAGTTATGCTTATTCTCCATTTTATTTTGACTTCATGATGACCTCACCGAGGGCTGGCCAGAGAATGTGAATGGGCCAAATGTTGCACAGATAAAAAGCAGTGACTAAAAAAATAAATGCATCAATGATGAAAAGGAAATCTTAAATTTTGGAGTTTTATTCAAACACTACCGGATTTTCTTATGCCCTTAATTTGAAAGAAACTTGTGTTAAATATTACAATGAGGAAGCATGGTTTATATCAAAAGCCACAAAATGCATAGCTTGTGTTCTCTTAAAAATGTTCTGTACACTGTCAAGATGTTTCCTTTTGGAACCAATTCCCATCCATTTAGAAGCAACTCCTGACCTCGCTTGAAACCAACTGTTCCCATTGTGAAATAATTACATACAAGGCCCTCAAATGACCAAGTATGACAGGAAGTGGATTGTTGACAGAAGCTAAAGCTTGGATAATGAAAAAAAAAAAGGAGGGAGTTGAGATTTATGAAGGCATACATGAATTTGTAGGAAAATAGTTATTTTGCTTGTTTCATCACTAAACATCACTATTCACTGAATGATTTATCTCTGTTGGAC
The DNA here is from genome assembly GCF_051991245.1 of Festucalex cinctus. Classification (NCBI taxonomy): domain Eukaryota; kingdom Metazoa; phylum Chordata; class Actinopteri; order Syngnathiformes; family Syngnathidae; genus Festucalex; species Festucalex cinctus. The sequence goes on along the minus strand of NC_135425.1, from coordinate 10,016,440 downwards.
TGAACATCCACTGTCTTAAAGCATTGCTCAAGTTTCATGTTCTCCCCGTGCTTGCGTGGATTTTCTCTGGGTACTCCCACATTCCAAAGACATTCTTTGCAGGTTGATTTGAACAGTCTGAATTGTCTCTAGATGTGTTTTTGAGTGTGAATGGTTGTCCGTCTATATGTGCCCTGGATTGGCTGGCAACCAGTTCAGGGTGTACCCCGCCTACTGGCCAAAGCCAGCTGGGATAGGCTCCAGCACGCCCGCGACCCTTGTGAGGAGAAGCGGCTAAGAAAATGGATGGATTTTCTTTGTTTTTATCTACTATAAAAGTGGGTCAAAAATTAACGGCAACAGGAAAGTCAAGATGTGAGGGTGACAACACATGAGAAGCACTGTTATTGAACGCTAAAGTTGGGCACCGTGGTCATGGAGATCCTGACGTTGAGGTCACGTGTCCCAAAATGGCCGTTAGCGCAAAATGCATCTGCCACTTTGAGTAAAGGGCAAAAGCCACACTTGAACAATGATTGGCAGCTGTTGTGGATGAGCTGCCACAACGAGAAGAGGCAAAAAAACAAAACAAAAAAGATCAGCATACTCCAGGAAGAATCAATACGTAGCCGATATTGCACTTTGTACATGGTGGCTGAATCAGTAGATGCTAACTGTTAGCACATGCAAAATGTGTGGGAAATAATCTGTTCCATTCATTTGTGCTGCTACGGTTTAATAGATATTGCACAGTTGAATTTAATAACTGACCAACACCATAAAGAAGACTTCTTACGGTATAAATGACGGCGGCCGCGGCCGATTTACCAGCTAGGTTGCTAACGTACCTAAACAACGCAGCAACACTTGTGTCAAACTGCTAACTCAGATGACATTTTGAGGACACATAAAGGGGAAATAAATCCGGATTGTACAATCTTGTCAAGCCTTTGTATGATCAGATTTGAAAGCACTCATCCTCTAGCAGCGTCGCCGAGTTGAGGAAAAAACACTCCTGACACTTCATTAGCAAACTAAACAATCTAAATGTTCAGAGGAAGTCACGTGACGACAGAATCTCTATTGTAAGTGTACCATCCAAATGATTCCATAGGTCATCTTTTAATATATGATGCAAGTGAACATTCACATTCTGCTACATCAGCAACTTGCAATCCATTATTTCACTGCAGGTTGCATCTGCCTTGAAATGAGGACTTATATTGTATGTGGCAGACAGCTCTGGAAGTCATTAAGTAGAGAGGTTAAGGAAGATGTAGAGAATTCAACAGCGAGCATTGATTTGTCTTGCTGTCTGCCTTGCCAGTGCCGAAAATGTATAGATGAGCTTTTCACCATGTAGCAACCTTCCTCTGCCTGGCTCATTTATATCTTATTCCACTAGGACACATCTTTTAGTTCCTGAAGTGATGCTTGTGACAGGTTGCCACGCACTATTTGACTTTAAAGGCAGGAGGGTATACTTCTTTTTGAGACGGCTTAGTACATTAAGAAATGCTTAAAGAATGCAAGTACTTGGAATCTGGGTGCTATGAATTTCCTCTCCCCTTATCTGTCCTCAGAGATTGTTCTTGCTTTTGCTTGAGAGCAAGCTGCTTGTAACCGAAACCCAGCAAGTGATGAAAACCTCACATTATCTCATCATTGCCATACTTTCTTTTTTCTTTCAGTTGAAAAGGACAATCACATATTGTATTTAGTCTAATTTTTGTTAAACTAATGGCTAATAGATCATTCTAGTGTGGCTACTTGATTTAAATGTTGGGTAATTATAACAAAATGTAAGCCGTTTGTCTTCACTCATTTTTTAATGAATCCTAAATTGTTCCAGATGTGAAAGCATCATTGTTTGAGTTTCAGTTCCAGTGCTCCCAGACGTGCTTAAGACAATATAATTATGTTGTGTTTTTAGTGTATTCATTTTTCTTTCACGTGTGTTTTTTGTTATTAAAACATAAATAAAAAAAAATCAATGTAAAAATAGGAAGTAATTTGCAATCATTGAAGCATGTTAGTGCTTCTTAGAAATCTGTTAAAAGGACTTGCAACATTTTTAAATCAAAGCTTGTGAAGGTTGATGAGCCCTGTTCTCTTTTTTATGCGTACTGTGTCTAAATTGTATATGGTTGATGCCAGTGAAGAGGGGTGTGCACCTTTGGTGGGTGTGTTAACTGAGCACTGGATCAACCTCTTGTGCTTAGGTCTGCATGTTGTATGAATGAAACACAGCTGAAGTGCAAACAGATCTGCAGTGTCTCCTCTGCGACCATGTTCTGTCATCTTGGATGGTGCTTGTTCCTGGGATGCTTGTTGTTGGATTTAGATGGCGAGTATGCGCAGGGTCAAAGACGGCGAAAACAACAGGTACAATTCAAACTATATATAGTTGTGTCAATTGTGATGGTGAATTTTCCTTTTTTTGGCTGCCCTTAACTGAGAGGTAAATGCTCAGAGGAGCTGTACATAGAATGTTCTGTTTGTTATTATGTGCAATTCTAGTGTTTACCAACAAAATGCAATTTAGCTTGAAAATTTGTCAAAATTGATCTTTATTTGTTTTTGTATTTTACAGTTGTGATTAAAAAATGTAAATTAGGCAAGGCAACTTTATATATTTCATCCACAGGGTAAGTCAAAAACACATCTAACAGTATTAACAAACAGAACTGAAGACATTTGCAGAGTAAAGAAAACAAAAATAGCTTATTAAGCTTTCTAAAATTACAAAAAAAAAATAAAATGTAGAGGTAAATTGATTTGACAAGTAATATAATCTGGATTTGAACAAATTTATGCAAGGGGCTGACTTCACTTCTGGTGGCAACTCATTCCATTTGTGTGCAGCACAACCGCTAAATGCTGCTTCACCATGTTGGCTTTGAAATCGGGGATCTACTAATCGACATTACATTTATTCCAAAATGTAACATCTAATCAAACTCAAAATCTGTTGGAAATATTAGCTGTGTTGGACTATTTCATTGTGCAACTGTAGCTACACAAGTGAGCCAAATTAGAAATTTGATTGGTAGCATTTTCTTTTAGACACTCCTTAGGGGAGGGGGAGGGGGGGGGGTCATAGATTTTAATCGGGATATGAACCAATTTATGCTCGGGGCTGACTTCACGTCCGATAGCAACTTATTCCATTTGCGTGCAGCACAACAGCTAAATGCTTCTTCACCATGTTTGCTTTGAAATCTGGGCTCTGCTAATCGACATTACATGTATTCCAAAATGTGACCAAATCGTTTGGGAATATTAGCTGTGTTAGCTATTGTACAACTGTAGCTATACAAGAGAGTAAAATTAAATATTATTAGTATCATTTTTTTTTAGAAACTTCTGCAGTACCACCACAAATCTGTGATGCTTTGCAATCAAATGCAACAAATAATGACTATTGAATACTATTTAGTGAAAAGTGTCAATTGAAGGTGAACATCATGCTCCTTGTATAGGCAGAACTGATGATACTGCTCTTGTATTCCATTACAAGTCATTTTTCAAGTGTAACTACCTAATAAACGTTTATTGCATGTGGATAAATTAATTTCTCCTGCATGTAAGCACAGGCCTTCTCCTTTCATAAGCGTCTTTCAATTTTGAGAAAAGGGCTATACAAATATTCATCAGAGGTTCACACCAGAATTTGTATGATATGAATATACAATACTGTGCAAATACCAGAGTATTGCACATCATTAATGACGACTGTAATGATATCGTTGAAATGTAGCCACAGCTACTGGTGTGACATCAGCTGCACTCCAGCCTCGTGATCTGTATGGAGGCTCCAGGCAGTTGCTACTGTTTGGGGCTGAGTTTGTATAGACCATTGGCCTGAGGTGGAAGCCAGCTAAATTTATGTATACAAATATTTCAACGTCCTTTGAGGTCCCCCACCTCTCAGGCATGCATGCTTCACAATCTTATATTCCCAGACCACCACTGAGGATTTGGGTTCGTACTTTGATCACAACTAACAGTGGGATTTGGAACATGGGTGGTCCTGCAGAGTAAAATAATGGGGGGGAAAAAAAACATGACAGCATTAATGCCAGGCTCAACCGAGTCACAACAGAAAATCACACGCAACTTTTGTGCATGGATGTAGTTAGGGTTCTGGTCAAAATATTCTGGTGACAAGATGCTTTTTCACAATGAACACATTAGCTTCGATGCATTTGATACCGTCAGCTTTTCATCAATGAAACAAATAGTGATAATATGCGAAGTGATTAAATACAATTCTGAGTAAATTCATAGAGATAATCATTATTTCAGTAGTCCTACAGTTTATAAAATTTTGGCTCAATAAATGTTGGGCAACACTGTCCTAAATCATTTTCCAGGTCAACCAACTGCTGCTTGCAAGACCGAGCCAGTCTGAAAATGTTTGCATACCTGTGTCTTGGCTAGATTTACGGACCTTGCCGTTTGATTGGGCCTTTGTAGGAGCAAGTTTTCATTGTGCGTGCGTGCACGTGTTGATAGTGTTCTTGCCTACAGCACTTTGTCATTCAATGGAGTTTTCTTGCTCGTAACGCTCAAAAGAGTCGATCTGTCAGCTGTTTGCAGGCAGACATTTGAGCAGACTGATGGAGGGACACGGTAATAACCATTAACGCAGTCCATGTGTAACCTGCCAACATCTGCCCTCATTCTGAAGGCCTGGCTTTCCATGTTGAGATTTGCACAGGCACCGTGTAATGATCCTCCTGTTATGTATTATCATATACGGGTGTCATGTAATCTCTTGGAGTAAGTTACACAGGAGCCTTTTTTTTTTAAATATAATCAACATGAATGAATTCCTGTACTAATACCTGTATTCCTGAATGTCTGCACAATATTTGACTTTCGCTTCAAGTTGGTGCAAGTTAAACTTGTTTTAAAGTACTTGCACTACCACATTCAGAGTGTAATATTTCTCTTTAGTTATACAACAATATTTATGTCATTCTCATGAATCAGATTTTAACCAGGTCAGAAAAGGTGATTTAGGGCCTAAGACCCCCAAATGGCTGCGATTGGTTGGCAACCAGTCCAGGGTGTCCCCCGCCTACTGCCCAGAGCCAGCTGAGATAGGCGCCAGCAACCCCCGCGACCCTTGTGAGGAATAAGCGGTCAAGAAAATGGATGGATGGAAGGACCCCCAAATGGTGGCCACTATTGCATGTTCACGCTAAGAGATTGTATGCACTGCTGGTGGTCATCATGATCTAGTAAGGTTTTGATCATTTGCCAATAATAGCAGGTGCCAAATTGTGCATTTAGTTTGCTAAATTGACTCAGACACAAGGAAATGCAGAGTTGGAAGGAATTTTGTCAACTCCTTCTTGTAACTTTCTAGAAGTCAGTCTTAAGATCATTGAGGATCATCAAAGTTGCATTGTGGAATAAGGGATATGTGTGTATGTCAGGGCCGGCCGGCCCTACATGATTTGGTACCCTAGGCGAAAATGTACATGGTAGCCCCCCCCCAATCCCATAAAAAAAAAAAAAAAACACAAAATTTTTTTTTATAGATATATTATATTTAATAGCACACCACACAATAAATACCAAATTCAACAAACAAATAAAAATAAGAAAAATAACAGTACAAGTACAAGTACAATGCAATGCAACTTTTTATTGCAATTTTTGCAAAATGACCTCAAAATGTTTTCACTATGTACATTAATAATTGTGTAAGATACAAAAAATAGTAAATGTATCAATATACAAACTTTGATATATCGTAAAACTTTGGCAATAAGGTGATTCACAGATAATGTGAATAGTGTGCAAAAAAACTTCACTAAATAACTTAGGAACACAACGGCAAATACTTAAAATAGTGCACGCCGGGACCTCCTTGCAGCAAAGGCATCAATTGGTGCGTCAAAGGATAGCTGCCTGGATACTTCTTGATTGATGCTGATAAGTGCCACTCTAGTTAGCCGTTCTTGTGACATGGTAGACCTTAAATAGTTTTTTATTAGTTTAAGCTTGGAAAAGCATCTCTCAGCTGATGCTACAGTCACTGGTATGGTAGCAGCCACTCTGAGTGCTACCCACATGTTGGGATAGATTTCTCTAAGTTTTTTCACCTCTAGAAAAACTAAAAGTTCCATGCTTGACATATTGGATTTTGGCCAGGTAAGAAATGACTGCATCTCTGCTAAGAGTTTTTTTTTTTTTTATTAGAGTACATATTGCACAAATAAATAGACCCCGAGAAAAAGGCTTGTTAATTCCAGGCCTAGCAGACATGTTGCTACCCATAACAGTCATGGAGCTCATAGAAAATACTAGATGTAGTCGTTTTTGTTGTGGATTGCATTTTTTATTTTATTTTTTTGCATTAGTTAATTTGATTAAATTGAAGATGTTGTAATCTATGCATCCTATTACAACCTTACTTTCATGTTGTGAGTCAAGTGCGTATTCTACAGAAAACATTTTGTCAATATTTTGGAAATTGTTCTTATGTTTATTGAGATATTGAACATCCATCCATCCATCCATCCATTTTCTTGACCGCTTATTCCTCACAAGGGTCGCGGGGAGATATTGAACAAAATCTTTACATTTTTCAAAGGTGGTATACTCATATATGCTGAGCACTGTACATGATGCAGCAATAGCTGATATAACTGAAATAGTCACCTGGATCGAGAAGATCGAGCTTTGTGTCACTCAAAGTACTGCTGATTGGTGCTGCAAATATTTTCTCAGCGCATCTAGTTAAAAAAAAAAATGCATTTACTATATCAATGTTTACATTAAACCAGCACATAATTCTTATTTTCAATAAATTAATAAATTAATGTGGTTATGTGAAACAATGACTTGTGCAAATCCATTTGCAGGTATCTGGACTTACTGGCTGTTTTAGTTTAAACTCAGCAAGCGTTGCCCCACTCTTGTGTGCAAAGTAGCTACTAGCATGGATGTAATGGTGCAGTAAACAAGTTACAAGCAAGCTAAGAAGCTAACGCTATTTTCGTGTTTATTTTATAAACAATGATGATTGACTGACATACATACCTCTACCCTGGGCCCGTTTTTCCTCCTCCTCCTTTCGCCGCTTTCTTAATGCAGCACTTGAAGGCTTGGACCTTTTCATTGTTGTCGATGTCAATGTATAAACAACACAAGTGTGCCAACCATCTATCTATCTTTCTAAAGTGCTGCCACTACACTCTGAGATGATATACGACCCCCCCCCCTACCTTTCATTCATTGTAAGCGGCAGCAGCGGGTCAGGTTCAGGGCGCCAGGACAGCAGGTCGTGAACTCACAGTCATTTATTTGAAATAGAAGTAATAAAAAAAAAAGAACTCAATAAAATATATTTGCTATATAACATTTTATGCTAGAAAACACGAGAGGGGGGGAGGGCTTTTTGTGTTTGTGTTTTTTACATTTTTTTTTTTTTTTCCTTTCTGCAATTTGGCCCCCCCTCCACAAGATGGCGCCCTAGGCGACCGCCTAGCTCGCCTGTAGCCTGGGCCGGCCCTGGTGTATGTTTACACGAGTTCTGCCTGCTGCCTCTCATTTTGCCACCAGTGTGCATGCTGGTTTGCACCTGCCTTTCAAATGGAATGTCTACAGATGCAAAATAGCCATTTCATGAAACGTGTGCTTGCTAAATTCACCTGTATTTCAGTGTTTCTCAATTGTGGGAATGCTGAAAGCATCCCACGTTATTCTGATTTTTATTCTTCTCACTCTATTGCCGTGAAACAACTCCCTTGCAATACTTGTGATTTACACCGTTCAAATTACAACTTGCTTCAAAAATTCCCGCCTTCTGCGGGTATATATTGTCTGATTCCACATTACTTCCAGTACAATTTAACGTTAAACATCAACTTTTCCCCATTCATTTTCAATGGGACTGACATTGAACTTTTTTTTTAAGTCCCTCATTCCAAGCCCACTTACAACAGATCATCATTACCGGCTTGCTGATACTGCTCAGTGGCGCACTTGGTTCAGTGCGTTGTTCAGTAATCAGGAGGTCCCGGGTTCAAATCCCACCTCTGACTGTACATTGCAAATAGATCCATGGCGATTATGCTTAGTGATATAAATGTATACCAACTGACTGCTTTATCAGGAAATCCATTACAATTTCACTGAAATGATTAAATGCACGTTGGCTTTCATCAGATGGCTATTTTTAAAATGCATACACCTTTAGCCATGAATTTGAACAAGGCACGTGAACTCAGTCCTTAGAGCAATTGCCTCTCCCCAATGAACCCGACTTGGACCACGTTTTAGTACATCCAATGGTTTGATACCAACTGACTATCAGATCAGGAAATGGATGATCATTTCACTGAACAGCTATTAGCATTCCGCTTTCAGCATTCCCACGCAATTTCTCCAGAAATTGCACTTGGTCTAGTTTTGTTTGTTGTAAGGTTAATCATCAAATACGCCTGAAGTGACTTGGAGTAATGTAATATTAACACTACTGCGATACCAGACAAATAAATGTTTTGGAAATTCTCATCAAAACAAGAAACCAAGAATATGTGTCTTATTTCTAGTTTTATTAAACTAACTGTAGTACTTGGCATTGGGAGATTAGTCTATTAGGATTTGGCTGTCGTGGAAGACGGTTGAAAGTTTGAATATTCGTGCTGTTATGAGTTGTTCTGTTCATTTTTCAATTTTCCTCAGGCTATTTATTTTCTATTCAATCCCAAAGTGTTTGATTGCTTGTGGTAGAAAGGCTTCCAGGTGTGTCATTCATTTTCTTCCACATCCAACTCATCTAAGCATGTCTGGTCCTATATGCAGTAAGGCCCATTCATCTTTAAATCTATTTAAATTGTTGAAAGGTTCCAAATTCAAGGGCATCAAAGGACCATATGCCAAGACCTGATTGCTTAATTACTATAGTAGATTAGAAGGATTTTTTTCCCCTCTATGCCTTGATTCATAGAGTGTATTTAAAACCTTCCTTTCTTGAAAACCTATAGGGGAGTCTGACAGACTGGGAAGAAGATAAGCTAAAGGAGGGATCCGGTGTCATTTTGATGAGCAAAGCTGCCTGCCTGACTGTGGATCAGGATAAAAAAAAAAAAAAAATGCATGAAAGGGCCTTTGTTTTCTCTTGGGGCACCTTGTTAGGCCTCTTGCCTTTCTTTATTCGCCTCACACTGACCTGCTGACTTAAAGCACATATCATGTCATAATTATTTTATTCATGATCTTTAATTAGCCCTGCGATTGGCTGGCAACCAGTCCAGGGTGTCCCCCGCCTACTGCCCAGAGCCAGCTGAGATAGGCGCCAGCACCCCCCGCGACCCTTGTGAGGAATAAGCGGTCAAGAAAATGGATGGATGGATGGATGGATCTTTAATTAAAGTAGGCTAACACATAAAACGAAATGAACACTTTTTCCACACATACCCAAATATGAATTGAACAGGGGTCCTTAACCTGGGTTTGATCAATTGGTGAGTCAGTCTCAGGGGTTTGACAGAAGTCAAGACATATAACCGACTCGAATGATTTGTGGTGATACGCCTCGCTTGGCCATCATTGGCTGCAGGTGATCACACTACATTGTTAGCTTATCTGTTTTGCAGGGAATTTTGTACGCTCAGTAGTCGACTCGTGGTTGTTGTGATGGTCCGCCGTGCAATTTCTTTGTTTGTAAACCCTTCAAACTAACCATGTCTTGGGGAAAAAAAAAAAAAAACAGAGAAAGTGGTTGAACAAATATGTGCAATATGAACTCACACGTATAACGGAACAAATGGTGTTCCACAGGGTTCATTTGTAGGCCCTCTGCTGTTTTCATTGTATATGCTCACTCCTGTTTTCCATCTTGAGAAAACAGTGGTGGTTGTTTTAAAGTGCTCTATAACTAAACAGTTTGAGTTGAATGATGTGAGTCAGCGTCCTAACTGCATGATATGTAATGCCAAGCTGAGCAATTCTAGTTTAGTACAATGAGCAATCTTGCAAATCTTGTAGATCAACACTTCCTTCCTTCCTTCCTTCCTTCCAACACTTCCAGGAGATGGGGGGTGCAAGAAAAGGCTACCCTCTTTGCTCGTTTTAATCACAAGTAAACCCTTTACTAATTCTAGAATTTGAAAAAAAAAAAGAAAAATAGATATTTCCCCCCCCCCCCCAAAAAAAAGGATTCCGTGAATGTGCACAGTACAGTACCTCCAACAAGGTTAAGAACACCTGTTTTATAATATATATATATATATATATATATATATATATATATATATATATATATATATATATATATATATATATATATATATATCACAAATGTATTCATTGTATGAGGTGCAAAAGGGAACATTATTTTGCTGTCAGTCACAACTTTAAAACCATCTCCTTGAATTTTCAAGTCATCAGTAAATCATCCTCGTTTCTGCTGGCAAAGCTCTCACCTAAACATTACAGCTGACTCTGCGCTGCAGTTGTTCTTTCCTCACTTTCTTATTGCTCCCCTATACGTCTGTGTCTCACCTAGCCTTCAAAGTTAATTTGGTCTAAATGTTACAGTATTCTGGCAGCATGCAGTGGGTCACGAGTAATATAATATCCTATAAGATACTACTGTTTGTTCTCTATATCGTGTTTGCCCTACTATTTCTCAGGGTGAGCTCCTGCTCCACTCTCAACTACAATCTTCTGCTCTTCTACTTTCCACATGTGCTTTCCCTGTCAAACCATTACGAGTCAACAGAATTTACAACACTTTCATCCTTGAGTGGTCTCCCTTGCGGTGCTACTGCTTCCTAAGCTTCAACATGATCTATAACGTGTGTGCCCGCGGCTAAGTTTCATATATCATGCAACATGTCTAACAATCAAACGTTAAATAAATAATGGTGCAATGGTCATCTAGAGTAATAATACAATTTAAATTCAAACCATATGACAAGTCAACTATGGTACACGATAGAGCTTGCTTTTTTTTGTAGTGCTGTCATCTAATATACTGCAGGTCATGCTTCCCAATCTCACAGCCAGTATAACTTAATGCCAGTTACATAACAATCCTTCACCATCTTCATTGTGAAGTAAACAAGTTTACTTGTCCAGTGGTATACTAATTAGCATTTCATATTTTCACAAGGTTTGCAGGTCTGCATTGTAATACAACCATTCCCAAATTATGTTAACACAAACGCTTAGCCTTTATCAAGAAGAATCATGCTAACCATCCAGAAATTGTGTTTGCTTATCCCATTGAACTATCAAAAAATTTGACATCATGATGAGACAAATTATTTTTTTTTGTCGTTATATTCGTTATATGTCATTTTATTATTTAAAAAAAAAAAAAACTTGTGACTCAGGAACAAGTATGAAATAATGTGGAAGTGAGGACTGGAAGGGGTGAAATATTTGTTTTTAAAAATACCCGGCTACGTGGGGACACAACGTTAATCTACTTGCATTCAGTCTTAAGTTGCTTTTTACAGTAACTCATTACCACCTCCACTGCAAACCAGATTAGATAAAACCAGATTCTTCGGACAGATGAAGCCAAAGCCAACTGGTGCCAGAATATTGAGAAGAGAAAAGTATGGTGCTCATGATCCAAAGCATTACAAATCCCGCTCACTGATTGTTGACAGAAGTAACGAGATAGTCACATTCTTCCAAATGCTACAAAACTTACAACACAGTTGCAAAGTGCCGAAGACTGCTTAGCTCATATTGAACATACTATAATGTCAGATATGATACTTTTGAAGGAAGGAGAAGAAATATTCTTCAATGGCAGTCAGTGGACCCTCACACCTATAGAGCATGCATTTTATTTTCTTTGAACTAAAAGCTGGTGGTGCCTCCCGAGACACATTCATGTCCAAAGACTAAAGACTTTTAGGCTGAAAAATAAGAATTATTATTATTATTTTTTTTTCCGATAACTATTATTGTCAATGTCGAGCGGATGACATTCATAAACATCTAAAAGCCTTTTCTCCTAATGCCACATTTTGTAGAACCTCTTGAACGTTTGTGGAAAATCTGCACTTGAATCGCATCATGCTTTTTTAATAACAAATACATGATGTGGTGTAAAGAGGCAGAGGCAAAATGTTTGTGGTTGTACATTAATTATATTAAATGTGATGGATAAGTGAATGCAGAGTGTAGTAAATTTGTGAGGTGCTATGATGGGAACTGTATTGGAATACACTATATAAATACAAAGCAATAAAGAAAAAAAAACAGTACAACTGGGAAGTGCCATAATATAATATTTCATCATAATAAAGTAGATTTAAATGAGGGATTAGACTTGAGCCAACAAAAATCTCTGTTCCCTATAGGAAAAACAGCATCCAAAAATAATCAAACAAAGATCTATGCAGCGGTATCAGGACTGGGTCATCATGAACGTTAGATCCTGAATTGATAAACGAGGGCCAATGAAAATAAACATCTTGGATTACAAGACAAATATCAAAACTCTCATTGGGTTATAAAGGCAGAAGTGCCTTGAAGGTGCAAAGCCAAAACTATCAATGAAGTAATGTTCTATTCATATCATCGCTCTTGCTTGGAACACATTACATTTAAGTTTATTTTCTTTCTTTCTTTCTTTCTTTCTTTCTTTCTTTCTTTCTTTCTTTCTTTCTTTCTTTCTTTCTTTCTTTCTTTCTTTCTTTCTTTCTTTCTTTCTTTCTTTCTTTCTTTCTTTCTTTCTTTCTTTCTTTCTTAAATAACTAATCTAATTTATTGTCACAGTCTACTGATAATGATCAAGTTGTATGCAATGTCGCACCAGGACAACAATGTAAATGACAATTTGATACAAAAAAAACTGCAATTCATAAAGTATTTGTTCCTTAGTATCATGATGTGTTTATTAGGAGTTGCTCAGTGCACTGTTTACCCAACTTTTTTAGAGGGTTGGAGGGGGGAAAAAAAATCACGTTTCAACAAGGTATCTTGGTCTGACCTTGTTTTAACTGATGGAATTGTGTAGACTATAATTTGACCATGGCCCTTGGTAGAGCTTAACAGAGGTGGGCATGTCAATGAAATTTTGAATGTCAGTCAACATTCGGGACTGTTATCATCATCGTCAATCCGTCAATATTTCAAGATGAACCAAACTGTAATCGTCAACCCGCCAATATTTTAGCCTTGCTTTCCATCATTGCTAAATTATGGCCGCAATTTTAGGACTCACAGTAAATTTCATGGGCAAAGTCTGTCAATGGTCAGTCCATCAACGTTATAACCACGTGCAGTGTTTTCCCTATGTCTGTTCCGCCTTGTCAGTTCAGTGTTGCTGTCTCTTGAGTTCCTTCTGACCTGGAGCTTATTCATCACTCTTGAGGGTCTCAAATGATCAAAATTATCTTTTTTTTTTCTTCTAATTATCGGTGTTAATGATAAACTCATTATTTCCACTCATAGATGACAACAGTGACAGTACATCACCGACCTGCCAATTACACTTGTCAATAAGAACATAGGAGCTGTAAAATAATATACAGGATTTAACGTTGACAAAGCTGTGTGCCTAATCACCAGATCTACACTGACCAACAGAAGAGTCATAGTCATACCACCTTCTCTTACTCACATGTCATTTGTCTCACAGTGAAATTTTTCTTTCTTGCTCTTTATCTTTTAGCAAAATATGATGTGGCGACGAGGTGCTCCTCGGGGAGATTGGACTCTGCCCTCAGGAACCAGTCGTAAAGGTGCAGTGGGACATGGAGATGTTTTTGTTGTGGATGAGGACACTGAATTATTAGATCTGACCTTGCAAACTGGCAGACAAATCAACCCTCATTGGAAGCCTTTCAAAAATGGACTTAATGGGAACCAGAATGGGAAGTCTGAAGTGACGTCAAAGCATTTAGAGGACAACATCACAGCAGATAAAAAGGTCAACTTAGGAGGAAGCACGGCATCAACGTTCTCAGGAAAACCAACCAATGACATCATCAATATTGACAGTAGAAATACTCGCAAAAAGACCGTTGTGGCAATTACTGTTCGTCCTAAGCTCCCCTCAGATCCACGACCACTCTTTGACTCGACTGAACAAAGGGAGGCCACTGACGAATGGGCCGGCTCTGTCTCACCTACATCTCATGCCAACTACCAAAGCCCTTTTGTCAGAAAGACCGACGAGCAGGGCAGACAGATAAGCACACAGAACATTACCTACGCTAACCATCCTAAAATCCAAGGAGAACTTCCAAACAAGAGCAAATCTGGAACAATAACCATTATATCTAGAGATCGAGACCTGGTCCTGGGTTCAGATGGCAAACTGTATCGTCTCAAACCTGGAGCACCAGGCAGAATGGGTCCTCCTGGACAAGAGGTAAGTCTTTCTCAAGTTGTAATTGTATTGCATGATTGGAGAGAAGCTATTATTGTAGCTTAGTTGATGTTGGTTTCCTATGGTAAAATCTGGTAAATTTTGCTTTCACATTTTTGTATTTCACTTTATCTAGAATTGCCGACTTGAATTTGAGTCAAGTGTGACAATAGCCAGGAGAAAGCGCTGCACGGGAATGTTTAGAATTATTCTTTCTCAGAGGCCTGTTCTGTACTGCAAGCGTTATCCACTTTATTTGTACATCCCATGAGCCTTTGCATCAATTAGGGGAAAACATTTCAATCCCGCTACTTGCTAATGTAGCAAGGTAGGAAGATAACATTAAAAACTGGCCAGCATGTTTAGCTACTTTCTGAACTCTTTATATTACTTCAGATGGTGAGACAATGAACAATCTCAAAAGCTTTGAGGAGTATCAGTACCCACACAATAATCAAGTTGGTCACATTTTGATAAAGGAGGTTGGACACGGTCTTATTTACATTAAGGCAGACGTAGGGCTCAGCCAAACACTGATATCAACCCCACTACTTCCCATTGCACATACTGTACATACTGCAGGTGCTCCAAAAAACAAAGGCAAACCTTGTACATAATAATTGAAATTCTTCAATCGTTTACAATTTATGGCTATGATGAAAATTTAATATTAAAAAAAATCTATACTATTAGTCAGTCACACGTGTAATTTATTTATTTATTTTTTACAAATTCTTCATCAATAAGAACTATAATATGTAACAAAAGAAAATAATGATTCCTATAGTAATAAAGATAAGTGAAAAATATTGTATATTAAAAGTGCTGATTTCATCACATTTATTTATAAAATGTGTAAGGCCATTTGTATTTTCAACAATGCCTGTAGAATATACAATAAAATTAATTTAAAAAAGTAAATACTTTACTACAATAAAAGCAAAATATCTAGTACCCATAAAAAAATAAAAAAATAAACTATGTGGTTGTATAAGCTTTTTCAAGAAGAATTAAATTACATTCGATACAACAGTGAGTGCTTCAAGTATGTTAACGAGTACTGCACAGTATCTCACATTTATCTGGAGTTCAACACAACCTGTGGTGTCGCAGTTTGAACACCGGGTGGCACACTGGGTGCCACCCACGTGATGACGTACTTCATTGAGACAGCTGAAGAAGAAAGTCACTCGTGATGGGACTTTTGGCTCTTTCAGGGGAGGGAGTTCTTGGCCAGCTCCTCCTTATATATTCCATCCATCCATTCATCCATTTTCTTGACTGCTTATTTCTCACAAGTGTCGTGGGGGGTGCTGGAGCCTATCTCAGCTGGCTCTGGGCAGTAGGCGGGGGACACCCTGGACTGGTTGCCAGCCAATCGCAGGGCACACAGAAATGAACAAACCTGCGCACACACAAGCACACCTGGGGACAATTCGGAGCGCCCAATTAACCTGCCATGCATGTCTTTGGAATGTGGGAGGAGACCGGAGTACCCGGAGAAGACCCACGCGGGCACGGGGAGAACATGCAAACTCCACCCAGGAAGGCCGGAGCCTGGACTCGAACCGGAGTCCTCAGAACTGGGAGGCGGACGTGCTAACCAGTCATCCACCATGCCGCCGAAATTATATATTTTACCAGAAAAAAACTTTAAATTGTTCATTAGTTGAAACATTGACCAACATTATTTAAATAGCCTAATCATTTACAACAGTCAACACAATTATTAGACTACCAAACAATGTAGTTTAATTTCATAGATGCCCCAAATTGAGATGGTTTAAATGTGGGTATAAAATGGATTCACTACTGGCTAGTATTAAATTCCTCAGCCCTGTTCAATATGGTAAAATGTTAACAGCTCACTGAAGTTGAAAGCATTTGCATCAAAGCACTTGATGATGCTCGATGATCTCGGGATAGGTGGTGGTTGGTGCCCTATAAAGTGTACGTGCATGTTTTTGCTTTCTTTTTTTCTTCTGTATAAGTCACTTTCTTGAGTATTCATAATGCTGATCTTTAGGGCTGTGCTGGAGAACCTGGGTGGCCTGGATTTAAAGGTGATAAGGTGAGAAAAAAATAAAAAACTTGTTTTGGACGTAATTAAGCTGTGATGTGTTGACACATTAAACCTCTTGACTCACAAGAGTGAACATTCTGATAGCGCATACTAATATACCAATTTAAAGTGTGTATTTTTTTTTTTTATCTTCGCATTGGTCTTAATGAGCCATATTTATAATATGTATTTATCATAAACTGCTGTAGCATGAAATCAAATTGTATCAATGCTGATCAATATAAACTGAATTGTGATTCATAAAGGGCAAGCTTGGCCCAGAGGGGCGTCCAGGAAATAAGGGTGACCGAGGACCTCCAGGACCAGCAGGTTTACCAACCCTGTACCTGTGGAGGAACACTGCTGAGGAATGGGCTGCCTTCCAGGTATAATTCACACCTGGATGACTATAATACTATTGTGAGTGTGCTTTGGTTCCTGGTTATGAAACCTGAGGAAGTACCTTGTGCAGCAAGGGTACCAAGATTGATGTAAAATAAAAGTAGAAAAGAAGGAAAAAATACCATTTCATATAAACACTCAACTTCTTCTTTAGCAGGGGTGTCAACTCATATTAGCTCAGGGGCCGCATGGAGGAAAATATATTACCAAGTGGGCCGGATCGGTAAAATAATGGTATATAACTTTTGCCGTCAATTGTACGCAGATTTTCTCTACTTGTGGGCTAGTCCAAAATTACGGAGCTCAACTGTAATCATACTGTTCCAAAAAAATAACATGAATGCATGTACGCGGCAACACTTTGCCTGTATGTGTTCTGGATGTGTTAACTCTACCTGTTTTGCATATATATTGTTCCCAGAATGCATTGTGTGGCGTAGTTAACGCATTCACTTGCCGCCATTTTCACTGAAGCAACCCCCTTTGCTCCTGGCTGTTTTCCTGGATTTTGACTGATTTTGGCAAGGCACACAGTGTTCTATTGTTATCAAAACATGGAAACTACCAAAAGAAAGATGAGCGCCTCTTCTTTCATCAGGAAAAAAAAAAGAATATTTCTATCTGTTTCCATGTTGCAGCAATTAGCATTAGAATATAGCTAAGTTTTATCTTGATTCACAAATCTGTTTAAAACTGTGGAGGAAATTTGTTGCAACAGGGTTGATCTCTTATACTCTGCTGCCACCTGCTGGCCGTTTTTGCAATAACTACCATTGCTTCAACAGTTCCCTTTAGTTCAGAGGCCGCATCAAAGCCTTCTGTATGCTCTATCATTTAAAAAAAAAAAAAAAAAAACGTCCTTGGAACACTTAATATTTAAAATATTACATATTTATACGTTTTGGGGAGCAAATGAGTTAATGTTATAAGGATGTTAATCCTTGTCATATCTATTGTGTTACCAGTAATTAATTTGTGTCGTATTTAACATGTTTATGTCGGTCTATGATTTAAAAATAAGTAAATAATTAAATAAATAAACAAACAAACTGTAACTTTAAATTGTGTGTAAAATAATGACATCCAGGACGATCCCCCGTACAAGTTGTATTGCTCATCTGAGAACTGCTTGTCAAATTCTAAATGTATATGTTTTGATTGTGGCCAGCTGATTAATTGGTCCAACATTACAAATTATTTTTTACTTCACAAAATCATCTCGCGGGCCGGATTAAACACCTTTGCGGGCCTGATCAGGCCGTATGTTTGACACCCCTGTTCTTTATTCTGCTCAGTTCCCGATTGGATTTTCTTCTGTTCTATGTGACAGTCACAGTTGTGACCACACCCAACAGGATTTTATTATTTTAAATATTGTCAGGATTTTTTTTAGATGTTAGGTAATCAAAACAAAGCAGACTTTGGGTGGAATTAGGGAATCTGTTCCAAAATTATCCAGATTATCTTCATGTGCGTATCCCGTTCCCTTGAACTGGACCGCAAACAAAATCCGAACATGCAGACAGTGCGTGCAAGGAGAACATCTGCGCTCATCTGCGTATTCTTTGAACAATGACTTCAGCCTCATGTTGTGGAATGCACCCCCTGGATGTCAAAATGATAGAGAGCCTTTTATTGGAGGAAAAGATGAGAGAAATAAATCTGTTAGTGGTTTGTGGGTTGTTATTACGCATACTTTGAACTTGTCAGCAGTCACCCCCAAGAGGCCTTTCAATGACAAAGTAAGGAAATGAACTGCAGAAAAGTTCAAGTAATAGAGATGAATGAATAAAGGATGTTGAATTCGATGTCATTTCATCATTTGCTGAATCTTCTTCGTGTTTACTTTTCATAGCAAACTAATTTCTACCAGTTACTCCATGCTGGTTGGCCTGTAAGTATGCAGTGTTGATTAATAACACATTAAAAAAGATAATCACATGAATGGATATTTTTTTTTATACTTATTGACCATGTGTATTTATTGTGAGCTTTTAGAGTAAAGACGGCCCTGTTGGACCACCTGGAGAGATGGGCAAGCCTGGCATGCAGGTTAGGAATTAGCGCTATCCATGATCAAGGTTCATTCTTGAATGGTTTTCCTTATCTTTCCTCTCAGGGTGCCCCTGGAGAACCCGGGGATCGTGGGCGACCGGGGATGCCAGGAGAGATGGTACGCAACAAATCCATAATTTGATCAAAAGTTTTAAATAAGCTCTGCTTTAAATAATGTAGTGTTATTTGTTAGAATCTGCATGTTTATTACATCAGGCATAGGCCTATGCATTAAAGATGCCAGATACAAGATTTTGGTACAGCAGTGAGATTATAAGAATGCAATTTAACAAAACATGAATGGAAACAGCTTGAGGGAAACATGATCATTTTGGCGTTTAAAATGTAGATGCAATTAAAGCTTACATTGCAGAAAACAAGTCAAGGTAATGTGAAGCAAGCCTTCTGAAAGTCTACTGTGACCTAATGAAAACAAGCTTACGTTTTGTATATTGAGAGCTCAGCCTGATTTCCAGACGGTGTACTGGACCAAACATGGGAGTTTGGGATCATTAGTAACACTTGAGTGTAAATGAAGCGTGCGCCAGGTGGCAGACGTCCATGTCTTGGGTTTTAGACCAGACAGGGTGTAACATAAGAAAGGAAGTGTAAATAACTACAAAATGCCGTATTTCGTCATCGGGGGCATTTCTAGACCCCTTGGAGTACTGGTATGTCATTTATATGGACCAATATCTGCTGTCTCTCAGAGCACCTTACAGACGCCACCAGCTAGCAAGCAACAGCTAGCAAGGAGGCCTTGGCAGGAGATTCCTGAGAGTGGCACATTGCGATGCTTTGTCATTAAAGATCTCCTGAAATAAGCTTTGCTGGAATTATACCAACCATCCTCTGGACACCCTAATACTGTATCAAAAGAAATGTTCACAAAATTGTACCTTGTTGTAGAGTTGCAGGTCAACTACATTAATGTTACCTTGCATTAACTGTACAAAGGAAAGAAAATGTAGCCATTTTAAGAAGCCAAGTAGGCTTATGTGTGCATTAGCAAAATTGACTATATCTGTGAATGTGAGTATAAGTGGTTGTTAGTAGTACAACTGGACTATCTTTGATAGGACCCACATCTAGCCCAAAGTCATCTCGGATCGACTCCAACTCACACACGACACTAATTAAGACACTATGGATGGATGGATGGACTTTTGGCATTCAATACAGTTTGACTACAAGTAAAGTTACGTATGTAAAACTGCAGCAAATACAGTATATTATAAACTGTACTTACTGTATTACAGTACTACTGTAATGTAACATCACAAAGAATGGAGAACAGCACCATCTGCTGGTGTGTGTAACTGTATACTGAATATGTAAAAGGTGTTCTCCAGTGATATATGCCTACAGAAATATATTCCAATCCATCCATCATGCCACCTTGTGCATAAAAGCATGACATCAATCATCCTCCACAGTGTGTAATATAATGTAGTGGGCCTTGCTAAATGTTTTTCTTTTCTTTCAATCCCAGTAAATCAGTTCTTGTTCTCCATGTGTCTTCAAGCTGAGTTATTGCTATCTACAGACTTGATGTCAGGATGTTGCGATCCAGGTGATGTCTTGTCCGAGTGATAAACGGCTCCATTGAATCTCGGAAGACCTCTGATCTCACACACAATGCTAACATAATGTACAGTTGAGTCTTGCGTTCTAGACCTTTTTTTTTTTTTTTTTTTAAATGTTTCCCTAAATTGCTGGTTTATTCAAGATTTTGGTTTCAACATGTACATGTTACAGTCGTCTCAATTATCGTATAATATACTTGCAATCATTTATGTTGTCTGAAAGGGTGAGCAAGGCCCCAGGGGTCCACCTGGAAGAGTAGGGGCCCCAGGTATAGATGGGGAAAATGGAGAAGATGGTCAGCAGGGGCCACAGGGTGTTGCTGGATCACAGGTAGGTTCTGTGCTTCATTATGGAAGCTATAGAATGACACACACAGAGAACACAAACGGAATTAACGTCCCAATTTCAATTGAATTCAGGGCCCATGGGGCTACCGTGGTGAGCGAGGTTCCAAAGGAGAAAAAGGTGATGAGGTAAGGACAAAAATGATCACAGCTGTTGTTACCATTATCCAGTTTAGGCTTGATTAATGCAATTAAGCACTTACATTTTTTCATTTGCTTGACTTTGTGGCATACATTCCATCCTCCTAATTTTCACTTTTGGCATATACTGGGCAGCCAGGACTATACCTAATGTATGTTTATTGTTCATATGGTATCAGTTCAGTAGTCATAACACTTTTTGAGCTGCACAAATTTAAGACAATTAGTTTTGTAAGTGCCCTGTGATTGGCTGGCAACCAGTCCAGGGTGTGAGATAGGCGCCAGCACACCCCGCGACCCTTGTGAGGAAAAAGCAGTCAAGAAAATTGAGAAGAAAAGCTAAATTGCCCATGTCTTTTCTGGCCCCATGAGAAATTTACACTTTAATTTATACAAAGAACTCATATTGTTGCGATTATGATTTTTTTTTTTTCCCTTCTTCTTTTCCCATAGGGTCTCATTGGTCAAAAGGGTCCAAGAGGGGGAAATGGGGAACCCGGCGAGAAGGTAGACCTTTTGGTGGATGAGGGATTTAACAATTATGTATCTACTAATGACCTTAAACTGTCTTTCCTCATACTAGGGTTCAACTGGTTTACCCGGACCACCTGGTCCTGTCGGGCCCCGGGTGAGTGCCCTTCACTTCTATTCGACACTCGACACAGTAGAGTCAATTTCTACTATCTGTTTGGACCCAGTCGTTTTTATGTCAGAATAAAATAGCTGCTAAAATAAATGATCAGTCATGAGATTAACACTCTTGCCTGCTTGTAGAAGAAGACGCGCTTCATAAAGACTCTGAATCTGAATAATATTTTGCAGGGGCCTCCTGGGATCCGAGGTGGCTATGGTCCAGAGGGCCCACGTGGACCCGACGTGAGTGACGTGCCCTTTTCGGGTTTATTTGTTAGAAAACTATCTCCTGTATGTTTGCATTTTATAGTCACATTTTTATTCGTTCAAAGTCAGTGTTGCCTTGTTGTGAGATATTGTATTTTGTGTATGTACAGTTGTGATCAAAGGTTTACGTAACACTTGTAAAGAACATAATGTCATGGCTGTCCTGAGTTAACAGTTATTTCGACAACAGTTTTTCTCTGATAGTGATTGGAACAGATACTACTTAGTCACACACACACACACAAAAATCCATGAAGTTTGGTCCTTTTTTGACTTTATTATTGATTAACAGAAACGTGACTGAATCTGCTGGGTCAAAAATATACATACAACAACATGAATTAGAAGTTTTGGTGACTTAGAAAGTTTGTCATTGAAATGACAATGAAACTAAACAAAAATAATTCCGTCAACACATTTTTCACCAGACTAAAACTAGACTAGACTGAAACCTTCATTAATAAACAATGACTGGGACTAAATCAGTATGCATTTTCGTCGACTAATGAAGACGAGACGAGAATGTCCTTCACTTAATAAAAACTGTACCAAAATCTATGGACATTTTAGTTCATGAACAAAAATGAGATGAAAATTATGTGTGCTAATCAGTGTCATGTGACATAACACAAACACATGGGACAGACAGGAGGTGGATTCACTGTGATAGGTTAAAAAAAAAAAAAAAAGTAAATTAAAGTTATAATTTAACATTAATCCAACGGCATTAACGTTCCAAGTTACAATAATGTTAATGTGACTACTAACTAATGCTTGCTAACTTACTACCTTATAGCAGGTGACATAGTAGCCACTGTAATTGTGTATGAAGTTGTTTTTCATCAAAAATGTGATTTTTTTTTTTTTTTTTTTTTTTTTTTTTTTTTTTTTTTAACGTGAAATAGTTTGAAATCCGAAAAGGTTCAATATAATCTGCTGACAAAAAAATATATACAGGGTAAAATGGTTGTCCTGACGAAAACAACACTAAAACGTTGCAGTTTTTGTTGACTTAAAACAAGACGAATAAATTTACGTTTTCTTAGACTAGGGGGAAAAAAAAAAAAAAAAAAAAAAAAAAGGCTAAAATGCTAGATTTATAGTCGACTAAAATGGACTATGGGATGAGGTTGACTAACTGTGATAAAAAACTAACAAGCATGACTGAAATTGGACTAAAACTGAGACTACTGTACATTTAAAAAATGGCAGCCAAAATTAACACTACCACAAATGCAACAATGGACAGTCAAAGGAGCTGAGCAGTGTCACTCAAAACTGATCTGAAAACAGAAATCATTGACTTGAACAAGTTAGGAAAGTTGGTTGGAGCCATTTCAAAGTAACAGACCAACAGTGCATGCAATAGTTCACAAGTATAAAGTACATTGGACTGTTTATCACTGCCATGATCAGGAAGAAAATGCACCTGCTGCAGAGAGAAAATTGGTCAGGAGGGTGAAGAGTCGATATAGAAATAACTGGAAGATCAGGAAAGCTATCACATTCTGTTCTTTACAATTGTATATAAACTTTTCGTCACAACTGTAAGTGCATTGTATTTAGTGGTACATTATGTGTTTTAATGGTAGACAACATAACATTTACACGCTCGTGTCCAGGGGGAGCACGGATTGGACGGCCCACCAGGTTGTCCGGGTCTGCCGGTAAGATGAAGACAGTCAAAAAAATAAATCATGATGTTACACAATTTGTGTGTATGTGTTTTTTGTTTTAACATTGTGTATGTTTTTATATGTATCTGTAATTGTCAGGGTGCACCAGGCATTACAGGACATGTTGGCGCTCAAGGAGTTAATGGCTCAAGGGTGAATAAAATGTGACAAAATTATACAGTTCTGACAACATTAATTTTGTTGTGCAATTAATGATTTGCAATAAGTTGTACAAAATGTGAGATTATTTTTAACCTCACATAAGATGCCAGCTTTATCTTGTGAGACTTCAGCTCCATTACATTTTTTTAAATTATTTATTTATATTTTTGTGTGACCAATTGCTGTTTGTGATTTGCTTATTTATTTATTTATTTATTTATTGATTGATTTATTACCCTTTTAGGGGGACATTGGCCCTGCAGGCAATGTTGGCCGCAAAGGCCCACAGGTAATAATTTTGCATCATTAATGCAATGATTCTCAAGTGTTTAAAGTGTTTCTTATATTTCATGTCCTTCATTTTTCTCTGTCCAGGGCCCTCCAGGTTTAGATGGACAGGTGGGGCCCCCAGGACCCAGAGGGCCCCAAGTAAGTAGAATTAAAGAAGTTGTGTATACTCATGAGACATGTTGATATAACACCCCAAACCAAAATTAGGGCACAAAGTAGACAGCAGATAAGTGTGGCATCCATAATATTGTAACGAAGTTGTCCCACTGCTTTATTTTGGTGTATTACTATAATGCCATTGTGTAACCCACTAACTTGCGCTATGGATATGATAAACTATTTCACATTTGTTTACAGAGAACACCAGGAATGAGTGGTGGAGCAGGGCCAAAAGGAGATCCTGTATGTGTTGTTGGTTTATACATGTTTTTTTTTTGTTTTTTTTTATGTTGATTTCCATAATTATATCATTTATTTAAAAAAAAAAAAAAAAAAAAAAAAAAGGTGTTGGCATGAGCGTGTCCATCAGCTTTTGGGCCTTAGAATCGGAAGTTTGAGTCCAGTCACCTACGAAAATTTGTTATATTTGTGGTGTGGACTAAAAGTGACATAAGTCATCTGAAAAAGAAATTATTGTACACAGTATGCTTGTCCCATTGTGTTTTCTGTTTGTTTTCATCCAAGGGTCCCGTGGGCACCATTGGTATACGGGGTGAACCCGGCTTTGAAGGTCCAGTGGTGAGTTGCAGTCGAATATTCCTCAAGGGAATGCAAACGGGAAAAAAAAAAGAAGTCATTTTCATTTAGTTAATTTTAAACTTGTACATGGATTGCATGTGATTAAAATTGTGTTAAACTATCATAATTATTCCATTATTTTTTTAGAAGATTGGAAAATTACATGTTTAATCATGTGCAACCAATAATGAAGTACTTAAACTGTAAACTGGGGGTACCAGTTTATTTGAAGTAGTCATCAGCCCAACAGTGCCACCTACTGGCTAACTGCTCCCCAGGATCTCTAGACCTGTTGGACACTAAACCAGTGCTTCCCAACTTTTATTTATTTATTTATTTTTATTTTTTTTAACTACGGACTGGTTCATGCAAGTATATAACTTTCACGGACCGGGGGTGGAGCAGCTGGCGCTTGGCTGTTCGGTGGCTGATTAATGAAAGGCTACAACAACAAATGCTATGTATTACTATGTATTTTTATGTACCTGTACTAGATGCACAAACACCATAACAAGGGTAACAACAATGCTTGAATATGGTGAGGTCACTATGATAATGATTATGAATGAAATGAGCAACACAAAAACTGGGGTATTTTTTGTATATATAAAAACACTTTCCAAATATGTCTGTTTTTTACTCATTTTGCTAACTTGATTAGCTTTAGCGTTATGCAACTTAGATAATTACCATCTTGTCATGCGTTATAGGGCGGCACGGTAGTCGAGTGGTTAGCACGTCCGCTTCCCAGTTCTGAGGTCTCCGGTTCGAGTCCAGGCTTGGACCTTCCTGGGTGGAGTTTGCATGTTCTCCCCGTGCCCGCGTGGGTCTTCTCCGGGTACTCCGGTCTCCTCCCACATTCCAAAGACATGCATGTCAGGTTAATTGGGCGCTCCGAATTGTCCAGGGTGTCCCCCGCCTACTGCCCAGAGCCAGCTGAGATAGGCGCCAGCAGCCCCCGCGACCCTTGTGAGGAATAAGCGGTCAAGAAAATGGATGGATGGATGGATGGATGTCATGCGTTATAAACAGAGAGAATCCGGTCACTTTTCAAAATAAAACTATTTTTTGGCCTCGGCTAATTAATTAACCGGAAGTACAGTAAGTTTTTTTTTGTTGTTGTTGTTGTTGTTGTTGTTGTTGTTGTTAATTCTTTCAACTGTGCGGCCCGCCACGACCGGTCCAAAGTAGCCCACAGCCCGGTGGGACCACTGCACTAAACCACAAGAATACATTTCCTCTTTCTCCCCTCTGCTCTAGGGCTTCACTAACATTTTACAAAGGTCAAAAATTAAGCTAAATATTAGTTGTGCTCATGCATGAATTCATTCTATTGACTCTTGCAGATTATGTGCAGGAATTACGTGTGCATTAATTCTTGAAAACTGAAGCATGTCAATAATATTTTGTTAAGACTATTTATCTATTTATCCTTTAAGTAAATCCACGTGTGTTCTTATTTTTTAACTTTTGTGCTAATCACGCTTCACTGTTTTTATTAATTCTAATGTTTATACTTTTTACTAGTGTTGTTCCGATACCGATACTGGTATCGGCAGAGGTGCCGATACTGCATAAAATCAGTGGTATCGGTGACTACTCACAAGTAACATGCCGATACCATTAATTCCAAAGCTAATATAGGATTTTGGATGCAGCATGTTGTGTCTTGCTCGTGCAGGACATTCACTGATATGTGACATGTTCACTGCATGCCGATCTAAGATATCAAATTGGCCCTTGACTGCTCTGAACCAGTGGCAGGACAGCTTTTTCATGTTGGGGAAAAAAAATAATTAAGTATCAGCCGATACTGCAAAGCTGGGTATCGGTATCGGGAGCCAAAAAAACGGTATCGGAACAACACTACTTTTTACTTTATATTTCTTACTGGTCTCAGATTTCTTCTTTCTTTCAGCTTTTACACGATCAATTCTGAATACAGTCTTTATTTTCTGATGAATTTACATAAAGGCTTTTATTACTGGCCTTTTGTTTAGGGTGCACCAGGAGAGGCCGGTCCACCGGGTTTCCCTGGAGTTACGGTAAGCTAGTAGAAATATATATATATATATATATATATATATATATGTATTGTAATGTAATGTTCACATTATTCAACTCCATATAAATGCTAATTATTAATCATACGGAATGATTTTTTTTTTATGTATAGGGTATTCGGGGACTCGATGGGGACAAGGGGATTCCAGGTCCTAAAGGAGATAAAGTAAGTATTGCAATGAAAGCATGTTCTATATTGGACAGAACGACTGCTCCAACTGTTACACCTTCAAATATTCACCAGCAACCGGGTTTTGCACATCAAGAAATACTCATCACTTGCACATAACTTGTATAAAGTTGAGAGAGAGGGCAGACACTTGCTCCAGGGTAGTCAAAACTTTCTAATAAATGAACAATTTGCACACGCAGCACTTAATTGACGGCAATTTACTGCCATCATGGCGTCCTCCAAATGAGGCACCTTGGTACATACACCCACGCAATCACACTAGTTCAAAGCAATCCCAACTGTAAATCATGAACTACCAATAAAATGAACTTTTTTTTTCTGCAGGGGCTGTGTTCAGAAAAAAATTAAGGATAGGAGGGAGCCACTTTGATGTTTTTCACATTGAATTGATTAAATACCATAAAACCAATCCATCAGTATAGATTATGATATAAGAAATTATATAATGCATTGTTTTAATGTATTGTAAAATCCTGTGAATAATGCTCTTAAAAAAAATTGAAGGTGTGGAGGTGGTGTTGTACATTCGGCTTAATAATTAACAAAAAATGTTCACATTGTTTAGGTGTTTACCAGTACGTAAACAGTACCTATGGGTTATTAAAAAAAAAAAAAATAAAATCGCTGATTTATGTCACAATAAGAGTTAAACTGATTTAAAAGTGAAGTAAATAAAAATAGACAGTATAGCTTACTAAAAAAAAACAAAAAAGCATACAAAGTAAGAACATTTTGGGACTCATGATTTAAAAAATACTTTGGAAGACCTTAATCATTGGAAAATAAAGTTTTTTTTAACATGTAATCAAAAGCATTTACACTTTATTGAATCTTTATTGACTCATATTATTCACTCTGGTATTAAAGGATACCAACAAATTGTCCGACCACATTATACACTAGTATAGAGGGAAAAAAACAAAAACACTTTAACTCATTCAAGCCCAAAAACATGTAAAACCGTTTTTAATACTTTGTCATTTACTGCCAAAAACGTGTTTACACGTTTTGTTTTGTTTTGTGTTTTTGTTTGTTTGTTTGTTTTATGCAAGAGCATACAGAAGGTTTTGATGCAGCTTCTGACATTAAGAGGTGGCTTAAAGCAATGGTAGTTATTAAAAACACAGCCACCAGGTGGTAGCAGAGTATAAGAGGTCAGCCAGGGCCATGTTGCAACAATCTCTGTTTGTGGTGGAATGTGAATATTGATGAAACTTAGCTATATTTTAATGCTAATGGCTGGAAACAGATACAAATATAATTCTTTTTCTAGGTTCCATGTTTTTATAGCAGTAGAACACATAATATTCTGTCTGCCTTGCAAGCTCTGTCAAAAGGGGGTTTCTTCAATGAAAATGGCTGGGAGTCAATGAGTTAAGGGTGATTGTTGTTCTGTTTTTTTTGTTTTTTTGTTTTTTGTTGTTGTTGTAATTGTCAGACTTCCTACTGTTCATTGTCTTGGTTACATACTGTAGTTTTCATGTTGTTTTGATGACATACAGTAGTTTTGTTTCTCTGTCTTAGGGTTTTCAAGGAGCTACTGGTATCCGAGGTCCTCAGGGAGAGAGGGGCACCGCTGGTTCTCCAGGTTACTTTGGAGTCAAAGGTCAACCTGGTCCCAAAGGCATTGAGGTACAATATGATACACTTTTGCTAAGTTTCTGTCTAGTACATTGTCAGTGTTCAAAAGTGGAATTCTAAGAATAAGTAATGAAACTTTTATCACTAAAGGTTCTTTTTAGTTAGCTTGATATTTATTTAATTTTGTTAAGAAAATGGCCTTACATAAAGGTGTACTTCAACAAACTTTTTTTTTTTTTTTTTTTTTTTTTTAAGCCTACTACTGACCTTTTTAAAGCACTATGATTATACTTGATTCTTCGAGTTGTCTTGACCAACTTGGTTTCTCTCATTCAGGGTGTGAATGGTGAAACGGGTCGTCAGGGAAAACAGGGCAGTAGTGGATTAAAGGTCAGTAGACACTTTAGTCCCTGCGCATCATGTGATGCCACAGCAATCAATGTTCTCTGCATGTATCTTCTATAGCCACAGAAGGTTAAGCAGTTGGCATCTGTATCTTACTGTTATGATTGAGTCATGGGATTTAAATTTGAAAATTCCACCCCACATGTCCACAATTAAGTAAAGC
Source organism: Festucalex cinctus (assembly GCF_051991245.1). Classification (NCBI taxonomy): domain Eukaryota; kingdom Metazoa; phylum Chordata; class Actinopteri; order Syngnathiformes; family Syngnathidae; genus Festucalex; species Festucalex cinctus. The sequence continues at coordinate 9,987,335 of NC_135425.1, read as the reverse complement.
ACATGCGTATACTGCATTGTGCTGAAGCATTTTTTCGTTAGCCACAGTACATTTGAACATTGTTGGTTATTTGTGTCAGAAATGATTTGTGCTCATGTTGAACAAGAGCACTCAAACAATAATTTCAATAGTATAATTATTGTTATGCACATTGACCGAATGCTTTAAAAACACATCACAGAACAACATCCAAATGAACACAGAAACCACACAGGCCACAGTCTAATTTATTTATATAACTTTCTTCAAGGGTAATAGAGGACCAGATGGACGAAATGGCAAAACAGGACCGAGAGGGAACAGGGTACATCTCTTGTCTTTTTTTTTTTTTTTCTTGAATTTGTAATGTTGACGTTACATGTATGCAGCATTGAAATACACAAATAAGAAAGAAGAAAACATTAGGAATAAGAATGCACAAATGGCACTTCATTCCAATTTAGCTCAGAGCTTCCCCTGAACATGATTAACAATCCCGGGTGGAAAATGGTGACAAGCTTTGGATACTCTTTTTCAGCCCTGTTATATATTAGGGATGTAACGATAAGGGCAATATTGTGATATTGTGATATTAAAATTGCCACAATATCGTTGTTGTCATGTTCACAATATTTAAAAGGAGCACATCTGTTTAAAAAGTCAGGTTGATTTCCATTTGTGCAGTTCTAGCATCCTCTAGTGGCTAGTCTATTAGTGCAATTTAATTTTCATTAGGGATGTTTTGGCCTTCTATGTTTAAAATCGATGCTAATTGTCAGATGAAGGGGAAACTAATATGCTTGTGAAGCGATCAATGCATGTGCATGCAATTGCAAGTGCCTCAATATTGCTATTAGAGATTGTAGGTGGTTTATATGCATTGTTGTTATGTACAAAAGCACAATATTGTGCTTTTTTAGTATGAACTTTTTTTTTTTTTTTTTACAAAATTGTGATATTTTTTAAATATCGCTAACCCCCCCACAATATCATGATAATTATCGTATATCGTTACATCCCTATTATATATGTTGTCGTAGTCTTGCTTTTTTTTTTTTTTTAACCCAAGCTCTCTGTTGAATCAGGTCAGACATCACTCACTTGCGTTCAGTGCAACTGTAATAACCAAAATTGAAAATTCCTGCACCAAAATATAACAGGGTTATCCTGAGTATGAGCGTTTTTGAGAACGTTAAGTAGTTTTTGCGTAATGTTGACAACTCATTTTTCATGGCCATCAAAACTCAGTTTGTCATGTCACGGCGTGGGGGGAGTTGAGGACCCAATTTCAGGGAGCAGTCAGGTAGGACAGGTGTGCTCCAAAAAATGTTTAATGAACAAAACAAAAAGAAAACTAGGCTAATTGACTATCAAAACTTTTACTTTTGTTATAGTTCCCCCCCTTGTCTTGTCCACCTGTGTTTGCCTGACCTTCCTCATGTGTTAACCAATCAATATCCTCTGCCTCTTGTGTCTTGCCCAGCGGTGTCTAATTGTGTGTGTATTTAGTTTCTTGTCTCCACTCTGTCCGTTGTCGATTCATTGTTATTTCCTCCTGGCATGCTGCCAGATTTTTGCCCCAAAGTTCCTCCCAAGTTTGCCTTGTTTACCTTCCCTGAGTTTGATTGTTGTTTTTGACCAGTACCTCCTTTACCTCCTCCTGTTTACCTCTTCATCCTTGCTCTGCTTCCCTGCATTTGGGTCCACCACCACACCTCAATGTTGACACATACTAACCAAGATTACAATTGAAAGCAACAAAATGATCCAGCAACAACAGAACAGCAACAAGGAACTAAATGCAAACAAAGTAACGTGAAAATGAGAAACACCTGGACGTGATAATTGGCTGAGAGGGGTCTGATTGGTAGACACGGGCTGACAAACTGGTGGACACCAAACCATAATAAGAAAGACATGAATAACAAGAAAACAAGATATTATATGAAGCAAAACAAAATACTAAACTAAACAAATACGGATCATGACATGTCACTAACAGATGTTTTAGGATCGATTATCTTATTGGTTTTTCCAACAATTATTCAGGTAATCAAACACATATTGATTCTAACCATGATCAAAACATGATGTCTCGCCTCACAATTTCTGTGCTTAGTAGTGGTAAGAAGGAAGGAAGGACCTTTAAATGAAAAACTAAATCTCTCTACGAACTTGGTTGCAACTGCTTATACTATAGAATTAATTAGGTACCTTTTAAGTCTTTGTCGTCCTCTCTGTCTTTTCTCCAGGGTCGATCAGGACAAAGGGGCCCCAGCGGCCAGCCAGGTCCATCGGTAATCTCGTCTGTCAGAAATCTGTTTACAGGCAGACAGGCTGTGTGTTAATGTTAGAGAGCATTATCATTTTCGTTCAATTGTCAATCTTTATGTCACGATTGAAAAGATTATTTGAATGTTCTGAAATTTGGACGGTCAGCAACGCCAATAGATTTTATTTAAAATAAAACGAACTTGGAAAATAAATAGTTTAACCTATGTTTACATATGTCTGTTTGTGTATTTGATTGACACATTTCAGGGTTTGGCGGGTCACCCCGGACCAGAGGGACCAGAAGGAAAGCCGGGTACACAGGTTCCCATTCTCTGTCATATTTTAATCACTTGGAAATTCTGTGTTTTATAATGTACCCCAAATGTTTTTTTGTTTTTTTTGGTCATGTTTTTAATTACATGAAATATGCACAGCAATGGGAACTATCATCATGTCAAGTCAGGACATATATTTTTTTTATTTCAATCTAGGTTTCATGATTCTTAGATGATGTTACAGTTAATATTATTATTATAAGGGAGTTTTCAAGTATTAAAACAAATAAACAGAGATGCAGTACAAAAATGTCCTACTTGAGACATGGGTGACAGTCTTATCATTATAGCAATTTAGATAATGAACCAAGAGAGAGTGAACAGATAGCAGGAAATTAATAAATACTGAATGATGAGATAGTAGGGTCCACCTGGACATGACATGAGGGGTGAGCTGATTGGCTGACACGAGGAGCAGGGCTGGCGGGACCAGACTGAGACAGTGACATGCCAAGCAAACAAGAAGTGCACAAACGAGACACAAGAAAACATAGAACTCTAAATAACAGGAAACAAAGTCAAGCTGGTTTAGGATCAGCAAGCAGCTGCTGTTGCTTAATGTACTGAGGGCCCTAATTAGAATGCACCACAACACAAAAGATATGATACCACCAGCCAATGCATACATATTCATTTTCTTCTATCTTTTATCTTCCATTTTTGGACTTTTTTTTTTGTATGTAATTTTTCATTCTTCATTTTTCATACATTTGGAGACTTTTCTGCCTTTCTGTCACATTTCTAAAATTTTTGACCATTTTATAGACATTATGGTCATTTTCTGCAGCTTGTCTTCCTTTTTTGGACATTATATGCCTATTTTTTTTTTATCCTTTTTGCCTTTTTTTTTTTTTTTGACCATTATAGTTTTCGACATTTTTGACAATTTTGTGTAAATTGTATAGTAATTTCAGTAATTTATTTTGTTTTTGGACATTTTATAGTTACTTTTTAAATGTTTTATGCCTTTTTAAAAAAAAAATTCTGACTTCTTTGCACTTTTGTGTACATTTTATGGTAATTGTCTGGATTTAATCTTGTTTTTTTACATTCTATCATTACTTCTTTAACATTTTCTTTTCTGCTTTTTTTTTTAATTTTAATATTCTGACTTTTTTTTTTTTAATTCCAAAGCCATTTCATGTTAATTTCCTGCCTTTCTTCTTTTGTTTTTTGATATTTTATAGTTACTTTTTGAACATTTTTGTTTATGCCTCCTTTTTTTTGTTTTAATAAATGTCCTGACTTCTTTGGCAAGACCAAAGACATTTTATGCTAATTTTCTGCCTTTCTTCATTTTTTAATGTTTTCTGACTTTTTTTTTTATTCCATTTCTGACATTTTTGGCAATTTCACAGACATTTTTCCTCTTCCATTTGGACATTTTATTTGTAGTCAACTTTTAAAGCTTTTTCATCTACCTTTCAACTTAAAATTTTGGACTCTGACATTTTTTGGAGTATGTATCTATTAATTTGTTTTTACCTAAATCATTATTTGATTTAATGATTATTTTATGTAAAAAATAAATATGTAAAAACAAAATGTTAATTTCTACAAATTTTTTGTTCAGCGATGCACAGGAGCTACAGGAGATGGACTAAGCAGGTTGCAGACCCCTGACTTTAGGGGCTGAACAAAATTAGAACAATCAGAATCAAGTTGAATATGTGAAAGAGAGGGTACATGCATGGATGGACTGGCAAAAACTATAGCAAACAATGGGGAGACTAGTGAAGGCAAGCGGTGATAGAGGGTGAAGAGCAAAAGGCCTTACTGGCTGAGGAGCGGCTTGGTCAGAAGACTGGTGGTGATGATGAGCACACACTGTGAAAAAAACGTCTGTTGGATTTATATTTAAAAAGAAGTATAGAGATTATTTGCACACATTAAAATTATGTTTCCCCAATATGACTATGATTTCACTTGTTCCAGTATTCATGATGGTTTTAGGAACTGGTTAAAAAAGCGGCTGTTAACAAGATGTATGTTTTAGTTTGAGCCAGTGGATGAGGAGGGTTACTTTGACTCACTTTCTAAAAAATATCAAAGGATATAGAGCTCAAACATATGTGACTGCATAATGTGTGTTTTTGACTCTTTGTTGGACTAAATTGAGCCTGGAAAATACTTTAGAAATATTGTTTGCACTTTGATTACCCTCTGCAGCTGGTTAATCTTTTTTCTTTTTCTTTATTAGGGTCCCTTAGGTGCAGCTGGCCCTGTGGGTAATAAAGGGCTGATGGTGAGAGAGTCACTTGGTTAATGACCTCCATGTTTACTTTTTGACATCATTCGAGTTGCTTAGCTTTTTAGCTGATCTTTGTAATCTGATTGTGTTTGATAATCATATCGCTGGCATCGGGCCCAAACCATGTAAGTTGGCAAATGTCTTTTTTTTTTTTTTAAATCGATATTACTTTTGGACAGTGTGGGTGTCATTTTTACAAATGAGTGACCAATCTAAAGTGTTGGCTTGCTCTCTACGGGATGCAATGTTAAGGATTCTGCCTGATGCCAGTGATTTACATGTACACTATCAAACAGACATTAAACACCAAAACAGCATTTTTTTTCCCCTAACCACACAAATTAACTGAAGATAACTGGGGAAAAAAATATATAAAATAATATAACTATACCAGATTGCACTAAAACTAATTTTCCCTCTGGGACTTCTTTTTAGGGTGTTCAAGGAATTTCTGGAGAAAGAGGACCGGATGGACCATTGGGTTCGATGGTATGGCTCAGTATACCGATATCTGAAAGCAGATTTCTGAAAATGAACACAATAGATATATTTAACCTAAGAAATTAACTGTTTAAAAACATTTGAACAGCCAGAGACGAATTAGCTGTACTGTGTCAGTCTTATAGCAGTATGATGATGTGTGATGCCTTTACTTTTAAGGGCCTTCAAGGGTTACCAGGACCTCAGGGCTTGACAGGAGCACCAGGCGAAAAGGTTAGTCCACAGTCATGTCACAATTATGGCACCACCATGTTGTATATAATGGAATGCGTGTTGTCTCAGGGTTTTACAGGGAAGCCTGGCATGGATGGACCACAGGGCCCAGTTGGCATGTATGTAAGTGATTCTTTAACATATTAAACAGTAGTAAATGTCAGTTGGAATTTATTTTACCATAATAAGATAACATCCTCAAATTAATTTTGATGGTAGGCTCCATAGCTGTTCAATGTGGTCGTGGTTACCATCATGTCTTCCTCACTGTAAGGCAAGTTTAAAATAAATTCTTGTTCAAAATTATACAATTTTTAAATTAATTAAAAAAAATATATATATATATATATATATATATATATATATAAAATATATTAATATAATATAAAAATAATTTTAAAAAATGCAAAATTATAAAATACAATTCTTAAAGGCCTGGCAACAAGTTAAGGGTGTACACTGCCTACTGCCCTATCCCTGCTGGGATAGGCTCCAGCACCCCCGCGACCCTGGTGAGGATTAAGCGGTTAAGAAAATGGATGGATGAAATTCTTAAAGGTACATTGTGAAGTTTATATGTTAATAGTCAAGCTTTTACTACATCATGCATGCTCCACTACTGCCCAGATGATTACAGAGCCCTGACTTTTTAACTGCGACTGCGCTTATCAGCTTGTATCTTCCCTTCAATGTGGAGTGTTCGGGGCAAACACTCCACAGTTTCTTGGGAGTTGGTGGAGTGGAGGAGGGTGACGTCATGCTGGCCCTCGCAGACATTTAGTGTTAGCGTACAACACAATTGGGATGGAAAGTGAAAGAAAAAAAAAATGAAGCAGCTATTCGAGCGCACGCACTCATGCACAAGCTTGACACAGAGGCTGCAATTACGCTTTAGGCCAGAGGTGGCGGTCATGAGTACAATAGCGACAAACTCGCAAAAGGACCTTCATTACAATTCAATCATGAAAATGTTCAAAACAGTGAGTGGTGTATTCAACTGTTGATGATGTGTTAATGACACATAGCTAATATGAAATTTATTTAGTTATGTATTCATTCATTCATTCAAGAACAAAACTCAAGAAATACAATTAAACTGATGTCTATCTTAAATTTAGCCAGCAATTAACTCGTAAAATTTTATTTATGCCGTAATTTTTGTCCTGTCTGGTGGTGGTGGTCAAATTTTTGTGGACTACTTCTTTGAAATGTAATTGTCTTCGCTTCAATCATGCTCTAAGAGCTGTACATGTACCATTATTGAGACTGTCTACAGGACTGTCTCAGAAAATTAGAATATTGCGATAAAGTCCATTATTTTCTGTAATGCAATTAAATAAGCAAAAATGTCATAGATTCTGGATTCATTACAAATCAACTGAAATATTCCAAGCCTTTTATTGTTTTAATATTGCTGATTATGGCTTTTTATTTACTTGGTCTGAGGAAATATTCTAATATTTTGAGATAGGATATTTGAGTTTTCTTAAGCTGTAAGCCATAATCAGCAATATTAAAACAATAAAAGGCTTGCAATATTTCAATTGATTTGTAATGAATCCAGAATGTATGACATTTTTGCTTATTTAATTGCATTACAGAAAATAATGGACTTTATCACAATATTCTAATTTTCTGATAGTCCTGTATACCGGAGGTTTAACTAATGACATTTCATAACTAATCCCAATCATGTCTCGCGATCACTGGCTGATTTTAAAGCGAATAAATTTTGTGACATTCATTGGTTAATATATACATTTTTCTGTATGTTGTTGCTTTGACCATCAGGGTATCCACGGCACCGTGGGCATGCGTGGGTTTCCAGGAGCCAACGGAGAGAGGGTAACCTAATGTCTCCCTCTGCCTTCTTCAGCAATGTTTTGATTTACAAAAGCATAAAGTTTTAAAATTGGCACGTTTTTGACCATAGTCAATGTCAACCTGCAATTTTTTCACTGTTAATTTAAGTTAAACTAGTAAATAATTCATTTACAAATGTTCTGTCTCTTCTTCACCAGGGTGAGACGGGTTTGCGAGGATTTCCCGGGCCTCCTGGAAAGACAGGACCTCCAGTAAGTATATACCAGTAGTTGCTGTACTGATGCCAATGATGTTAGATTTGTGTTTTGCTTGTTGTTTTTTTGCGTAGAGAGTATAATTGAAAACTACTGAATCAACAACAAAAATGTGCGCATAATTGACGCTCTTTGAAATGCATTTTGGCATAAATAAATCCTCAAACGGTGACAAACATCCATGTTGCCTTTTCCACAAATAAATAAAATAAAAAAGGCGTGTGGTCCACTAAACACATAAAAAAAATAAAAAAAAAATTTAAAAAAAAATTAAATAATTAATTAAATAAATAAGTCGAGGAGGGCATCCATATGAGGCAGATGTGTGCCCCTCCACTAATTTGATGATTTCTTTTTGATCTGGTAAAGTCTGACCCTATTATCGTGATAAATCCATTCTTAAACTGTGTAGACAAATTCCATGTATGTTTTTACGTACTTGGTCAATAAAGCTGCTTCTGATTACATAAAATAATCTGATGTCCTTGGCCGGGAAGGGGCAAAATTGGAACAAAAAATAACACTGAAAAAAGATTGATTGCCGTGTTTGGCAGTTGACGTCTGCATTCTAATGTGCACTTGCAAAGTGGAAAGGTATTAGGGTACAATTTATATTATGATACTGTATTAAAATGTAAATTTTAATTGTTGGGTTGGCGCTGATTGCACTGACAACATTTACTTGCTTTTTGATTTGTAAGAGAAACGACAAGATAAAAAGTAGGCATTTAGGGGCTTATTTTGTTATATACAGCCTCAATAACCCAAAGAGATGATATACAGTCCACATTATCTGAAAGTAAAGCAGAAATGTGCATTAAATAAGTACATAAAAACTAATTAATGTTGACATTGAGGAATAAAAAATGAATTTAGAGGATTATCTTTCTAATTATTATTTTTTTTTACCTAAAAGCAGAGCTTTATGTGGAATTCCAGAACTCGCCGGTGGCTTTTCCTCATTATTGAGATCCTTCACTGGACGACTACTGTCATCTCTACCTGTCCTGTTCTTAATTAAACTTGGATCATCAATCAAAATTAATATGGTTCATATTTACTTTCGTTTGCAGGGTCTGCCAGGTTCCCCTGGGGAAAAGGGGCCCCAGGGACCCCAGGTGAGGTTTATTATTATTATTATTATTATTATTATTATTATTATTATTATTATTATTATTATTACCCCCAAAAAAGGGGAATTCTTTTTGGAATATTTACAGTATAATGTCAATACAATATGCAGTATGCATGTCAGCTTAATTGAAAAATGTGAACATGGACATTTTTTTTCTATTTTCTTTCCCTTTTTTTCTTTTTGTGTGTCTATTAGCCTGTAATTAACTGGCAGCCAATACCAGAGAGAGATAGAGTGATGCATATATGTCAACGTGCATCAGAAAAAATCTTTTCAAAGTATAATTCAGCAATTAAAATATGTTTGACTGCACTTAAAAGAAAAGGGCATATCATGTTAAACTTGATTTTATTTTATACCACTAAAGTCTCTTTAGTTTGTGATTTATTTCAACCTGTATTCACATCCTTGTAACATTGGAGTTTTTTTCCCCTTCTAGGGTCGACCTGGAGATGAAGGACCCAAAGGGATTCAGGGTTCACCAGTAAGTCACAGCTCTCAAATGAAAGCGAACTGAATTTAAACACATACATATCAGCACAAATATACCACAATTTAAGTGCCCCTGATTAATGGCCAATACATTGTAGCTGTTACTAGGATTTAAATATAAATAAATAAAATCTACACTGATTATTTTGGTACTGTTCAGGCCCCAGTTCAAACTGAAAAAAAAAAAAAAAAAGCATCACACTTTGCTGCCAATTTCCATTCCATCAGTGATTTTTCACAGAAACAATTAGTATCTGTATCTTTTTCATTTTATTATTTAGCTAACACTTTTCAGGTAAAGACTTAGGCCAGCAATACTCGCCACTGAACGTTGACGTCAGTTAGGAAAAGTGGACTCAAATTCATTTTAACCGGTGTTGTCCATTTCTATGGGACTCATCTTTTTATCTCTCGGCCGATGATGCAATCAGCAAAAGTTAAGGAAAGGTGGCAAAGAGGCCCGTAAACTACCTGCTGGTTAAATAGAAGCACCTGTGGCTAAAGTCAAACTGTGGCAGGGTTTTTACTTTCTGGACTTGGATTTTCTACCTCTGGTTATAATGGGCTGTATGTTTGTGTGTCAATTAGCGGCACTGGCTGGCTAGCCTTAGTACACAGATGTTCACGGCTAATTATGTGTACACATGGTAGTATATGTTGTTGGGTAATTGCTTCCAGTATGGTCACCTAACGTAACAATTGTTGCTCTTTGCATATGTTAAACCCTTTATGCCAGGGGTGGCCAAGTTCGGTCCTCGAGAGCTCCTATCCAGCCTGTTTTCCATGTTTCTCTCCACTAACACACCTGATCATGATTAGGATCGTTATCAGGCTTCTGCAAAGATTGCTGATTAACTGATTATTAGATTCAGCTGCGCTGAAGGAAGGAGACATGGAAAACAGGCTAGATAGGGCTCTAGAGGACCGAACCTGTCATTTAAGTAAGTGTAATTATTTTATGGCCACTAGATGGTGGCATTATACTGTCTTTTAAAAAGAAAAGGGTACTTTTTAAGGGTGATTTTGGGGGGTGTATGATATTAGGAGAATACTTGGAAATTACGGGTATTAATTGGAAAATCAAATGGATTTTTTATTTTTATTTTATTTTTTTTTTACCATGACTGCATTCAAAAAAATGTTTTATGCAGTTCCACTATTGTAAAAACAGTATTCTGATTAATATCACATTTGTGGAATATGACTCAAGCAGCAAAATCAGTCGTTTTTATCCATCACAGGGGGGCAACTATTTTGCCACTTACTGTCAACTTAAAATGACATCACAGTTTCTCAGGGTTCAGGTAACGACCAATGATGGCTCACCTGTTTTCTGAAGCTGAGCCATGATTGTTTATCTGAGACCTGAGCAATTGTGATGACAGCAAGTTGTAAAATGGCCGCCCCTGAGATGCATAAAAATGGGTGGATTTTGCTGCTTAACTCATATTCCACAAACAAAATATTAATCCGAATGCCGTGTTTGGACTGGTGGGGACACATACAAGTCAATCGTCAACAAAAGGGCGTCAGTCATTGACCGATCGACCTTCCGTCAATATTGACAGAATGCCAACCTCTGGTTACAAAATATTGTTGTAAAGAATATCTTTGGGGTGACTTTCAACCAATTTTGTGTTCTAAATTTTGATTCCCATTAAGAGCTATCCTTCGTCTGTGTGTCCTTCTTATTTCCAGGGTGCTCCAGGTCTCCCAGGTGATTCTGGAGCCACTGGAAAACCAGGGCCCCGGGGAAGCAATGGGTCTCCTGGACCTCAGGGGCCACCAGGGCCAGCAGGAATCCTAGTGAGTGGGTATTTACCATCAACTGTCATTTTAATGTACAGCTGACTGTACATGTAACGCCTCATAGTCTAGAAATATGAATAATCTATGGTGATAACAATTGCATATGTATGAAATCATGTGTGTTGGGTCGCCACAGGGCCTCCAAGGTGCGGCTGGATTAATCGGAGCAGCGGGAGAAAGAGGAGACAAGGTCATAACAAAACTGAATTTATATCAGAAACGTGCCGGTAAACATTTGTTGTACCACACCAACAACACAATTACGAACTATTCAGGCAGGATTTAGTCTGGTTTGCTTTGTTGTTTTTGCTTCTCAGAGGTTTTACTGAAAAACATAATCAGTGCCTTTTGTAACATTTAGTATATATATATATTTTTTTAAATAAGCTTTTTTCATAGGTTAAATATTGCAGAGCAGACACATTTTCAATTAGCCTTGTCCACTTAATAATAGCACAGTTACTCAAAATGTATAATATGTACTTATGCGCATATATGTGCAATAATAATAATTTGTTTTATTTATATCTAATTTTTCAAGTAATCCAGTCACTTTACATGACAAGGAAACAAATAAAGAGTGTGATATAAATAAGAATAAAGAAATAAAGAAATAAATAAAGAGTGTGAAGAAAAATGCAAAATTGTCCCTAATGAGTGAAATAGAACAGAAATCAGAGACCAAAAAAACATCAAATCAAAAACATGCAATGTAAATGTGTATATGTGTCTTGGTACTCGAGGTCTGTGTCACTTTGTCCAACTAGTCTCACCATTATTTGTTGGCTTTGTGATCAAGCAAGGGGGAAGTAGTATAAGTTTGATAATAAAATTGTGTTTAAGTTTTAAAATATTCAATTTTGCCCAGTAAAGATTTGTAGTATTTGCATGAAAATGAAATTCACGTTGAACTGTTAAAAGTTGATCTTTGTTACTTGTAGGGTTTATCTGGCTCAGTTGGTGATGCAGGCCCGACTGGACTTGACGGACAACAGGTTGGTTCATATAAATATACAAGTATGAACTCTTTTACTGCCGCACTTTATCAAAACGTTAATATTCACGTCATCCTTGAAGACGTTCTATTTAATCAGATTTCGTCATCTTTCATTGTAATTTGATACACGGGCAGCCCATTGAAGAGATACAATGCTGCCATCTGGTGGCCATAGTTAGTGAGTGTTTTTGATTCCACAACCCATTGACCAGGCAGCGCTGCACTTAGATGTTGCACTGCCCATTGATTTAAAAAAAAAAAAAAACGTAGTTGACGTCATTGAACGTTTATGGCGGCATACATTGTGATTTTATTAATCGTGATTAAACGTTTTTGGCAGTCAAAGAGTTAATATTTGAAACCAATCAATCACCCTACTTTTACAGAATTTAAGTTGTATGTTTATCATTCTTTTGGTGGCATGGATCAGTGGTAGAGTAGTTGTCTCCCAATCCAGAAATTGTTTTTTTTTTTTTTTTCTTAACTGCATTCTTCTCTATGGTGTGTCAAATACATAAAACTTTGTACATTTACATTTTATGTCGTCTGTTCACTGTAAATATATTAAATCTATGTACACCTGGATAATCCACGTTCATACAGGCAATTTTAAACCCAACTCATGATTGTTTCACTTGTCAGGGTCTACCAGGCCATACAGGATATGAAGGACCACCTGGATGGAAAGGAGACCCGGTCAGTCAATGTTCAAGACGCATTCCACAGTCTTTAGACTTTATTACCCTGCAATGCTGACAGGAGCTTGGAATCAAAACGTACTCTTCCCTTTCATCATTTCTTACAGGGGGATCCCGGGCCTCGAGGGAAACCTAGTCCTCCAGGACTACCAGGAGAGAGAGGACTTGAGGGTCCAAAAGGACTGCAGGGTCCACCTGGACCCATTGGAAAAGAGGTTGGTGCATTGATCTTCTGTTTGTATAAAAATATTCCCGCTTTAAAATGATGACAATCCATTCAAATGCCAATTGAAGAACATCTTGAACTTTTTTTTTTTTTTTTTTGTCATGCCTGTTTTTTTCCCCTTTTTTTCTCAATGCTTTTTGAAATCTACATTGGGTAGATTCTAAAAAAAAAATGTCAATGTGCTTGTTAAAAAAAAAAAATCAAAATGTTAATTCAAAAAAAAAAAAAAGTCAATGCTCCATAGTTCGGTCATATACAAGAGAATAAAGGTTGTTGTTCACTCCTCCTCTGCAGGGAGATGTCGGCCATCCTGGTGAAGCAGGAGATCCTGGATTGAAAGGAGAGAAGGTTATCTTTACTATTAATCTTGAAAAATGTGATGAAAGTGAATGGTGCTCTACTGTCTTCTTCTTCCATCTGATCAAACTGATTGTTGACGGCAGGGTGAGGTGGGCCCTCAAGGTTTTTCTGGTCCTGAGGGCACTTGGGGGAAATTTGGAAAAAATGGTGAAAGAGGCCCAAAGGGGGAGAAAGGACATATTGGATTAATGGTGAGCCCAGTATTGCTTTATATTTTTTAGTCCATATTTTTCAGTAATTTGTGTCATAGTCACCCACTAACACAGAAGACAATTTTATAAAGATCAAGTTTTTTAGGTTAAATCTGTTAACGCTAACAACACTCGTGTTATTTTTAGAATTTCAGTTCAGCCATTAAATATAAGAGAAAATTCACGCTTGTGCGGAGTCCTTGCTTCTCCAAAACCAACACCTTTCAGGAAACTTAAAAAAAAAAAAAAAAAAAAAAAAAAAAAGCTGCATATTTGTTGAGCCATGAATATTCAATTATCATATGAGCAAGCCATGCAGTTTTAGACATACAGTAGGCACATTCTGCCTGACAGTGATGATATGTGGTATCTAGTTACAGTACAAGTACTCAATTACTTTGGAAATTTAACAGTGATCCATATGTGAGCGTTACAGGTGAGGTGAATGTACAGTAGATGCTTTTGCTCAGGTAATGTCTATCAGTAGGTATCATACTATCCAATGGGAAAGATTCACAAGTGATGACTGACATTGCCAAAACTGCGGGAGTTGAAGACTCACTGATGTGCATTGGGAACAAATGCTTAGTTTGATTTTATTTTATTTTGTTATGAATAGGGTGAACCAGGTCTGGTTGGGGAAATGGGCCATGCGGGTCTTTTGGGGTTAGAGGTGAGTCCCTCTGTTGTTCACCATGGCTGTGAATTAATAATGCTATAAGTAAACTGTATTCAATTAAGTATTTTCTCATTCAATTTTTCAAGTTTTACTACTTGTTTTTTGGTGTGTTTGTTTGACTCCAAGGGAAGTGCAGGTACTCCTGGATCCCCAGGGCCAAAGGGACATAAAGGACTAAAGGTGATATGTAATGAAGTGATGAGGGTCTTTCCAGAATTGGATGGCATTTTCTGCCCCCTCTGAAATTTCAAATAATAATTAAAAAATAGTAAAAATGAGTACCATAGTTTTAAAAAATAAATAAATAAATAAAATTTAGTGGCCCCTAAAATGAAACGCCTCGTTTTTTGGTTTTTTTTTTGGGGGGGGTGGTTTGGGGACTATATTATCACTTTCTTTGATCGGAACATATTTGAAATAGACTCTCAACATACATACAACCCTGTTACTAAAAACATTGTAGCCCTCTAAGAGAAAGGAAAATGAGCTTCAAACTTTTATTATTTCACTAAGTTTGCTCTTGATCAGTTAGCATGACGTCTAACACAGCTAGCATGTAAAAACTGTAGTATAAATTTGCAACCCTCATCCATTCATATAAATATAACATTGTTACTCTAAGTGTGTTCAGAAATACAGTCTTTAAAAAATGTTTTTTGAAGTGGTTTAGTAGCTGTGTAGTACTAGCAGGTTTCTTCTAAACACAGCACAATGAAGGATATGACAAAATGTGTCATAAAGTGTATCATTGATGGCGGCTGCACAAATCGGTTAATACGACTGCCTCTTTGACCTTTTTCTTTTTCTTGAAAACATTACAAAATTAATAAATGGTCAATTTTTCAAAAATCTTGGTGTCTAATGTGTCCCTCAATTTTGGAATGACTCACAGTTACAATCAGTAAAAGTATACGTTTTATGTCTCCAGGGAGAGTCTGGCAATTTTGGAGAAACGGGACCTGATGGGTCAAGAGGCCCTGTGGTAAAGTTTTAATTATAATATTAAACATTTTTGCACGTGCTGAGGCAAATCTTTGTAAATGTGTGTGTTGCGTGTTATTTCCTATTTTAAGGGAATACCTGGAGCACGGGGTGTCAGAGGAGACATTGGAAAACTAGGACCATATGTAAGTGAGACATGAAAAAAAATCAATGTATTACCATATACATAGATTTGTTACCATTAATTACTATTATATCAGAGTTTCCTCTTCTGAAATATACAGGGTCAACTGGGAAAGGGTGGCCATAAAGGCGACCCGGGAGCTAAAGGGGAACCGGGACAACAAGGACGGAAAGGAGAGCCCGGAGCTCCAGGCCCATCAGGGCAGCAGGTTATTACACAAATACCAACAATGGCTATATTTGCTCAGTCTGTGTCATATGGAGCTGCAATGTTCAGAATTCATTCTGAATCAAGTCAATATATGATGATGTTTGATTGATTTTGCAGGGAGAAGAAGGCTTACCAGGAATCCAAGGTCCTTCAGCTCTTCCTGGCTTAGAGGTAAAAAAAAAAAAAAAATGTAGTTTACACCCAGTAGTTCTGGGAATCCTTTAAGCCAAGGTTTTGTTTCTTCTGTGTCCTGTAGGGAGCTCCTGGAGAGATGGGACCCCAAGGCCCTCCTGGCCTCATTGGCAAAACTGTAAGATTCACATTGCCATCTTGTTGTCACATTTGCATCAGAAGGCAGTTTTTAGAAGCAGTAAATATGACTTTGCAGGGAGGGCGAGGAAGACAAGGACCTGAGGGGAAACAGGGTGTAAAAGGTGAAAAGGTAACAACTATATGAAATTTGAATTTTACTCATGTACTATATTTGTCTTTGTAATTTTCTGGGCAGTCAGAAAATCGGTAGCCTTATCAATGCAGACAATATTGTCTTGTTTTGAAACCAAATATATTTGACACTTCTATACTTAGAGCCTTGATGAAAATGTGAAATGTGCTATTATCTTTGTATTGTTTTCAGTAACAAATTATATTTTACCCTGACAGGGAGATGATGGCAAGAGTGGTTCACCAGGAAAGATCGGTCATACTGGGCGCAGGGTAAAACTTTATCTTAATTGTTAATGTAATTTGGCTTCAAACAATTTAAGGATACAATTCTGCAGGAGATATGTATTAAAAAGAGCTATCTTTTTTCCTGTTTACGAAAAGAAAGGAGCTAACTATTGAATCGAGGCAATCTGTACGAAATTTAGACCCTAACCCTACCTGCCATTGTCAACAGGCTCATATCAATATTTCTCAGTTTTGCTTGATTTAAAAACATGTCAGAACTTATCAACAGGGAAAACGAGGAAAAGCTGGACCCCGAGGAACCAGAGGCATCAGAGGACCAAAAGTAGGTTATCAGGAAACAACACCAGAGGTTCTGTGCACATTTAAATAAAACTTGAACCACGAGCTCACAATTTTCTGGTTTAGGGTGAAAAGGGGGAAACTGGACTGGCAGGCCACCTTGGCTGGGCAGGAACCATTGTGAGTGTCTTTTGTTTTGTTTGTCTGTTGTACCCATGTTGAAGATGTTGTAAGATCAATGATGGAATTATCGGGATGTTTAATGTAACTCAACCTTCTTCATCTACATATCAAAATGTAAAAACCACCTAACTGATGTTTCTTTTCCAAGGGTAACCCTGGTTTATGGGGAGAGATGGGGGATCGAGGTAAAAAGGGAACAAAGGTAAACAGTTTAAGCTTCACAATATGACTAGATAGATGAGCAGAATCGAATTCATGAATAGTAATTTGCTACATGATTAACTCTTTTACTGCCACACATTATCAAAAAAATAAAATAAATAAACCCCACAGTGCCAGCCGATTTCGAGCTTTTTAATTCATCTTTCAAGGCAAACAGAATATTGTGTACTTTTACTACATATACAAGGTGCGTACCACATGAAAGATCGCATTCCGTTCTTTCATTAGAAAAAAAAAGTATGTTTCTACCTTATTCTGTTCTTTAGTAATCACCATTTGAAAATAGGTCATTTGAGTGACACTGAGTGAAAATTGAAAAGGAGAAAAGCTTTTTGTGAAAAGATACATTTTCTCCACAACAGTGACACTAATATTTTTTGTTTAGTGACATCCTTGAAAACGTTCTATTTCATCAGATGTCATCAGATTCTTTCATGTTTCATTGCATGTTTCATTCAATTCCATACAAAAAAAAATGCAATGCTGACATCTGCTGGCCATTGTTAGTAGGAGTTTTTGATTCCACAACCCATTGACCAGGCAGAGCTGCACTGAGACATTGCACTGCCCGCTGATTTATAAAAAACAAAACAAAACAAAAAACAAAAAAAACATAGTTGACGTCATTTAACATTTATGGCGGCATACATCATGATTCTACTAATCGTTATTAAACGTTTTTGGCGGTCAAAGAGTTAAAAATATAAACAATAATGATCATGCAGCCTTTATATTAGATAAGTGAGTAGATCGTAACATTAACAGTGACCACCACTTTTTCGTGGATGTTAGTTTTGTATGAAATTACTAATGTTGGCGGCTCAATGTTGTTGTTTTTTTTGCTCCCTCCCTTCCAGGGAGAAAAAGGTGACATGGGACTATCGGGACTACCTGGACTTGATGGCACCAAGGTAGATCATGGATGATTCTGGGTTTTTTGGACATAAATATCCATTTTTGGGCTGCCATGTCATTGTTTCTTCAGGGTATCCGTGGACCTGTTGGGTTGCCAGGTGAAGTTGGTCTACAGGGAGAACAGGTTAGAGCAGGAAAAAAGACAAGTTATATTTGTTGTGTCGAAACTACCACCACACTGCCACTTTTCAGTTTCCTTCCAGGAGTTTATTTGTGTGCTAACACAGTGAGTCACTGACTTGCCAATTATTTATAGTGCACACATTAAGAGCAAAATGATGGCTCCATTTTTTAAATATAAAATGTTCTCCGTGTGCGATACATGAGTCTAGTACCTGTTTGTTCTTGCCTTACTACAGTTTCCATTTTAGTATCGGTCTTAAAACACATCTGGATTTTTTGGCTTTTGGCGCACCATGAGACTTCTTTTTGATGTTTTGTGGTGTGTATGAGTTTGATGTTTAGTCTACTTATTTATGTATTTATTTATCTCTTTATTCACTACTTCTTATTTATTCACTGATGTAAAATGTATTTACTTGTTAAAAAAAAAAAAAAAAAACACAGAAAACAAACCTGTATTCGCACTTCAAAATGTTTGCTTTGTTCTTGTTTACTGCAAAACTGGTGTTTATGTACAGCACTTTGTATACAGCAACGCCTGTTCTTAAAGCGCTTTATAAATAAAGTTGAGTTGAGTTGTTTGTAACTAGGGTACATAATGTTAAACATGGTTTCACAAAATTGATAAAATGGGAAAACACTTTAAAATGAAAGATAGGCATTCTCTCTTGATGATGATTAACATGCCATTATTTAAAAAAAATAAATTAAAAAAAATTCACATGCATTTAATGTTTTAACTTGTATCTGCTCTGTCTCCCATAGGGAATAATTGGTCCACCAGGGCCAAGAGGAACATCAGGCATGCCTGGATTGCCTGTAAGTTTAGTAGTGTCATTAGAATGTATGTACTGTATTTTTTTTCCATCATTTACAATGTAGGGATGTAACGATATCCAAATGTCACAATATGATATTATCACGATATTGTGGGGAGGCTGGCAATATTATAAAGGTCACAATATTAAAAAAAAAAAAAAAAAGCTCATACATTAAAAAAGCACAATATTGTGCTTTTGTACATAACATCAATATTATGTTATTATTATTATGTTTCATTATTAGTATGTTATTATTATTAGGTTATGTTGTTAATGCACGGGATTGCATGCACACATTGAGTTCTTCCACATATTCACTTGCATCACGGGCATATTACGTGCCCCTTCATCTGACAATTAGTGTGGATTTTAAATATAGAAGGGCCAAAACATGCCATATGAAAATTCAACTGCACTAAAAACTAGCTAACTAACACCAGAGGGTGCTAGAACTGCACAAATGGAAATCAACCTGACTTTCTTAACAGATGTGTTGCATTTAAATATCGTGAACATGACGACGACGATATTTTGGCAGTTTTAATATCATGATATCTTGATATCGAGCTTATCGTTACATCCCTCTTACAATGTAGATTAACTGTATATTATGTAACATCAAGACCTTATTACCTTATTTTATTGGCACTACTTGTGTTCCCATTACTTCCCTTGATTATCTTACCTCAAATGTTTGTTTTGTTTTGTTTTTTTTATGTTGAGCCAATCTATTACCGTATATTCCTGTCCTATATAAAGTGCTTCAGTAGCACAAAAACTGCAATTACGATGCTGATTTTATGTGTTTTAAATGTCTTTCATGTTCTGTTCCAGGGCACATTTGGACTAAAGGTAGGAGAAATATAAAGATCAAATACATTTATTTATAGTGATATTATTTCATATTTGCAAGGCTCATCATATTTCAGTAATTGTATAGTCCAATTTCAATGCAACTTGTTGTGGTCGTTATGTTTTGTTCACCTTGAAGGGAATGAAAGGCTACCCGGGTTTGCCTGGTCTGCATGGCAGAAGAGGCCTCCCAGTAAGTTCGAAACATACAAAGCGGACTGGGAGGAGTCATTAATTGATTGTATGGATTACATAGCATTCATTTTTGTTGTCCTTATGTTTAGGGTCCACCTGGTGTTCCTGGACCTCCAGGACAATCCATTAACATGACTTTGACAGAACTCAGGGTTGGTTTATGTATTGCTTTGTAGTGGAACATATAATGGGAAACACAATTCATGGATGCTAGTTAACTTAAAAAATAAATAAATAATAATAATAATAATAATAATAATATCATTTAGAATCTGCTTGATTTTATGACAGAAAAAACATGAGTATAACAAAAAAAATATATTCATTTGAAAATGATTGGAAAGCACTGATAGTCTTTTTTTTTTCTGTCCTTGTGTCCAGGACCTCATGTATGTATCCGACAAGCCCAATTACTCTTTGATCCAAACTCTTCTGGATTCTCTCGAGCAGGAGCTTCGGCTACTAGTGGACCCTCCCGATGGCACCAAAGAACATCCCCCCACCACCTGCTTGGAACTTTGGCTCTGCCACCCTGAATACACTAGTGGTCAGTTTACAAGTACTACAATGATAATGTAAACACACTTTCAACTGATGGGTTTTGCAGGTGGTCTTAACCTAACAATCGAGAATATTAAGCAATTTTTTATTTTATTTTTTTAATGTAAAATTCAGATTTGTTAGACTTGTTGACAAGCTTGGCACACAATTTGGGTTAGCGATTGATGGAACACATCATGGAGGGAGTATTTATTTTAAATATTTAAAATCCCACTTTCTGTGGAAAATAGGGACTGAACGGCGCCATAAATAACAAAACAAAAAAAGAGTCATTGATGTGACCCCTCTCCAAAAAAAAAAAAAAAATTCTAAATGCCTATATTAATAATTTAATCAATTGTGTACAAACCATATCCTGCACTGAAAAAAAAAACTTGTAAGTTTTACTTAAAAAAATGTATATAAAAATATTGCAAGTATTTGCACATACTCCAATTAAGTAAATTATATTGCTCAATATCAAGTATATCACGCTCAACAGAATTAACATTTACATGTAGAAATATTGAGTAACTCTTGAATTCTTACCAAGTGTTCTCTTTAGGGACATATTACATCGACCCAAACCAAGGCAGCTCTGCTGATGCTCTACTGGCCTATTGCAGCTTCTCCAGCACATCAATCCAGACGTGCCTTCATCCTCAAGATTCTCAGGTCCAAAACACAACAACATACATCTTGAATCAGTGGGGGCCAAAGTTCCAAACTATGACCCGGGGGCCATTTGTGGCCTGTTATCCATTTTTAAGAGTGCCCGTGCCTTACTAAAAATGTCATCTGCTACTAATAAATACCGTAGAGCTTTTAAATAAATGTGAAAATGTGCAAATGAACTTAAAAATGGTCATGTTATGGTTCTGAGTGTAGAGATGGGAATTCATATGCTGGGGCTGATATTTTCTGGTGGGTAACAGGGACTCTGCTGCCCCAAAATCTTTTCAAAAATCCTAAATTATTTGCCTTATAGTTCAGTTCAGTATGCAGTTCTTCCAAAAAAAGAAGAAAAATAAAAGATTTTAGTGTGCTTGATAAAAAAAAATTCAAAGTGGCTCTTGCATCCTTCGATCCCATGTACGTACTCGCAACATAAATCCACTGAATAGAATGAAATATCACGTAACTGTATTATGTGAACATTAATCAACACCGTTTCTATTTTTATTCCTCCCTCACCATGTAATGAGGCATAATGCAGCGTGTTCCCAAATGGCTTACAATTTACCCAAAGGGACAGTTCTCATTATTGTGATTTGCTGCTGAGTGTAATCAAATTTGCAACAGCTGTACATCACCTGCATAGACCAAATGGGCATTTTTGTCTCTGCCTGCAGTTGCCTATGAAAGCCTGGATGGAAGAATTTTCTGCAGAAAGCTCCTTTCAGTGGCTCAGCAGGCTGGACCAAGGATTTCAGGTGGGCGGACCACACAAATATTTGAATGAGGTACATGCGCGTGTTATGGCTTCACTCACAGAAATTTATGTAATTTTTTTTAAAATGACAAATTCACATTCATGCCCTGCGATTGGCTGGCAACCAGTCCAGGGAGTACTCCACCTACTGCCCAGAGCCAGGTGAGATAGGCTCCAGCATCCCCCGCGACCCTTGTGAGGAATAAGCGGCCAAGAAAATGGATGGAATTCACATTTACTTTTTACTTTTTTTTTTTTTTTTTTAGATAATTTTAACACAAACCTAACAAATACACCTTATCTGATACATATCCATTAATATAATAAAGCCTGAAATGCATAGTCCTCAGGTTTATGTATTTAGTAAATAATATATATAAATAATATATATAAATAAAATATATAAATAAATAAATATATAAATAAAAATAAAGTATACTTTTTTTTTTTTGGGGGGGGGGGGGGGGGGATGTCTGCATTCAATTACATACCAAAAACATAAAAATGTAAAATATGAAAACATTTATCATGTGTATGTATCCTGATTATTATGCAAGTTAAACAATATACTTTATGTATTTTAAATAAATACTCTCATTATTATAAATTTAGAGTAATTATATTTTAAAACATAACCCTGAGGTTTATGCATTTCAAATGAATATGCTTTATTAGACTAATGAATATGTATCATATAAGGTGGAAGGTTTGGATTAAAATTATCTCAAAAGGTAGATGGGAATTTGTCATGTAAAATAAATAAATACATAAATCTTAAGTGAGGCTTAAATGATCCTGTGAGTTGTGGTTGGTTTATTTGGTAGGTTTGTGTTAAAATTATCTAAAAAAAAAACCAAATAAATAAATAATAAATTAATTAATTAATTTTAAAAAAAAGTAAATGGGAATTTGGCATGTAAAAAAAATACATAAATCTTAGAATAGGCTTACATTTTTCTGTGAGTTGTGGTTGGTTTATTTGGTAGGTTTGTGTTAAAATTATCTAAAAAAAAAAAAAAAAAGTCAATAGGAATTTGCCATGTAAAAAACAAATAAATACATAAATATTAAGTTAGGCTTGAATATTTCTGTGAATTGTGGTTGGTTTATTTGGTAGGTTGGTTTGTATTAAAATTATCTTTAAAAAAAAAAAAAAAAAAGGGAAAATTGGAATTTGTCATTTAAAAAAAATATATAAATCTTAAGTTAGGCTTAAATATTTCTGTGAGTTTTGGTTGGTTTATAGGTTTGTGTTAAAAATATCTAAATTAAAAAAATAAAATGGGAATTTTATATGTAAAAAAAACACTTATGTATTTTATCTTGTTTGTATTTTTATCTGAAGTTCGGCTTAAATATTTCTGTGAGTAGTGGTTTGTTTATTTGGTAGGTTTGTGTTAAAATGTATCTAAAAAAGTAAATGGGAATTTATCATGTAAAAAAAAAAAAACATAAATCTTAAGTTAGGCATAAAAATTTCAGTAGTGTGGTTTGTACAAGATATTAAATCATATTAGTACTTCAATAACATGGTTTGACAATCATACCTGTGAGCCTCTGTTTTCCCATAACCCATTTGACAATTAGTGTTAGTTGGTTTGGTGCTTTTTTTTTTTTTGCTTTTTTTTTTTAAAGAGGAACTCAACGGAGAGGTAAATAAACAACCGCTAAAATAAAGGATCATTTAATTTAGCATATAATTGGAATATAAGCATATAATCAAATTTAGTTTTTTGATTTCACTGGAATTACAGCAGTTGACATGAACATCGCCGTCTTTGTTCAGTTTCTTTATCCAGGTGCCAATGTGGTTCAGCTGCGTTTCCTGAGGTTGCACAGCAGCACAGCCACGCAGAAGCTGACCTACTCCTGCCACCCAGGACACAAGTTGGGCCGGTTAGAAAGGGACATCAAATTCCTCACTGACACAAGAAAGCAAAGTTTCCTTGGAGCAATTCAAGATTGTGTGGTATGTAGGCCTGCAGAGAAAACAATGCCACCTACCGCTGGTAACTCTATAATGGAAGAGTGCCAATCTGGCAGCATGCAGATTCCATTTTAATTTTCAACCAAGCAGCACAGTTTGGTCTGGTCTGTTTTGTAACTAAGTTGTACTTTCTGTTTCATCAGCCTGGAGAGGAAATGGTGTCAGGACCCCGGGAGTCGGTGTTTGAGTTCGAGGACCTCCACCTACTTCCTGTGCGAGATGTGGCATTAATGGGTGCTAGAAACTTGACATATCAGTTTGGCTTCAGTGTCGGACCCGTTTGTTTCAGTTAAAATTGCTTGTCAGCTGCGCCACCTCAGAAGACTTTCAGGTCCTGGATGCAAACTCGACACGAATGTCAACTCTCCACTAACTTCTAAGGAAGTTTTTCATCTAAAGTTGAATGACTGTTGTGTGCTCAAGCGCACGGAAAAGTACATTGTTTACAGATGCTTACGTGATGTAAATAGGGCTCTGGTGACAGCCAAACTATTGTGTAAATAATGATTATCAACTTTCACCTTGTACACTATTCATTGGAAAATAATCACTGGTGAAGCTAACAGGTCAGTTGAACTCTCGTGTCACTTTTCAAGGCGCAATTTATTTATGAGTTCCGAGTGTATTTAATCCATCCAAAACCTCACATGGGATGTTTAAAAAAAATATATAGGAATATTGGCGCTGTCTTTTGTCAGGCATAAAAGAATTGTTTCATGTGTTATGTTTTCATTTAAATATGTCTCAGGTAGGATATTTGAATTCTGTACACATGGGCACTGAAGCCACTTTTGTTCCCACACCGTATTTTGAGTTCAATAAGAATATTCCTAAGACATTATGGCATTGTCAAAAATCAAATCTTGATTGATACACTCTTGCTCAAAAGCTTTGGAATCCTTCTCGCTCAGTGCTATGTATATGCTCGTGTTGCAAAGAAACCTCAGTGGGAAACTTTTCAAATGTTTATTACCTCATAACAGCCTCACTGTTTTCTTTTGGTTTTGTTGCTTATTTGGGAAATATTTTATATTGGCCTTTCGGGACCTCAAGAATCAATGAGCGTATCAAAATATGTGATGCTGTGCCAAATAACCTGCATTTTTGTTTCCTACTTGCTCAGTAAAAAAAAGGCCAGTCTGATCATTGTCTGCTCAGTCACTAAGATTAGTACTAAGGTGTTCACCAAATGTCTTCTTTATAAAAATAGGCGCTTCATGGTTGTTTTTTTCTCCAGAATTTTTTTTTTTTTTTTTTTTTTAAGCGTTTACGTTTCGGACAGTTTCAGCTATCGCTTCAGCCCTGGTCAGAGCTGTCACCACTTCCTTGTGTGACATGTCGGGGAACTTGAAGGTTTCCAGACCCGACCATAAGACTGATTGACTTGTAATAAGGGATTCTAAAAGGCCACTTTTCAACTTGGTGCTCATCTTTTGACCCGTGATTACTCAGTAGTCATCAGTGTATCAACATGTGAATACTTAACTATCCAAAATTGACAATACTGTACTCTGTAATCTTTACCATAGTGCAGGAAGGAGATTTTTTTTTTCCAAGACAAACATGTTATATTGCATTTCTCCTTGTAGCCATCAAGCACTGTCATATTAACATAAAAATGTATCGCTGATTAGAATGTTCTTTATTTTGCTACAAGTTAATATGATCCTTCAAAATGGTGTAAAAGGTTGTGTTTCCTCCAAATTCTCCAACATGGTTTGTTAACCATATTTCAAAATATAAAATAAAACAAAAAGGTTATGCTGCCAGTGTACACTCCGGACTGTATTGAGTAGACATGCAACCTTTGACAGCCACATTCACACATATGAGAAGGAAGGAAGGTGGGGAAAAAACGAAAGAAAAAAAAAACCGAAATGACGTTTTCCCAAAAACACGTCACGGATATTTGTGCATAGAGACCATTGGGGGGGGGGGGGATGGAGAGAGAGAGAGAGAGAGAGAGAGACAAGACAGAGACAGACAGGCAGGATTCTCATTTTATTCTCAGAATTCTCACTTTAAATTGAGTAAAGTCATAACTGTGAGAATAAAGTCAGAACTTGCCGTGTGAACAAGGCTTTAGCAAGACTATCACCAATTACTGTGTCGGCGAAGTTCTTCTCTTTTAGGTATCCATATAGTAGAAAGATGGCGGTGAAACATGCAAGCCTTCTGTAAGGTGTGGCACAACCCATGTATTAGTGATTTTTCAGTTTTTTAAATGAACACTGAAAAATCGAAAAATCCTACACACTGTGCCTTCAATGAACACATTGCGTGTAAATATTGTGTTAGTTGTCCTGTAGTTTGCCTCATGACAAATACGATTATTCATGGGGAGGAAAAACAAAACAAAAATGTGTTCCCATATATGACAACGCACTGAGTATATGCGCAAGATATTACACGCCATATGCCTCCTATACCGTGAAATGTGTTACAAGTAAAAGCTGATGCAACTCCATGTTACTTATAGTAACATGTTTCATAGCTTAGAAGACTCGGAAAGTTATTCAAATTTCCAATTCCAAGTTTTTATTCTCCAATTGAATTATGGCCTCATTTTTTGAGGGTTCACCCGACGCTGACAAACAGGTTTGACGTAACGCAGCGACATCTCACAGAGCCGTGAGTGTAGTTCTACTTAATCAAAATTTAATTTAAAAAAAAAAATGTTTGTTGCACGTTGAGGCCTCACGAGCTGAACGTTTTTCTGAACCAGTTGGATGGAAAGATTCAAAGGCT
The DNA here is from genome assembly GCF_051991245.1 of Festucalex cinctus. Taxonomy (NCBI): domain Eukaryota; kingdom Metazoa; phylum Chordata; class Actinopteri; order Syngnathiformes; family Syngnathidae; genus Festucalex; species Festucalex cinctus. The sequence goes on along the minus strand of NC_135425.1, from coordinate 9,960,791 downwards.
CAAAGCCTTCACCTGCCCATCACTAGTACTACTATTGTTTAATGTGTTCAGTGAGGACTTTTTACCAGCGACGCAATGCACTTCCTTTTAAGTACATTTTGTATGTGAACTGTAGGGGTCGCAATCGCATACTACAGTAGAGGAAAAGCGAAGGAGAAAATGAACACGTGACATCACATGACGCGCAACATCCGGTTCCTTTGTGGTGAATTATTATTCCATAGTAATTCGTTTTTAAGTTTGATTACGTTTCACGTCTAAGTCAGTGTCTTCTGATAAAGGTATGGAATTCATTGAAACTCATCGGTTAGTTGTTTGAGGAGTCCTGTTACGTTGAAGACTCCTTGGCTAGCCAGCTAGCAGTAGCTGGTTAGCTCTTATAAGAACAACATCGATGTGGGGAGCCAACTAGAACTTCGGGTGAGTGGATTTAACTTCGACCCTATCTGATTTTGTGGGTGTGTGGAAGCAAGAGAAAACAAACACCAAAAGGCGTTTTGGAAATAATTAAGTGGATTATATAGTTTTGTAATGCAGAGCACGAATGCATCAAAAAAATGTACCATTCATTGTAGAATCAGCGCATAAAAATGCATGATTTTTAGTTGTCATTGATTTCATCACATTGCAAAGGTCTTATATATATATATATATATATATATATATATATATATATATATATATATATATATATATATATGTAGTACAAATTAGATGATTCTCAGTCTAATGTTGACCATGAACATAATGTGAATTCCTTGAAACATTTGATAAATTGTTGACAGTAATTGACAATCAGGTGAAATGTGAAGTTGACAAACGAAGGAGGATTTGTGCGACGTGGATGAAAATCTATGGCCAGACAGAGAGCAGCACGTGCGCGTTTCTGGCCAGGAGGATGAGAAATGGTAACAAGGAGAAGGAAGGTTGCCCTGCGATTGGCTGGCAACCAGTCCAGGGTGTCCCCTGCCTACTGCCCAGAGCCAGCTGAGATAGGCGCCAGCATCCCCCGCGACCCTTGTGAGGAATAAGCAGTCAAGAAAATGGATGGATGGATGAATGGAGAAGGAAAGTGACGGCAGCGACTAGTCAAAGTGTTCGTGGAGTTGTGAAACTTTATTTACAGCACTGTAGGCTACATATGTGTCTTTTGGTTTTGTTAGTTTTTATATTTCAGACATGTACACAATACTGTATAGTGTTTACCTTTGCTTTACATGTTCTCTACAGTAATGTATGGATGTTGATGGACTTTACGTGGGTGTGATCATATAGTTACAATTTCCTTGGCAGTATGAGTGAAGTCTTTGACGTCAAACTTAAGAGGCTGGTCTTGCTGTGAAATCATCACACAGGGGCAGTGGCTTTAGTCATGAAGCAAAGACTTTCCTCTCCTCCCCAGTCACTTTATCCGTCTCTAATAGGGTGGGGGGAATCTCGAGATTTTCCCAGGCCAGCCGATCATATTCTCTGCATTGTGTCCTGACCCAGGGCCTCCTCCCCGTGGGCTGTGACCGCAACGCCTCACCATCCTGATCAGATGGCCAAACTCATTATCAAACAGAAATTTAATCTGTATGATGATAATAAGATTTCCCGTCAGGGAATCTATAAAAATGATGGCTCAAAAATATTTAAATGAATCTTGATCTCTATTTTACTGTACAGATCATGTTTTAGTCAACATTTACACAATTTTTTTGCCACCATACAAAGTAAAGAAGCATCCACATTTCAAAGTATATACTAAGTCAAGATTACTGAATTTTTATGCACCATCTTGCCTGTAGTAAGTAATCAAATCTCTCAGCCAAATGGCAAATATGTATAAAACATGTTCACTTGGGGAAAAAACATTCCTATCTTGGTGACTTTTTGCCTTGCTTGCCTCTATCAGTTGGCAGATAAACTTGTACAGATCAACATATGGCATTTTGAGGCTAATAACATGTCTTTCTGTCTACTGATTGCAGTGTCGATGACCTCCATCTTCTCTTCTCCGATGATATGATGTATCCACCAACCAGAAAGGACTTCATCTCTCTTACTATCACTGACCCGAACTGCCACATTTACAACAACGGGAAACACCGCAAACAGTCATACTGGAGGGTGGGTAGTCATATTGATAGTTCATCACTAACACACGGGTGTCTCATCTAGTTGTGTACTATATGTTGGTGTGGCCCTTTGTTCAGCAACAGTGTTATGATCATTCATTTGCAGAGGGCAGCTACGGGTAAATGTATATGCGGAAAACACTGTCCGCAAAGTCTTATTTTGTGGAGTACTCCTGACTACCAGCAATTCAAATTTGTCCTCTGTAGTGGACCTTTTTAAACCTGAATACCTCCCCCACCCAGTGCATACGATTGAATTAACTCGTTTTGTGCTCTATAGAGGACATTCGGAGCTTTCCAATGATACCAAATGTGTAGGGCTGGGGTTTTGCTACCTTTGAATGCATCATAAAATACAATGGCTTCCCTCAGTGCAAGCACTTTTTAGGGAAGAGGAAAAGTAAGTGTATAACACTTTTTATTCAACAAATTTAGGCTTTTAATGTTGTTAGCATGTTTTATATGAGACTTTTAAGAACACATTTAAGTATTGTTTGAATTATTTTAACTGTATTTGAACCCATTATTCAAGTTTAAAATAATGTCCTCTGTAGTGGACACATCATAGCTTAAAAATAAACTTTTTTTTTTTTTTTTTTTTCCTTTGCAGTATTCCAGTTACTTCACAAAGATTGGGGAATATCAAAAATAAACATGATTGAACAATATTTTTTTCTCTGGTAGTCATATATATATATATATATATATATATATATATATATATATATATATATATAAACAATGAAAGAATGCATTTATTATGGATAACATTTATTGTGCAAATCAAAATTAAAAGTCAGCACTCTGGTTCAAAATAGTGCAAACAAAAAATATTGCTGATATTTTAAATGAAAACAGTACAACTGGTTTAGAGCAGGTATTCACTTGAAGATCACAAGGGCGTGCACAAGTGGCCATTGTAAACGGTACAAGCCTAGGTGTTATATAACATAAGTCATCTTTATTTATATAGCGCTTTCAAACCGCCTTAGTTGTCACAAAGCGCTTTACAGAAACGCAACATGCATGATGTCACACTTGTCTGCTACAAGCTAGGTCGTAAACAAGCAGCTGCTGCGTCCGTGATGAGCAACATACACACACAAAAAAGAATGGTCCAATTTTCCAGTCCCGTCTAATCTGCTTCATTTCCAAGCGCCGGAACCTCCATCTTCACATCCCGTGCACGCCTCCGCGCTTCACGCCGACGTTCTCGTCCTCAGCTCCACCCCCAGCCATCCAACGCACCAGCGTAGACTATCCAGGCAGCGCCGACCTCTCCGCAGAGCAAAAAGGGACTGTGAAAAATGCTGCCGGTTTACTGGTGGAAAAAAACATAAGCGACCCGCAGGTGCCCAGTGGGATAGTCGAATAGCGCCGACATTCCTCCCATCAGAATTAGTGCTGGTGCAAGCATGCCGCTAAAGGAGCGAAACCGTCAAGCACCGACACTGTCTCTCGAGGAATGTCACGGCCAAAACGCCGAGAACAGTCCGCTCCACAACGGGTCCGCATAAAGGACAAAACATCACGTAACAAAAAGAAGACGAAGACGGCTGCCATCTCAAAGCGCCATAAAACATCAACAACATGCGCTACCACGGTAAGGCGGTAGAGTCAAAATCTCTACCTTCGGCAAAATTGATACCTTATAATATTGAATATACCGTTTATATCGCCCAGCTCTATGATCAATGACGTCAGTGAGCGATCAGCATATTAACGACATTATAGCCGATCACAAAATGTACGTAAAATGCAAAATATCGGCTGATCCATCTATCAAAGTACTCAGCAAATAAATCAATTTTTGAGCATGGATACTGTACATAAGTAGAGAGAAAAGGGTCAAATTTGGGAGGGGGAATTATATTAACAAGTATATTATACTTGAAAAATTAGGGTACATGACGATAAAATACGGTACATCGAATGAGCGTTTCAAAGATTTTTATCAGAAGATTCTGGCAAACAAGCCCAATCATCCACATACAGTAGTATACGGGCAGATGTGATCCCATAAAAATGCAACATTAAAATAGGAATGTCAGTCACAGTTTTCATGTTTCTGAGGTATAGTATATAAAAATAAAATCAATGGAATGAGGTTCCTTTCAATTGCCCAGTATTTGCTCTTCACAGAACAAATAGAACTTTGGCCTTAGCCACCACCTTCATGCAGAAATCCCAGTTATACTTTTTTAACCTTTTTTTTTTGTGTGTTAATATTCCCTGAAACATTTGTTTGTATTTCCCTGAAAGTGTATAGGTAACTATACTGTAAAGTTTTAACGTTGTTGTCTTATTTTACTAACTAACTAACTAGGCATGTTCCAGGATTGGGAAATCCTTTTTTCTTTTTTCTTTTTTTTTTGACATTTTCAGGGTCAAAAGTTTATTTTGTTTGGAACCAGCAGTTCTTCGTAGTTCTCTTTGCCAAATAAAGATCCATTTTATTCACATCCTACTAAAAAATGTTTCCTGATCCTGAAGTATTGATCGGTTTCGTAATCATCTTTTAATATGAAATCCAAATGATTTTAGTCTTGAGCAAAAATAATGTGTCTCTCTGTTCCAATATAGTACTCGGAGCGTTGGGAAAGAGAACCTGTTCACTAAACTTGTTTTCTGTTCTTACAGAAATGGAAGCAGCTATCTCGGCTCCAGCGAAGCCTTATCCTCTTCGTTCTTGCGCTCACGCTCGTATTGGGACTACTCTCTTATTCCCACATATCAAAACCAAGGATCGGTAAGTGCTCCCATCAGGCCATGTCAGGACGCACATATTGACGAGGGATGTAACGATAATGGCGATATATATCGTGATATTAAACTGCCGCAATATTGTCGTTGTCATGTTACGATTTTAAAGCAGCACATCTGTTTAACTCAGGGGTGTCAAACTGATGTTAGCTCAGGGGCCGCATGGAGGAAAATATATTACCAAGTGGGCCGCATCGGTAAAATAACAGTATTTAACTTAAAAGCGATTGTCGTCGATTTTCGTGGACCAGCCCTAAATTACGGAACTCAATTGTAATCATATTGTTCCGAAAAATAACACAAATGCAAATGGAATTCAGCAACACTTTGCCGGTATACGTTCCGGTGTTTCGTTCAGGTGTTTTATCCACCTGTTTTGCATATATATTGTTCCCAGAATGCATTGTGTGGCGCAGTTAATGACGTTAAAAGGATGCTAATCCTTACTAGTAATTGATTATTATTATTTTTTCATATTTAACCCGTTTGTCAATATAAGTAAAAAAAAAAAAAAAAAAAAAAAAAAATCAATAATAATAATTAATTTTTTTTACTTTGTAAAATGACATCCAGGACGATTCCCCGGACAAGTTGCATTGCTCTTCTGAGGACTGCTTGTGAAATTACAAATTTATATGTTTTGATTGTGGCCGCCTGATTACTTAATCCGACATTATATTTTTAAATATTTTTTTTTTACTTTATAACATCATCTCGCGGACCGGATTAAATCTCTTTGCGGGCATGATCCGGCCCGCCGGCCGTATGGTTGACACCCCTGGTTTAACTCCTAAAACTCCCAAAAACGTATAAATACGTTCTATTTTAAAATGTATTGTCCTAAAGACGTATTTTTACATTCTTTATGTTTTTGATTTGTGAATAATGATGAAACTTAGCTATATTCTAATGCTAACTGCTGCAAAATGGAAACAGATACAAAAATACTTTTTTTTTCCTGATCAAAGAAGAGGCTCTCATTTTTCTTTTGGTAGGTTCCATGTTTTTATAGTAATAGAACAAAATATTCAGTGGGCCTTGCAAAATCAGTCAAAATCCAGTAAAAAGGGGGTTGCTTCAGTTAAAATGGCTGTGAGTGAATGATTTAAAAGGTTGTTTTTCATTTGTGCAGCTCCAGCACCCCTCGTTGTGAGTTTTTTTACAGTATTGTGAGCATTTTATTTATTTATTTATTTTTTTATAGCACTAACCTCCCCACATTATTGTGATAATTTTCATATTTTGATAATTTGGTATTGTGACACGACATGACAGTCGGTAATCTGGTTGGTATTAATGAGCTGTGTTTTGCCTCAAATAAAATTGCTGATTAAGAGTAATTGTTGTGGGTGATATAGCATTTCCTGACACCTCTTCGACCCTCGCGCTGATGCTGTCATTTGTTCTACTACTACTTTTTAGAGAAGTGTGGTTCAGAACATCTCGATTTATTGTTTTATACAGCCAAACTGTGTTTGTATTTGTCTATTTTTAGATTTGTCAAAAAAGGACGACTGGCTGGAAATGAATGATGTTGGGTTGAAGCCTGCATTTCCTGACGTAAAGATTAATCCAGTTGTTGGCCCAGATTCCGTGACTGGCATGAAAGGACCAAAAATCCCAATTTTTCAAAGACCTCCCACAAATGTGAGAAACATTTCTTTGTGTATGTACATTTATCTTACAAGAGTGAGTCCACCCCTCACAAATGGGCCAAAGGGCAATTGTTGGTGCAGTCATGCTGGGAGGGTTGGAAATGCAGGTAGACTATTGGTTCTTATCCTGGGTTCGGCGTTTGCGTGCAGCGCGCAACAATAAACATCTTGACTTGAAGTATGACGTGTGCGAAGCATCGATCTCGCAAGTTGTGGACATTAGCGATTTATAAAAAAAAAAAAAAAAAAAAAACTTCTGCTCAGTCAGTGCAAGAGGTTGCATAAAATAATGTCGGAAAAGGAGGTTGCAATTGAAATATGACCAAACACTTCCAGATTCACAGAACATTTTAAGCAGCATAAAGTAGTGTTAATTTCGTCAACGAAAACTAAACAAAAATAATTTCGTTGACACACATTTTTCACAGGAATAAAATTAGATTAGACTAGACTAAAAACCTCATTAATAAACAATAAGAGATAAGACAATAAGACTATATCAGTCTGCATTCTCGTCGACTGATGAAGATGAGAGGAAAATGTACTTCACTTCATAAAAACTGGACAAAAATTTATGGACATTTTAGTTCAGGAGCAAAAACAAGATGAAAAAAATATGATTTTGTAAAATCTTGTCTCTGTTAATCTGTGACTGTGACACTGTCATGTGACACATCCCTTTTAAAATTTACAGCTAGCGAGTGCAACATGCACAAACACATGAGACAGGCAGCAGGTGGATTCATAGTGAATGGTAAAAACAAAAAAAAAAGTAAATTATAGTTATAATGCAAATTAACGGCTATAATGTTCCAACCGTTATGGTCTGGGTTATGATTTGGGTTTTTGGTCATGTTTTCCTTGTGTCTCCTTTTCTGTCAATGTCTCGTCAAGTCATCATGTCCACCTGTGCTTGTTTCCGTTCCCTTGTGTTATCCAATAAGCTCCCCAAGCCACTTGTGTCTTTTCCAGGTGTCTCTCGTTACTATGTGTATTTAGTTCCCTGCTTTCGTTCAGTCCTTGTCGAGTCTTTGTCGTTGTCACACCTCGTTTCCTGCACCTGCCCGTCCTGCCTCTTTAGTTTATAGTTTAGGAAGTTTATTCCCAGCTTTGTTTTGTGTTGTACTTTTTTTGTTCGTTTTGAGTTAAATTAAAGAATGCTTAAGAGCCACGCCTCGCCTTACCTCCCTCCACTTGGGTCCACAATCCCCCACGTACCCTAACACCAACAATAATGTTAACCCAACCACTAGCTATTGCTACCTAATTTATTAGCTCATAGCATAGCACCATAGTAGCCACTTGTGAATATACTGTACTGTAATTGGGCGTCAAGTAGTTTTTCACCAAAAAGATGAGAGAAAATTTGATGTGAAATAGTTTTACATCTGAAATGTTTAACATGATCTGCTGACAAAAACAAATACTGGGTTTAAATGATTGTCCTGACTAAAACGAGACCAAAATGTTGACAGTTTTTTTGACTAAATCTGGACGAATAAAATGTTTTCTTGGACTAAAATAGATTAAAATGCTTGATTTATAGCTGACAAAAAATGGACTAAATAAAAACAGGATAAGGTTGAATAACTATGATTATAACTAACAAGTGCGACTGAAATTGGACTAAAATTGAGACTAAATTTCAAAATGGCGGATAAAACTAACATGAGTATAAAGTTAATATTTTGTCTATAATTAATCTGATAGCTTTATTAATTTTCATGTACAATTAATACATTTAAAACACATTTTACCACATGATGCAACCGTTTACTATTGAAAATGGCTAAATAAGTAAAGTATCCCTTTGAACATCTCTACAAAATGCTGCCCACCTCTGCAAAAATTGTCTATATCCTCAGTAAAATTGATCATTCAATTTTACCTCTGAAATGAAATTATATATGTAATATCAGTATTTGTGCATGTAATATAATGTCCTCAGTTGCTTCTATAGTGAATTAAATAATTTAGGCTTTTATGCTTTGCTTATCAACAGAAGAAATTTCCAAACAAGAGAGGTCCACCAAGCCTTCATAAAAATGAAAACATTTCAATTGTTGTGGGACGACAAGAACAAGTACAAGATGAAGAGGAGAATGGAGAGAAACAAAAAAAGTTGGTCAGGTAATCTCGTATGTGCTTGACAGCATTACTGTTATTTTATGAAAATGTTTACAACATACATTTTCAGTTTTTGAAACATCTGTTGTTAGACTATCTGTACGTGACGTGTTCTTCTGTCATTCAGCTGGAGAGGAGCAATGATTGAAGCCGACCAGGTCACTGAGCCTCCACTCTCAGCTAATGAGAAGGTCGCTGCAGCCCACCCGGCACCAGAGATCCCGGCTGGGACTATTCCAGCCACCGGTCAGTGCTGAATTTCCTTTTTTGGAACTTTTACTGCAGCAGTGAGTCCCTGCAGGAAATTTCTGTAGTGACTGCTATATTTTTTCCCTCCGAGCAATTGCACATACATGTACTTGCATCGCTCAGCGATGGGATGATAAACGAAGCTCAGACTATTTACTATCCTCCTCCCTTTTTGCCGACAGCTTTATCTGGAGACGTGGACAGGCTAGAGGCCGTGCGTGATGCCTTCAGACACGCATGGAAGGGCTACAAGGACTACGCCTGGGGTCACGATGAACTCAAGCCTATCTCAAAGTCTTTTAGCGAGTGGTTTGGTCTGGGTTTGACTCTCATTGATTCCCTGGACACCATGTGGATTATGGACTTGAAAGAAGGTGCTTTGGTTTTTTGATCTGGAACCATTGCATGTCAATTATTGCTAATTCAGATGGAACAATTCCTAAACGAGTGTTTACGTATAAAACAGAGATTCCAGTATCTTGATGACATTAACTCTTTGACCGCCAAAAGCGTTTAATAACGATTAGTAAAACCACGACGTATGTTGCCATAAACGTTAAATAAGGTCAACAAATGTTTTTAATTTTTTTTTTCTCAGTGCAACGTCTAAGTGCACCGCTGCCTGGTCAATGGGTTGTGGAATCTAAAACACTGTAAATGGAAGCATTGTATCTCTTGGTCAATGATCAAAGCCTCTGTCATATCAAAGTTTTTCTTTGATAACGTGTGGCAGTAAGAGTTAAAAAAGATGAACTTTGCTGTGCAATCTCAGGTGCTCATAATTAGGTGTTTTCGGCATTCTGTTCTTATGGTGTTAAACTGCTCGGATAAAAAAAAAAATGTTACACATAATGACTATTATTACTAGTATTGAGTTTTGCATTGTTTTTATGCTACAGAATTTGCAGAAGCAAAGCAATGGATAGAGAAGGAGCTTTCTTTCAACCAAAATGTGGATGTGAATCTTTTCGAGACCACCATTCGTATCCTTGGCGGTCTGCTGAGCACCTACCATCTAACCGGAGACCAGCTGTTCCTAAATAAAGCTGTGAGTCATCCAACAAGCACCTCTCTTCACTTTTAAGTGGTTGCAAATTTTGCAGTAGTTAAGCCGGCACTTTCTGTTTTACTGTTGTGCTGATGCTACTGTATTATGAGCTATATCAGAAGAGTGGTGTCGTAAAAAAGATGGACAGTATTTGAAATCCAACTTCGAAAATATTGAGTTTTCCCTTTTAATACAAGCTAAATGATAGTTTGTTTTGTCAGTGCGCAAAAAGAGGCGTGCATTGTGGCAAGAAAACTGGTGGCTGTTTTCACCATGACAACACACCTGCACACTTTTCTTTGTGGAAAACGCAATTTGAATTTGAAATATTTCTTACTTGATAGTAGTCCTAGACCTTGTATATGCAATGAACTCAATTTGACATTGCTTGCAGAAAGACCTCGGGTCCAGGTTGATGCCTGCCTTCAAAACACCCTCAAAGATCCCATTTTCTGACGTGAATATCGGAAAGGGAACAGCTCACCCACCTCGGTGGACATCTGACAGCTCCATGGCTGAGGTCACGAGCATTCAGCTGGAATTTCGGGAGCTGAGCCGCCTCACTCAGGACCCACAGTACAAGGTTGGGAAGGCGGAACCCCATCACAGCATAATTATTTATTTCATGTTTGACACATGAGACAGAAAGAGAGAGAGGAAAAAAAAAAAAAAAAGACTGTTTTTAGTAGTGATAGACTAAGTCAAGGAGACCGATAACCGATATTTCAAGCCGATATTCATTTGCAGTAAAAACAAATATTAGCATCTAAATTTTTAAAATTTACTTTTTTTGTTTTAAACATGTAAAGAATTGACAGCTTTGTTTAAAAATTCTAACAAAAATTGCAGCGAGCTTCCAGCGTCATCAGCATGTTAAGCTAAATTAAAAACTAAACAAGAAAAAAAATGTCGACTGTAAATAAAGTTTTCAAAAATTATAACATAATTTCTTAACTCATTTACTCCCAGCCATTTTCACTGAAGCAACCCCCTTTGCTCCCGGCTGTTTGACTGATATTGCAAGGCCCACAGAATATTGTGTTCTAGTCCAATAAAAGCATGAACCCTACTAAAAAAAAAATTAAAAAAAAGTATATTTTTTTATCTGTTTCTGTTTTGCAGCAATTAGCATTAGACTATATCTAAGTTTCATCATTATTCACAAACCTGTTGAAAACAATGGGGGAAAAAGAACTTTTTGCAGCTTGGCCCTGGTTGATCTCTTATACTCTGCTGCCACCTGCTGGCCGCCTTTTGTAATAACTACCGTTGCTTTAAGCCACCTCTTCAGGTCAGTGCTGCATCAAATCCTTATGTTTTCTCCAGCATTTTAAAAACAAACAAACAAAAACGTATAAATATGTTTTTGGGACCGTGGCAATATTTGAAATAGAACGTTTTTATAAGTTTTTGGGAGCTAATGAGTTATTTTTTTAGATTTTATTTTACAATAAAAGGTGTAAGGAGTTCCCAATGACAGCATATTTTTTTGTTATATAAAATGGAAATTTAAATAGATCCATAAATGAAAAGCTCCCTGTATCTCACTTAGTGACAAATGCATGCGAATGTAGCTCATTTGGGTTTTTCGTCAGGATTCATAGAAGGTTTCGAAAGACCTTTGCAGACAATAAAAAAACGTCAGAATATGTTGGAAATGTCTGTAAATAATAAAAATGGTCTGTGAACATCTTACAGTTCCTGATGAAAATTCTAAATTTTGCTTTATCGGCCTTTAGATTTGTAAAAAGGCTGATGCGGAAATTTGTCAAAATGCCAAGTATTGGCACAGATAATCAGCCCGGCCAATAGTCGGTCTATCCCTAGTATTTAACCTGGATTAAAAAAAAAACATTTATCGTACACTTGTTCTGCTGATTTCACCTCTACAGTTTATTCCATTTGTGTTTAGCATAACAGCTAAATGCTGCTCCACCATATTTGCTTTCAGCTGTCTGTCAAAACATGAGCCTGCCTGTCAAGATATTATTTTGTGAAGTGTTGTTAAATTTCTAATCATTGAACAGGAGTTTTGACAGATACATATTTATGTATTCATGGCTCCTTTCTTCTTGTGGTTTCAGGAGGCTGTGGATGAGGTAATGAAGCAGGTCCACAAGCTGCCGGGCAAACATGATGGTTTGATACCAATGTTCATCAACACCAACAGCGGCCAGTTCTCTCACAGAGGCATCTATACGCTGGGCGCCAGGGCAGACAGCTACTATGAATACTTGCTCAAGCAGTGGCTCCAGGGAGGCAAGACTGAAGACGAGTGAGGACAACAATTTTATTGTATATTGGTGTCTGTTAGCAAATTTCAAAAAGCAATGTTCGGGTTGGGTCTTAATATCAATGTGATGGTCGTATTGTTGATTTTCTTCCAGGCTATTGGAGGACTACATCGAAGCAATCAATGGAGTGAAAAAACACCTTGTGAGACAGACGGGGCCACGCAAATTGACGTTTGTTGGAGAGCTGTCTCATAACCGATTCAGCCCCAAAATGGTAGAAATGCACACAAGGCCTTGCCAAGTATTGAAATGTTACTTGTCTGGATGTAGAAAATATCTTGTTTTTATCTTGACATGTTACTTTAACCTTATGTTTGGAGATGAACACTGTGCCTGTCAGTGAGCTAACTTATCCAACTCTTGATTGTAATTGAATAAATTGAAACCGACAAACCCACATTGATCACCTTGTTGAAGGTTTGAAATATTCTCCTTTCTTCCCATCAAATTCCTCGTTAGGACCACCTGGTGTGTTTCCTGCCAGGAACCTTGGCATTGGGAGCCCACAATGACCTTCCAGGGGACCACATGGATTTAGCTGCGCAGTTGATGGAGACTTGTCACCACATGTACACGCAGATGGAGACCGGACTTAGCCCAGAGATTGCGCACTTCAACATGCATGCCACTGATAGCAAGGACATCATTGTCAAGGTGGGGCTTCAAATCTCAAAGAGTTGGAGTCTTTCATATTTCTTTGACTTATTGACTTGAGATGGATCAGATAGTTTGCAATGATGTGTGCTATTTGACTGGTTCAGGACAGAGCCTGACTAATTTCAGATTTTGGAGCTACTGTTATTGGGGAGCTTAAAAAAAAAAAAAAAAAAAAAAAAAAGGTATCCAATATATTGGATGATTATAAAGGGTTTACATACCTTTTTGTGCATGACACCTTGATGTTATCTTTCCAAATAATTACAGTGTTGACGACTTGTTTTTTTTTTTATGCAGCCTGCAGACCGACATAACTTGCTGAGACCAGAGACAGTGGAGAGTCTGTTCTACATGTACCGATTCACAAAGGATCCCAAATACAGGGATTGGGGTTGGCAAATTCTGAAGAGTTTCAACAAGTATACCAAGGTAAAATGAAAACATCTACAGCCTGGCCAGCAACTACCAATTCACACATCACTTTTGCATTGAAATGTCATAAGACGACATTCTTTCAAGGAAGAGAATATACACACACCTAAGATAATGAAAGCAAAACCCACAGTGGCCCCAAAAATAACCTCTCAGTCTGACAAAAGTACCGTAATAATAATTATTAGAGGTGTCACTCGATTAAAATTTGTAATCATAATTAATCGCATGACTTCAATAATTAATTGACGATTAATCACACATTAATTTCACATTTTATATCTCAATTTATATCTACATTTTTAGGGGTGTTAAAAAAAATTGATTCGGCAATATATCGCGATACTACATCGCGCAATTCTCGAATCGATTCAAAAGGCGGCTGAATCGATTTTTAAACTTCCATTTTTAATGGAAAAATATTCAACAAAACGTCTTACTTCAGGTTAGGATTCACACCTTAAGCATTGGAAGAATGTTATATTAATGAACATTAAGCCTTAATATTTTATTTTAATGCTGTTCAAACATGAAACAGATTACAACCTTTATAAGACTGAAGTTTCAGATAAATAAATAATACATTTTCATACAAATCTTGCACTGCAAGTTTACTGATTAGTATTTTCTAAATTTGAATGAAAAAAAGCGCAACAATCGACTTATGAATTCGTATCGGGATTAATCGGTATCGAATCGAATCGTGACCTATGAATTGTGATACGAATCGAATCGTCAGGTACTAGGCAATTCACACCCCTATACATTTTCAATGAAATGTAAATTTTTTTCCTAATTTGAATATGGTTTTATTGTTTTAGTCATTGATATAGTAATTTCAAAACAATTGAATAAAAAAAAAATAAAAAATGTGCTCTACTGTAAAGTTTTGACGTGGACCTTTCTACTGCGTGGTGACTGTAATTCCCTTAGTAGAGGCTTTTTCAAATAAGGAGTGGTCATTAATCGAGCGTTAAAATTATTAGTGCTGTTAAGGCACTTTAAGGTAACGAGAACGCGATCATTTTGACACCCATAATAATGATCTGTCTGTTATTTTATGCGGTGTTATATCCCTGTACAGTCCATAGTAATATAGTTGAGCCACCTGATCAACAGAATCCTTTTTTTTTCCCCCAGGTGTCAGATGGAGGCTACACATCCATCAACAACGTCCGTGACCCCGAGAACCCGGAGCCCAGAGACAAAATGGAGAGTTTCTTCCTGGGTGAGACATTGAAGTACTTCTACCTGCTCTTTTCCGACGACATGGAACTCCTCAGTCTGGACAAATATATCTTCAACACCGAGGCCCACCCGCTGCCCATATGGCCCTCCCCACCCAAGTGATGACATCATTACAAGAGATGCGTGCTTCCATGCCGTGAGGTCCTCGGCGTTCCTCGGTCAGGTGCGTCGTCTGTCTGCTGGACTGACTGCTGTGACGGTCACGGAGCCAGGTGTGTTTAAGCATCCTGCTACGTTGGTAAGTTTTCCATGTGGAGGAGTTTGTGTTCATTGTTTCCTAAGGAAAAGTTCTGAGCTGGACTCTGCTGTAAATAAAAAGGTTTGGAAGTTGGCCTGGGGCTTGTCATATGTGGAAGGTCTTTGTCACCTGACGGGCATTGATACTTCTTGTACGTATGAACATTAAGTTTAATTGTGATTCTTGACATTAAGAGGGTTGAGAAGTTTCTATTTCAACAGGTTGCCGTCAAATACTGTCCGGAATATGAATCCTTAAGTACTTGTACAAAAGCAAGTTCAAGTATCACAAATGATAATAGCGAACCACTCCGCTCACTCATTTTCATGGCACAAAATAACGTGAATTATATTCCACTGTACTTTAGAGTCATAAACCACTCAGGCTTTGGAAAGAAAGATTTGTGAGGCCACTTTGTTAATCAAGTAATATTGGAATGTCACCACGATATATGCCAAAGAGCTGGGAAGCCCCAGATTGTGTTTATTCACCAAGAACTGCACATAGCAACACAGAGTGAACTAGATTGACATGTCATGTAAAAAAAAAAATGTTTTCAAAGTATGTTTACGCTACTATTTTTGGCCATTAATTCGGAAGTACATTTGTAATGTTAGATGTTGTGCGGGTCACAATCTCCCTTCTAGATTAGCACAAAGGATTATTTGGGCCACACTGAAAAGAAAGTGGGAATATGTGATCCATTTTAAGAAGTGATCCAATTCCCACACATCATAACATTGAGAATATTGTCTGCCTCCAGGAATCTGCCATATTCATCAGACGATTGTTTTGTCTTCTATTTTGTGTTTTACCCCCCAAAAAATATTGTTTAAATTAAATAATTATTCAAAAACGGCTGATTGCCATCAAATGTGTTAAAAAAATCCAAACAGAGCATTTTAAAGTAGTGAAAAATAAAATAAGATAAATTCTACAAACCACGAGTATACGGTAGTCCATTGTATGTCATAATATAATTAGTTCATGTGACTATTCTCATATGACACCCCAAAATCATGTTAGGGCTTTGTCTATAAACCATTGATTTACTATGCTAATATTATCTTTCTTGTCATTACTTTATTTTTTCTTTTTAGTCTGTCCCTAATAGGTATTCATACAAATGTGTTGGCTGGAGTTGATGTCACAGCCAGTCAGTCTTCCATACCAAAGTGCTCCAAAATTTGTCTTTTGGGCCCCTTGCTTTGTTCTTGGCACAGTGACACAGGGAAGGAAAAAGGGCTCTTAGAAAATGTGGCAATGTTAAACTTTCCAAAATGATCTTGTTAAGATGAAGAATTAAGATTCAGCTACAACTTTTGGAGTCATCTGTCCACTTTGTATAAATATTTTCTTTTTTTGTTGTTGTACTGCGGCTGTAAGACCTTCGAAAGTGGAGCAGTCACAATTTGAATGTTGTACACATTGCTACCACAGTGGTGCCTTGAGATACGAGTTTAAATTTTGCTCCCAAACACGTATTACGTTATATTTTAAATGTATTAAGTGTCCCAGACGCAGTTATCCGTTTTTGTTTGTTTGTTTGTTTTGTTTCCATGCTAGCGCATACAGAAGGCTCACAACTGCAAAGAACGGGTGAGAAGGAAAAAAAAGAAAATGGTAGTAATTACAAAAACGGCCAGCAGGTGGCAGCAAATTATAATAGATCAAACAGGGCCATGATGAAAACAAGCTGTTTTCCCCACAATTCTAACCAGATGTGTGAATAATGATGAGACTGAGCTATCGTTCTTTTGTTTTTATAGCAACAGAACACAATATTCTGTGGGCCTTGCAAAATCAGTCAAAATACAGTAAAACAGCCGGGAGCGAAGGAGGTTGCTACAGTGAAAACGGCTGGGAGTGAATGAGTTAACATGTTCCGAGATTTTCCTCGTCACTAAACACAAATCATCTTTCTCCCATTGAAACGAATAGAAATGTGATTATTCATTTCAACCTTGAAAAAAAAAACTACTGTACTTAATAAAAGCATACAATAATGATGACCTAAATAAATAGAATGTTGAGAAACGTACATTGAGTTGTTGCTCGCAAATGAAACCAAAACATTGACCAAATGTCGACTTGTATCTTGAAAGCCTTGTAAATCGTGTCACTCGTATCTCAAGGCACTGCATTATTACAAACATCCCAAAAGCTCATTCCATTGAATGTAAATGTCATGTACTTGTTCACATCATTTTCACGCTGTGCACGTACCGTGGTTCAAATTAAGGTTCTATTTTTGAGTTTGGGTTTTGCAAAATAGATAGCCTTTGTATACATTCATACACTCTAGGGGGTGATAGGGCTTTATTAGAACAATAATTTGGCTCAACCCCTCTGAGGAGTAGAGTAAGAAACTAATCTTGAAATAAGAGGAATTGTAAGGATTCTAATGTTAGGGCTCAATAACTAACACCATTTTGTAGTAAAGACTGATTGTCAGGAATATTTCATCTCATGTGGAAGATCCGAGGTCGACACACGATCCCTCATGACTGAATGTGCTCTAAAGTCACCCACGCTCTCCTGTGCCTGATAGAATGTATGTATGTATGTTGTTGTGTTACTGCAAGCTTTTGAAGTGTATGCAGGCACCCTTTGTTTCTATTGTGGTGTGTACAGGTGACCAAACTTATTTTATGATGTACATATTTTGTATAAATGATTTTCAACTTGCAGCTGCACCAGTAATTTCAAGTTCTAACTTTCCACATTCAACATGAACCACTGCCATTTTGCACCCTTTAACTCATTCACTCCCAAAGACGTATTTATACGTTTTTTAGGTTTTTGTTTGCTAGAGTTTTTGTATGAAGGCTTTGATGCAGTTTCTGACCTGAAGTGGAAGCTTAAAGCGATGGTAGTTATTACAAAAAAAAGTTTCATTCATGAAACAGATGAAGCACACTTTTTTTTTTTTTTTTTGTAATAACTACTATCGCTTTAAGCGACCACTTCAGGTCAGAAACTGCATCAAAGCCTTCATACAAAAACTCTAGCAAACAAAAACCTAAAAAACGTATACGTTTTTGGGAGTGAATGAGTTAACTTCCTTCCGTTCCATCAAGATGCCTTCTATTTTACCTCAAACTGTCTGCTTAACAATTGATACATTTTTGAACAACTGTGAGGAAATTGTAAATAATCTGATTAAAAAGTATACATAACTCTCACTCTGACAATTACTCATTTCACACTGTCATGCCTTTATTTAATTATCCCTAATGGACAATTGGTAGAGCATAAGCAATTATATTAAATGAGATCATTTTTGATGATCTTTTAGCACGTAGCTATTAAGTTTCTCAATTCACCTTGAGAGTCACTGTTGACCCAATGTACATAAAGTATCAGTTAATGAAGTGTGTGCATCACTTCGAAGATTGTCAAAGTGACTTTCAGGCACAACTGTTTGGAGATTTTTTTTCCCCCCCTCCATGTGATGCTTTCATGTGCTGTTTACACTGTCGTTTATCTGGAACCATCACAATGACTCAGGGGGTTCAAAACGAAATTAGCTGTTTGATGCCTCTATTCTAATCAGCGTAATGAATGGACGGGTGTAATATTATCCGTTTAATTAGAGCATAGATATCTACCAGTAGCAAATCGCACTGAAATGGGGAAAGGATGGTGTGCATGGACTGTAAATGAACCTACTGTAGTTTCTTCCATTAGGCTACTATCAAAACAGTATGTAGCCTATTGCAAGTCTGATTTTGTAAGTCATGACAGTGGTGGGGCAAGATCCCAAGTTGAATGTAAACATTTTAATCTATGACTTCATTTTGCTCATACCACTGAATAAGCATAAGTTACTCTTTGACCGCCAAAAACATTTAATAACGATCAGTTAAATCACAACGTATGCCACCATAGACGTTAAATGACGTCAACTAAGTTTATGTTTTTATTTATTTTTCTCAGTGCAACGTCTATGTGCAGCGCAGCCTGGTCAATGGGTTGTGGAATCAAAAACACTAACTATGGCCAGCAGATGGAAGCATTGTATCTCTTTTCGTGAATGGTCAAAGCCTTTGTCATATCAAAGTTTTGTTTTGTTTTTCCAACTCTTGAGTAGTCACCAATATTAATACTTTTTTTTTTTTTTTTCCCCTGATGAAAGAAAAGGTAGATTCCATGATTTTATAACAATAGGACACAATATTCTACGGGCCTTGCAAAATAAGTCAAAATCCAGTAAAACAGCGAAAACGTCCTGGGAGTGAATGAGTTAATAAGCATCAGTCAGATAAGCATCTTTGTGATTGTAAACTGGCCACAAGAGGGCAGCCAATACAAGTATCGGCAACCGTAGCAAGTACTGATGCCTTGGACCCAGTATAGGCCCGATACCTGATTTCAATACTCTCCCATCCCTAACATTAAATATACTTATCTTCACAGTGATCACATTTTTAGTGACTTAAGTAGTTTAATAAATTTATATTCAGCAAACAAGAATCTTGGGATCACAAACCTGTTCAATAAAAAGGCTTTCAATTTCAGAATTGGCTGCCACATGTTGATTGGACATTTTTTTGTTGTGGCCATTTCAAGCTTGTTCATGTTTTAACACCTGTATAATGTCCACAAGTAGTATAAAAGTATAACTTGTATCAATTTGAATATTATGAGGGTATAGATACGAGTATTATTAAATTAAAAGATTTGTATTTTGAAGGCAAAGGAGGAATGCAAACTCTTGAAGCTGGAGTAATAATGAATGTCAAAATTCCCACAAAAGGTCAAAGGGAAGTTTTGTATTGCTTGTATACAAATAGTTGCGTCTTAGAACCAAGTAAATCTCATCTTACGTCTTACTAAATGTTCACTTCCTGTCTCAAATGTTTTCCAAAAATGTGGCTTTGATGGACCTCTTTTGATTCTGCTCTAGTGCAGATAATTTACATAATAATCACCCCTAGACTGAGTTTCCCCACCAATGATTGGGAAGCAAAAGCTGGGTAAAGATCCACTATTTTCAAGCAACGGCTGAAAACCAGGCCGCTGGACCACATGGATGCACGATCATATCAAAACCAAAAGGTAAGCAGAGCTGCGGTGTGATGTTGTTCTTCCGCCACTTAGTGAAAACCTTTAAGATGGCTTGTTATGTACATGTTGGCCTTGAAATTTTGTGACAATCATAGCAAAATGTGCAAAGATTGTTTTCAGATGGATGTTAGTAGTCATGCAGTTCAATCAGTATTGCTGCTCGGGTGAAAGTGGTAAAACACAACAATCAATACCGTTTGTGTTGCTGGGATTGATTTGATCATCTTGGGGACTGGGTGATTTAATAAGGACATTGAGACATGCATATTTTGGTTTTCATTTAGATCATTATACCCTTCATCCTAAAACCCTTCCCCTAATTTAAAGAATGTGAGTCATTTAATTTTCTTTTTTCCAACCAGGGCTTTATCATTAAATTGAATATTAAAAAATACACACACATAGACTACAGTTCCCCTGTGCAGTAAAAAAAATAATGCAGAAAATGCTTCATTCAAGCTCTCCATGATGTCTTTAGTGATGTGATAACAAAAAAAAAAAAAATCTCTCTCCATCAGCGCGTGGTAATGACACCGAGATCGAAACTAAATTAGCCGTTTAATCCTTCATCACTTTAATTTGTAGAAGAGTGTAATTTTCTCATTACACCCAATTAAATCTGCAATGAGTAATTCACATTCTAATGGAAAATGATGACATATACCTGACTGTGAATGCTAAGAATTTTTAAACATTAAGTATCACTGATTTGTTTCCTCAAATGATCTTTGCTTTGCTCTGTTGTGTGCGTGCTTGATTCCAACATAATTTGTCTGCAAGAAAAGTGGGCCTATTTGTTTGTTTGTTTCTACAAAGCCAACTAGAAAACTAACTTGTACTTTATAAACATTACTAAACCGTATTTGGAGCCTAACCCAAATTCAAATTATGTACAGTAGGTGGTGCCAGAGGCACTCATTTGGTCAACAATGCAATTTAGTAGAAAGATCGATTATTTGTTGCAATTATTCAATTATTTGGCCATGACATCAGGTGTATTTGTTTCAACCATCAGATAATATATTACGTATGTAGAATTGAGGACCATTTAGCAGTATAAAATCCAAAGGCCAAAAAGCATGGCAACATAATAGATGGCAGCATACATCACAAGATTGATTTGTGCATTTCTCAACTGTGGATGTTTTTCCAACAAACTTTCACTCCATTTGTATTTACATTGCAATATTTAGACACTGTGAAGTCTGGGCAAATTAGTTGAACGTGTCTTCCTGTTACACCCCAAGAAGAAGAAAACATTCTATATGAGACCTCCGCTCAAATCTTCATCATGACTAAATAAATAATATCATAATAAGAAACAAGAAATATTGATCAACAAGTGACTTTAAACTATCATATTGGCATTTGCATTATATTTGTAAACAACATCCTTGCAAATGTACTTTAGTCTGTAAGTGTTAATAAAAAATAAAAAATAAAAATAAAACTGACTCGGCCCCATTGCTTCTCATTGCATGCATTCTTAATGTTCTGAATCCTGGTTCTGGTAAGTTAATGCTAAATGTTATTTATATAGCACTTTTCATGCAGACATGCAACCCAAAGTCCTTATCAAAAATGCAAGTTATATGACATAACATAAAATACATCACAATACATATAAAATTTAGAAACAAATTTGATTAAAATTTGAGACTCATTTCATCTTGAATGCTAAATGAAAAAGTGGTCTATAACCTCTTAAAAAATCTAGTGCCAGTATGTTTTGTTTTGTTTTTTGTTTTTTAATTAAAGGGTCAGTGTGTAGATTTTTATTTTTTTTTCAATGTTCATTTTTAAAACCCACTAGTCATTTTAATAATGTACAAAAAATGTTCTATTACATCAATTTACTTTTGTTTTTATACAGTAGTCGTTCTATTAATCGCTAATTATATTACATAGGTCGCGCTGAGCCTTACAGGAGGCTAACATGTTTCACCGCCATCTTTCTACTATGGTTACCCGCAGAAGAAGAAGTTTTGCCAGTATTAATTGGTGGTAGGCTTGCGAAATGTGGTTTCTCTGAGGCATCGTAGTGCACGTGCTTCAAAATAAGGCCATTGCATTCTTCTAGTTCACCACTAGATGGCAAAAAATTCTACACACTGTCCCTTTCAGAAAATGGTGTTTATTCTACAGTTAGAAATTATTTTTTTTTATTTTTCTAGAACTATGATACTAAATACACAAACCTACGCATTGATCTTGCGAACTGGCCTGTTATTTGTTTCCATCGTAGCTTGCAAATGTAAGCCAACACTTTCACATGGTGTGTGCATAATTAGGTTGGCATATTTCTCAGGTTTATGCTATTGACGACTCGTGGGATCCTCTGTTGGAAGTGCTATGATGGGCTGTGGTTAGGCTGGCAGATTTTGCCCGAGGCTTAAAGCTGCACCTCTCCCGCAGATGGAAACAAAAAATAAGTTTCCTGAAACTAATTGTTTCCCAGGAGGAGTTTAGAGGCATTTTCTTGGAGAACCCTGCAGCTGTCTGGAAGCTTTCGCCAACAAACTGCAGCAAAAAAAAAAAAAAAAGCACTGTGAATATGCCCATTTGATAAAGAGGATAAGGCAGTGCTTTAATGGGAAAATACCCTTTTTTCTATGCAGCATGACACATTATAGTAGTGACACATTTTTAATAGTATCCTACTAAGTTGTCTCCCAATTCAAGCATGTGCACAACTATGCATATGAATTCATAGGAAGAATTCACATGGCAGTCTCACTGAGAACTGAATCAATCAAGGACGCAGTGGCGAAGTTGGCATGCACCCGACTGCGCCGTGAGATGTTATCAGTCAGCAGAATGCCAACTGCAACCCTGTTGTCTCCCCTGTGAGGGATTAAAAGAAAAGGCGAGGAATTAAGGATTTAGTCGTGACAGATGAGAAGTCTACTAGCCTATATAATCACTTACAAGGGAGTAATAATAATAAAACAACTTTAATAAGGTCAATACAGATAAGTAAATAAATGGGTGACCATCCATTGATCGTTGGTAGCAAGTAAATAAAAGTAAAGCAAATAAATTGATGTCAAAATGTTCAATAAGGTGAGGAAAAACATTAGTTTCTAAATTGAAAGTAGTCCTTTCATGAATGTTCAGGAATTGATTTGTATTCTGGTGTTTGTCTAATTCAACACAAACACATTTGTTTTGAACAGAATAGCAGCACCTTATGAATAACATTAGCTACAAAAGTAGCATCTTGTATCAAGAGAGAAAAGAAATCTTTTTTGTTTTGTTTGTTAGTTTTTATCATTTTGTTTGTGTATGTTTCGAACATTATAGTTGCAGATCCACATGTAGAAATGTGCCAACTCACATGAAGTTACAGTAGTTATTAGTTAATAGTCATTTTAATCGAAATGCCGTGTTTATATTAGTGTGGGCGCATCCAACATATTACGTCAGATTTTCTTTTCTTTTTTTAAATCTTCTGTTGTGAATTTATATGGTAATGCAGCCCATGACTGTGAAGTAAGAAGTTGGGATAATGTGTTGGAATTGGAAAGTAGAATAAGCTCTTTTTCTTTCATTTCATTCCATTCACATAAAGTGAACCCCCAAAATCACATAATTTTAAGTATTTTTTTATTTTTTTTTAATTGATGTTTACATTATACAGGCAAGACCAAATTTAGAGTTGCCTGCCTCGGATGAAGAAAAACAAAAAACTGTTGAACCAACTTAAGCCTAAATGAACTTAAATTAATTGAAATGCTTCAAGTGGTAACACAAAATTGAGTTGTTAATCCAAGTTAATATATTAAGTTTAATTAATTATGAGGTGTTTAAGTTTAAATACAGTAATTGAGTTAATTATATTAATTTTGGATTAATTTATGGTAATTCATTCGTGTTATTCAATTAAAACTCATTCACTGCCAGCCATTTTAGAAAATTTCAAAATTTTCAATACCCACGTGATATTACGTTCAATAATTACTGTATATATAAACCGAATCTACCAAATGATAGAATAGACTCCCTACTTTTTTCCTTGTCCCATTCTTTTATAATTGACAGTAGAAAAATGTAGCAGCCATTTTTCCCATGGACTCTGGAACTGTGTTTATTTGGTATAAAATGGGGCAATGATGTCATCTACCGGTGGTTGGGCATCAGTAAAGTTGTTTCCAAGTTTGACATTTACTGTGGAGCATAGTCAGATTAGCCCCCATTTTTCCCCGCTCTAAAAAATACAATTGACAAGTATACTTGTCAAAGGCAGTGAATGAGTTAAGTTGCTTCAACAATTCTCTTTTTAGAGTGTACCACCTTGTTCCACAACATGCTGAGGTCTACTAGACGCGATGCAGCATAAATAGTAGCACAATAGTAGTAGTATTAGTAGAAGTAGTATGAGTTAATACATTTAAAAAAAAAAAAAAGGTAAATAGGTGAAAGTGTGTTTCAGCCAAACAACAACAGGTTTAAATGTTCAAAATTTTTGGGAAGGGTAAAACTATTACAAAATGTTTTTTTGTTTTTGTTGTTGTTTTATTATGATCTCTCTATATCACATATCACATGAGGTGGGTCTTGTGTGTGCGTGTGCGTTCACTGTACTTCGCTTATCTGTCTTCATTTAGTCTATTCCCGAGGAGCAGTGGGAAGCCATGGGGTACCAAAATCCAGACCTTGGGTCAGTAAGACAAGTGCAGACACAAAAGGTACCCCAAGGATTCAGAATTGATCTGTTGACCTTCCTGCTGTATGACCTCCGTGCTGACCACTAACTGGCCTGTGGTAGATTGTCTATCTGAATCTCACAAAAACAAAAATCTGATTAACACATTTATTTTAAAACCTACATACTCTGCACATGTTTAAACTACATGTTAAATAACACTAATCAAAGTTTAATGATCTCAGGGTTTAGGCAAAAGAATTAAGCAATTCTATTTCATCCTTTCGTGCAATCAGTATGATTTGTGATGGAGAGAAATGCGTTTTAAGTGATTCATGCACGTCAGTGTGATTAAATACATCCTTTCCCCACCAGTGTTCTAATATGGCACAATCTTAAAATGCAGTTCATTTCATGGCTATATTGAATTAACTAACCCTTAATACCTTTTATGTAATTTGCATTTATACATTTGATCGTCAAACAAATGGCCAAGATCCAAACCAAACTTTTTTTTTTCTTTCTGTAGTTCAGTGTGAGCACATTGCAGGAAGCATTGCTCACACTATTCAGTTTCAAAATTGCATGTAAAATTCATGTTCCTCGGGGCTATCAAAAAGAAGAAGAAAAAACCTCACAGCTCCTCTTTTGTAGGCTCCTGTAGCCTGTTTTGTTTACATATTCCCCGCAGGTGACAATATGCTTGTCACAAATTCCATGGGAGTTCATACAACAATAGAACAGATACTGACTGCATATTGAGCAGGTGTGGACAAAATTGTTGGTCCCCTTAAATTACAAAAAGAAAAGCTATCAATGATCACTGTAACTTGTCATTTACAAAACTAATTCCTTCCACAGATGTCCAATAGGATTTAGATTAGCGCTCTTCAGAATAGTCTGAGTGCTTTGTTCTGAGCCATTCTTGCATATTTTAAAGCTGTGTGTTTTATGTCATTATTTTTACCATTACCCATAGCTGAAACAATCATCTTCTGTTGAAATCCTTGTTTTGTTTTGTTTTGTTTTGTTTTGATTCTACCTTTGCTTTGTATTTGGTTATTTCTCAGTTATTTCTCATACCTTCTTTGTCTAATTAATTCACCTGTGGTTGTCAGTCAATCAGCTCGCTTCCAGCTACTCATGCCTGGTTCAGGTGTCCCTCATTGTCTCATCAGTTTGTTTGCATTTAGGTCCCGTCCACACGAAAGCCCGTTTAATGTATCCGCACAAGTTTCTTACCGTTTGTTCGTCCACACGGCGGCGCGGTTTCGGAGCCAAACGCGTTCCGGACGTTCCAATGAGGACATCATAGGCGGGATACTCCTCCAGTGATTATCTAATTCTCCCGTGACTGCGCACGAACCGCTAGTCTGTCAACAACAATGGCGAATAGCCGTGTTGTTATCGTTTTGCGCAAACTCCTTAGCTTGTTTATGTTTTTACAGCAAAATGTTTTGCATGATGTTGTTGAACTTGAATCTTACTCGTACTTGAGCCGTTGAAGCGACATGGCAGCCATCTTCCTCTTCCCATCTCACGAGCAGATTACTGTTTAAACTACTTTGAAGACCCCCTTTTTCTTTTATCGCTCAGTTCCTAGACCCCTGTTGTTTCTACAAGATACTGTCTCAAATATTCTCTAATTTTGATACTTTAAACGTATGAGATCGTATGCCGAGAAACGTTTTTTGGGAGGAGTAAAATGGCGGCCGTGCGGCTTCAAAAGTCTTGGCCTATCGGCTATTCAGATCGGTGGCTCGTCTTCTTCGCTGATTCTTCTACGCTTTCCGTTAACTCCCCGTGGCAGTGCTACAGCGCCACTCCAGACTTGGCATATATATTACAGCTGTTAAACATCCTAGGCTTTAAATTCGTACATTCATAACTGTCAACAATATAATAATTAACAGACATATCAAACATTTCCCACTATTAGTAAGTAGGTGTCTCTCCTTTCTCAATTGGGGCGATCTTGCAAGGTTGCCATCAGCTGGATGATGCTGCCCTCTAATGGATTATCTGTGCAATGCATGTGTCGTATCATATACGTCAGGGTTTTAATGGGGGAAAAATGATTATGCTCATGAACTAGAGGGCTCAAGATGCCCTGTATTTGATATACGTTTGGCTTTATAAAAAGTTGGTACGGATTTTAGCTAGGGCTACGGAAGTTGATAATTTGCTTTGAAGGCCACAAAAAATAATAATGTGACAGGCCGGATTTGGCCCCAGGGCCTTGAGTTTGACACCCCAGTGATTTTATTTATTTATTTATTTTTTGTCCCTCATGTTTCTGTTGGAGCACAAACTAAAGCAATTCCTGATTTTCTTTCTATAATTTTAAATAAATTTATATTGATTATTTCTCTTCTTTTTTACAAATTTAGTCATCACACTTTGTATAATTGGACACATCCATGTCAACAGCAAAATGATCATGGTCAGTGAGCAATATTAAAAGAATCTTGTGACATTGAAAGCCACGCACGCTCACTCCACTGTGAAATGACAGAGAGGATTGGTTGTTGGTGTGCTGCAGAGGTGTGTCACATCGAGTGACAGGTGTTATGGTGGGAAACGGCAGATGTGCCGTGTCTGAAGTGCGCGCTGGTGTGAAGAGCAAACGGTGCATGAATACAATGGTGGACAATTACAACATCATGTGAGTGCATGACAAGCCAAAACAATCAAAACGCAATATTTGCTAAACAAATTATATCTGAGCTCAAAATATTTTTTTGCCTTCACCCAAGTCAAACATTTCAGTGAGTGTAAATGTTTCCAAATCCCCATGGTAACCACAAACTAACACACAAATAGCTCTTTTTCCATCACTGCTGTACTGCTTTAAGTTATGAAGAGTCTTTGCTTCATATTTTTGCACTGTGTGGCTATTTAAAAAAAAAAAAAAAACAGCAAACAACAAAGCTCAAACTCAACTCATTATTGCTTGAGAATTGGAAATTTATGAATGAACATCACATTTAACATCAGCTAGTTTTTAAAATTGTGTGTGAGTGACCAATTTCACTGCGACAGAATTGGACAAGTCAAAAGACGAACATTTGTCAAAGCAAACACATCATCCTTGTTGTTTTTTTGTTTGTTTGTTTTTTCTTCCCCCAGAAGCACTAAAGAATAGCTCTGGCATTTTTGTGTCTGGTTTGACATTTATGTCTTAGTTGGCTGAGTGAGGACAACACTCACAAACACACGAACGAGAAAGATTTTTCCACTCCCTGTTTGAGGTGTGTGCATATACATATAATATGAGTATATAAGGACAGATAATATTAAAGAAAGACATATATTCCAATATAGTATAATTGTTCCTTAAAATTGCATAAAATTAATGGCAATTTTCTATTCTTCAAATTTCTCACTAGTCATTTGTCATTACTGACTGTAAAATGGCCACACGGTTGATAGCACATTAGCTCTCTATTGGTAGTAAAATGACACGGAATTGTTCGTATATCAATACTGGCCATCATGCTAATTGACTGTGGGTATCATTTATATATTAGGGGTGGGAGAAAAAAATCGATATCGCAATATATTGTTGCGCTCTCTGTTGCAATAAATTATTGATACACTGACGGTAGATATCGATGTAATGTGTCCAATTGTGCAGTGTTATGTTATAAATGTTATTGCACTTTAATTTGTCTCACTTTACAATGTTTACAGTTAAAAGACTAAGAGGCAGTGAGGCACTATGCAGAACTTTGTACATTGTACAAAGTTTTCACATTGAATACATGCATAATTAGACATTTTCCTTTTTATGGGCATTTGTTGGCTTTTTCAGTCACATATCGTGATATATTGCTAAAAAAAAAAAATTGACATATCAAAAATCGTAGATATCGTGTATCGTTATATTATTGATATTATGAGCCAAATATCGTCACAGTATCGAATTGTGGTTTACCTGTATCGTCCCACCCCAAATATATATATATATATATATATATATATATATATATATATATATATATATATATATATATAATATCGAATAGTACACTTTACTTGTTTTTACCACTTCTGAAATTAAACACATTAACTGAGTAAATGTTAATTATTAATTTAATTTAAAAGGTATTTCAACATTTTCTGTAAACACATTACACAGAAGAAATATTTTTAATTAACTATGAATAACTGGAAATATAAAAAGTAAATATAATTATGAAACCAAGGTTATATCTACAGGACAAAAAGTCCGTTTTAGCAGTGTGGGGATGTTTTTTTTTTTTTTCTCTCTCTCTCTTATTTCCACATCATAAACAAAGGATTTAGGTTAAAATATCCCTAACTGTTATGAGCTTTGTCAAGAGGTAAATACACTGATTTCATGGTAGTCAAATACATATGTAGTCTAAACAAGGTTTCTTATACTTGTATAGAAAAATCATAAACTGTGGAGTAGCTGCATCTCTTGGCAGAAAAAAAAAAAAAAAGTAAGTAGTATGATTTTCTAAGATTCGTTCTGGTTTGAGTCCGAAAATTTGGGTTCGCTGATCACTGTTCCACACCCACTTTATTTATTTATTTATTTATTTATTTATTTATTTTTACTACATTACACTGGGTAATGGGAAAATTGGGGACTATTTATTTATTTATTTATTTATTTTACCTTTATTTAACTAGTTAAAAATGTGTGGGAGATCTAATTCTCATTTACAGTGAGACCCATATAAGAAATACAAGATATAAGAAACAACTGAAAAAACATTTTTGACAAATGTATTTGAATTCAATTTCCAGCATCTGCCCTAACCGAGGGCTAACGTCACAAAATATAAGCGTGGTCTTTTCTCAGCTAAACGACGGCAGTGAGGAGTGTCGAGTGCAGGTCATTTTGCAGGGCTTGGGGCGCAGTGATGTAAAAATGTACTTTTAACACACTTTAAACACCGGGGTGATTCATGATTGATGTTGAGCCTATCCCGAGACAGTCTGCAGCTGGTTGCAAAGATAGAGGCACAGAGTCTGTGTGTGTGCTTCTGTCTGCATAGGAAAGCAAAATGTGTTATGACTGTCCATCCGTAGCGGCTCTGTACTGTGTGATTGCCAGTAAGAACACGCACACCCCTGCACGCATACACACACGCAGAGAAGAAGCTGGAGTTTATTTTAGATGTGTTTATTTTAATAGAGCTGTCAAAATTACTGCATTAATTTTGAGTTAAATTAACGCTACTAATTTTTTTAAATGCATGATTTAATGACCGCCCTTGCTCGGAAAGCCTGCACAGAGGGAATTCCGGTTGCAACGCAGCAGACACAAGCTGATTCCAATCAACATGATTGTTATCATGCTTATGCAGAGCTTGCTGATGAACTGACCATATATCAGCTGTTTTGGAGAAGGGAAACCTCCAAAACCTGTCAGAGTGCGGCCCTCGAGGACCGGAGTTTGAGACCTATGTGCTAGAGCATACAGAAGGCTTTGATGCAGCCTCTCAACTGCAAAGAACGGTTGCAGTAATGGTAGTTATTACACAAATAGCCAGCAGGTGGCAGGAGAGCAAAGGAGATCAACTAGGACCGTGTTGAAAAAAGCTCAATCCATCCATCCATTTTCTTAACCGCTCCTCCCTCATAAAGGTCGCGGGGATGCTGGAGCCTATCCCAGCTGGCTTCGGGCAGCAGGCGGGATACACCCTGAACTGGTTGCCAGCCAATCGCAGAAGCTCAATTCTAAATAGATTTGTGAAAATTGATTAAACTTAGCTATATTCTAATGCTAATTGCAGCAAAACGGAAACAGAAATATACTTAGACTTTAGTCTTTCTTTTGATAGGTTGCATGTTATTTTTTTATTTTATTTTTTTTATAGCAATAGAACAATATTCTGTGGGCCTTGCAAAATCAGTCAACATTAGGGATGTTCGATAACACTTTTTTTCAGACCAACTGCCGATACCAGTAGTACATTTTGACAAATAAAAAAAAATCACTAAAAGATATTTTTAAACAAATATATTTCCTTTAATTTTGACTAACCCCCCCCCCCCCCCCCAAAAAAAAAAAAAACAGCACAGTCGCTCTTCAATAGTCTTAACGCTCAAAATAAAACACAATGCACACAAATGCTCTTTTAGTTTAAGATTCACAATTTTGAAGTATTTCCAAACCGGTGAAGTTTTGGTGAAAAACAGCTGCAAGCTAGCGCCAGTTACAGGCAAGGAGGAGTCACTTAACGTCTTCCCCCTCTGCCATCGGTCGCTTGTACTCGTCTGCGTCACGAGTACTCGAGTACTTGAAAAAAGGCTGGTATCGGCCCGATACCTGGTATCGGTACTCGCTCATCCCTAGTCAAAATCCAGTAAAACAGTCAGGAGCGAACGGGATTGCTTCTGTGAAAATGGCTGGGAGTGAATGAGTTAATATGAAAAGAAAAATGCACTGAGCTGTCACTGTTTTACAAGTGCAATTATGTCATCTAGTGGCAGAAAAATCAAAACAAATCAATATCACACTAACTTTTTACAGTACAGTACATCTTTTTAATTTTAACTCAATTTTATGAATTCTTATGAAATTTCTGTATCAATGATTAAAAGACGCAGCCATATTTCTATTAGTTTAACATTTTTGTCAATTATGTTAACAAGAATAAGAAAACTTAGAAAAAAAAATATGTTATTGTACATTTAGAACAGATAGAAAATTTGCAATTAATCCTAAATTAACTACTGAAGTTGTGGTTGATTACGATGAAAAATTTTAATCACCTGATGACAAGGCGGGGTCAAGTAGGACTCAGACGCAGGCGTAAGGTAGGCCACCAAGGCAGCAGGTTTATTTCCGGCCAACAGAGGTCTCCTCTCAAACTGAGAGGAGAACAGGGAGGGGAAAAAGTGGAGAACAAAAAGCGCTCCACTAGGGAGGAAAAAACAGGCAAAAGGTACTGGGGACAACAGAAAGCGCTCCGCTAGGGAGGAAAAAGGGCACAAGGCAAAAGGGGTAACTAAAGGCGCTCCAAAAGGGAGGAAAAGGCACAAAAACAAGGCAACAACGCTAGGCAACATGAACAAGGACATAAGGACTGTGGGACGCTTCCATGCACTGACGGTGACACTTCGGCACTGAGGGGAGAATGCAGCTGGCTTTTATTGCAGTAGGTGATTGGTGGCAGGTGGTGATAATCAAGGGCGGGGACCGGTAATTATGGCGTGGCAGGAAGGGCAAGTGACCTGGGGTGAGAGGAGAGTTAGGATTTCAAAGTAAAACGGGAAACAGACACAAAAATAAAAGCATGAACCGCCACGCCTGGTGGCGGCGTGACAGTACCCCCCCCTCAACGGCCGGCTCTTGACGGCCCAGGAATGTCAGGGTGCTCAGCATAAAAATCATCAATGAGGGAGGGATCAACGATGAACCGGGAGGGGACCCATTGTCTTTCCTCCGGGCCGTACCCCTCCCAGTCGACTAGGTATTGTCTTCCGCGGCCCCGATTACGCACATCTAAGAGTTTCCTGACCTTGTAAACGGGGCCGCCTTCAACCATCTCTGGGGGGGGTGGGTCGGGTTCGGAGGGCACAAGTGGGCTTTCGTGGACCGGCTTGACTTGACTGACATGGACTGTTGGATGAACTCTGAGGGATCTTGGCAGGCGGAGTCGAACGGCGGCGGGACCTATGGACTTGGTTACTGGGAAAGGCCCCACAAATCGCGGGGCCAGCTTTGAACATGGTACCTTGAGTCTGAGGTGTTTGGCTGATAGCCAAACTCGCTGGCCTGGGCGGTATTCAGGTGCCGGTCTCCTTTTCCGGTCGGCGGCCCTCTTCACCCGGTCTCCCTGGCGTTGAAGCGCCGTCCGGGCCGCCGACCAGACTTTGTGGCACCGACGGATCATGGCCTGGACCGAGGGAACCGTTGCCTCCTCCTCCAGTTCAGCGAAAAACGGTGGATCGTAGCCGTGGACGCATTTAAACGGGGTAAGACCTGTGGCAGATGTGGGCAATGAGTTGTGTGCGAGTTCGACCCATACCAGGTACTTGCTCCAGGTGGTCGGGTTCTGGGAGACAAGGCATCGGAGACCGGTCTCAAGCTGTTGATTTAGTCGTTCGGCCTGTCCATTGGCCTCAGGGTGGTATCCAGACGTCAGATTGGCTTTGGCCCACAGGGCTTTACAAAACTGTGACCAGAAGCGGGAAACGAACTGTGGTCCACGGTCGGAGACGATGTGCAGAGGGAAACCATAAAACCGGAATATGTGGTGGATCATGATGTCGGCTGTAACTTTGGCGGATGGGAGCTTGGATAGTGGAATAAAGTGAACCATTTTGGAGAACCTGTCGACAACGGTGAGAATTGTGGTTTTACCATGGGATAGGGGCAGTCCGGTCACAAAGTCCAATGAGATTTCTGCCCATGGTCTGGATGGGATTGGTAGTGGCTGAAGAAGGCCCATCCGGGACTGAGTTGAGGACTTGTTGCGGGCACAAGTTGGACAGGCAGCGACGTACTCTTTTACGGTGGTTTCCATTGCCGGCCACCAGAATCTCCTGGCAACAGCATACACGGTCCTGCGGACTCCAGGATGACAAAACAGCTGTGAAGTGTGAGCCCAGTGTATCACCTGAGATCGTAATTCCTCAGGCACGAAGAGTCGACGTGGTGGACAAGACGTGGGGGGAGTGACGTTGCGCAATGCCTCCTTGACATCGTCCTCAATTTGCCATCTCATGGCTCCAACAATGCAATCCCGGGGCAGGATGGTCTCAGGCTCGGCCTCCAATAGCTCGGATTCGTGGATTCTTGACAATGCGTCCGCCTTGACGTTTTTGCTGCCTGGTCTGTAAGTTAACGAGAATACAAAGCGGTTAAAAAACAAGGACCACCTGGCCTGTCGGGGATTGAGTCTTTTGGCCTGGCGTAGGTACTCCAAATTTCGGTGATCGGTCCAGATCACAAAAGGCATTTCAGCGCCTTCCAGCCAGTGTCTCCATTCTTCTAG
Organism: Festucalex cinctus; assembly: GCF_051991245.1. Lineage (NCBI taxonomy): Eukaryota > Metazoa > Chordata > Actinopteri > Syngnathiformes > Syngnathidae > Festucalex > Festucalex cinctus. The sequence goes on along the minus strand of NC_135425.1, from coordinate 9,927,264 downwards.
GGCCACTTTTACAGCGAGAAGCTCCCGATCTCCGACTGAGTAATTGCACTCAGCCTTGGATAATTTTCGTGAAAGAAATGCGCAAGGATGTGTCTTGCCGTCCTCTTGACAACGCTGGGACAGCACCGCCCCAATTCCAACACTGGAGGCGTCTACTTCCACCACGAACTGGCGTTTGGGGTCTGGGACTCTAAGAATTGGGGCATTGGTGAAGCGTGCTTTTAAGTCTTTGAATGCCTTTTCGGCTTCCGGGTTCCATGAAAAACGGACTTGTGGGGAGGTCAAGGCGTGTAGGGGGGCGGCAATGGTGCTGAAGCTTCTTATGAATCTGCGGTAGAAGTTGGCGAATCCGAGGAACTGTTGAACTTTCTTCCGGGAGTCTGGCGTGGGCCACTCTCGTACGGCGCTGACCTTGTCCGCGTCCATTTTCACCTTCCCTGGTGACACGATGAATCCCAGGAAGGAGATGGTGTTAACATGAAATAGGCTCTTCTCAGCTTTCACGTACAGATGGTGATCCAAAAGACGTTGGAGTACTCGGTTTACGTGGTCTCGATGGCTCATTAGGTCAGGTGAGTAGATCAGAATGTCATCCAAGTAAACGTATACGAAGTGATCTATGAAGTCCTTGAGTACCTCATTTATCATTGCCTGGAAGACGGCGGGAGCATTCGTGAGGCCAAATGGCATGACCAGGTATTCATAATGTCCCCGAGGAGTGTTGAAGCCTGTCTTCCATTCGTCTCCCTCACGGATCCGAATGAGGTGATAGGCGTTCCGCAGATCGAGCTTCGTGAAGATCTTGGCTTGTTGCAGCTGATCGAACACAGAGGACATCAAGGGCAATGGGTACCGGTTCTTGACAGTGATGTCGTTCAAAGGACTGTAATCAATGCAGGGGCGTAGGGATCCATCCTTTTTACTCACAAAGAAAAAGCCTGCTCCTGCAGGCGAGGAAGACGGTCGGATGAGGCCGGCTTTCAAGGAGTCATCAATGTAGTTGTTCATGGCCTGGCGTTCGGGTCCTGAGACTGAGTACAGTCTCCCCTTGGGAATGGTTGAACCGGGAATCAGATCGATCGGGCAGTCATATGGGCGGTGTGGAGGGAGAGTCATGGCTTTGGTCTTGCTGAAGACCTCCCGCAGATGGTGGTAGCAGGAGGGAACAGTGTGCAAGTTCGGGTACTCTTCTTGAGCCGGTGGGACGAGAGTCACCTGGTGAACCTGGGCTGTGGAGTTTCGGAGTGCGGGTTGTTCCGACCCGTGAGAGCTGCAGTCCTTTCCCCACTCCAGAACAACTCCAGTGTTCCAGTCGATTCTGGGGCTATGTAGACACAGCCAAGGGTATCCCAGCACCAAAGTGGGGGAAGCAGCGTGGAAAACGTGGAAACGGAGAGTCTCGAAGTGAGGTCCGATTCGGACTTCCAGAGGTTCAGTAATATGGGTGATTTTGAAGAGCTCCTTGCCATTCAGCGCTTTAGCCAGGATGGTCGCGGAAAGGGGTTCGGTGGAGCATCGTATTTGCCTTACGAGCTCCCAGTCCATGAGACTTTCGTCGGATCCGGAGTCAATAAGGGCTGACAGAACTGTGGTGACATTGTGGTGAGTTATCTGAATTTGCGTGAGTCTGTGGTTCTTGGCTGGTCGGGGTGACGGAGAACTCACCGGAGGGTTGCCCTTCGTGGTGCAGGCTTCCACCAAGTGTCCAAGACCACCACAATAATAGCAACGGCCCTCTCGGCGTCGGCGCTGTCTCTCCTCCGGCGAAAGCCGAGCCCTTCCCAGTTGCATGGGTTCGTCGCTGGCGAGGTCCACCTCTCCTGGTTCCGGTCGGGAAGGAAAGATGGGTCGCAGCCTTCTGGCCTCCGGTGGCCGCGTCCAGGGGGTGGGTTCCTCCCTCCTTCGCGGTCCGCCGATCTTGGCCAGCTCCTGACGACGATGATCGGTCCGGATGGCGAGGGAAATCAAGGCGTCCAAGTCCGCGGGGAGATCTACGGGAACCAGAAGCTCTTGAATGGCAGGTGAGAGTCCTTTCAAAAAATGGTCGTGAAGTGCGATGGCGTTCCAGCCACTGTTTGTTGCCAACGTTCGAAAGCGAACTGCATAGTCGCTGACAGATTCTTTGCCTTGCTGAAGTCGGCTCAGTGCTCGTGCCTTCTCTCGGTCATTGTTTTCTGGATCAAAAACTTGGCGCAAAGCGATTTGAAAATCCTGTACGCTTTGGCAGACCGAGGAACCCCTGGCCCATTCCGCGGTCGCCCAGGTTTTGGCCCGACCCGTCAGGTGAGACACCATGAAGGCCACTCGGGATCGGGCTGTGGGAAATGCCTGTGGTAACTGTTCATAATGAATGTCGCATTCCGTGAGGAAAGTCTGACAGCGTCCGGGTTCACCGGAGTATCGTTCTGGGGAGGCCAGTCTCAATCCTACGCCGGTGAATGGCGTGGTCGATACAGAGAACTCAGGGTGAGGAATCTGTCCAGTGGGAGCTGGCGCTCGACGCCGTGAAAGGCTTACCAGCTCGTGGACCTGGCTGGTCAATTCCTCCATCCGGGACAGCATGGTCTGTTGGATCCGGTCCTGGTTGTTGAGCCGGGCCTCCTGGCTCTGCAGTGCGGCCTCGACCGTGCCTGCTGGGTCCATGCTGGCCGAAGTGTACTGACAAGGCGGGGTCAAGTAGGACTCAGACGCAGGCGTAAGGTAGGCCACCAAGGCAGCAGGTTTATTTCCGGCCAACAGAGGTCTCCTCTCAAACTGAGAGGAGAACAGGGAGGGGAAAAAGTGGAGAACAAAAAGCGCTCCACTAGGGAGGAAAAAACAGGCAAAAGGTACTGGGGACAACAGAAAGCGCTCCGCTAGGGAGGAAAAAGGGCACAAGGCAAAAGGGGTAACTAAAGGCGCTCCAAAAGGGAGGAAAAGGCACAAAAACAAGGCAACAACGCTAGGCAACATGAACAAGGACATAAGGACTGTGGGACGCTTCCATGCACTGACGGTGACACTTCGGCACTGAGGGGAGAATGCAGCTGGCTTTTATTGCAGTAGGTGATTGGTGGCAGGTGGTGATAATCAAGGGCGGGGACCGGTAATTATGGCGTGGCAGGAAGGGCAAGTGACCTGGGGTGAGAGGAGAGTTAGGATTTCAAAGTAAAACGGGAAACAGACACAAAAATAAAAGCATGAACCGCCACGCCTGGTGGCGGCGTGACACCTGACACCCCTTATTTTCAAATGAAATCATTACATGCTGGCGGTGGGCCGAAACCTCATAATTCACAATTTGGTAATTTATGTATATAGTTTTGGTCAGGTCACATGTGTGGGTGTTATTTTTTAAATTATTGACTAATCTAAAGTGTGGTTTGCGCTCTTTGATGACGTCATCTTGGCATTTGAACAAACATGCTATTTTTGTGGTCTCCTGAAAGTGACAATTTTGGTGTTACAAAGTTTTGACCCAACGCCAGCGATAAAATAGTTACTAGCTTGATGACTGATGACAAAGCAAAAACCTCAGGCTCAATACCATGACGTGAAAGGATTAAAACAGTCAGTAGTAGTTAAATGGAGAAGCAGCTAGCATAATATGTGGGCTTGTCTTAAGAATAAGCTTTAATGCATTGAATCTGTTGTGAATGCAATCATATTTGACAGTCGAGCCGTAAACATGAATCTAACAGCTCCCCTGTTTATGGGCCGTTTAACTTCCATTCGTGGAATACTGATGACTTGGTTAAGCATTCAGTCATACACAGTTAATCCTATTAGGTGAATGCTATAAGCCTTGTTAAGCGTTCAGAATGATTACCGCTTGACATGAAATGTTTTAATTAAGTTGGGAGGAGGCACCCTTGCACGCAAAATCATTCTCTTGAATTAAAGTGACTTGGAAATATTGAATATTATAGTTCATTATAGTTTGATCTTTTCTAGTATAGGGGTGTCCAAACTTTTTCATTTGAGGGCCACATACAGAAAATAAGAAGGACGCAAGGGCCACATAATGTTATGAAGAGAAATTGTGTTTAGTTCTAAAAATTGTACAAATCATTTATTTGTGCTTTTGCATATTTACAAAAATGCTACAGTATATAAACCAATTTATTTGTAATATGGCAGTAGGGTTGTTTTGGAATTTTTCATTTTAGTTTTTATTTCATTTTGAGTTTTTTAGTTAGTTTTAGTTAGTTTTCAGGGTGGTTCTGTTAGTTTTTATTAGTTTTAGTTCTTTATAAATGCTTAGTTTTAGTTTAGTTAGTTCCAGTATTAGTTTTTTTGTTTGTTTGTTTGTTTTTAATGTGTATTTGTGCAATATTTAAAAAAAAAACATGGGCACGATGTCATTATTCTGGGTTATATCAAAATAAATCTACTAAAAATCACATTTAAAATCATCCCCAAAGGCTCATGCATTAAATTAATTACCAAAGACTAAAACGAAGGACATTTTTGCTATAAATTATAGTGAGTTTTATTTTAGTTAGTTTTTAAACATAAAATAAACATAAAATAGTTTTTTAGTTTTTTTTTTTTTTAAATGCATCATTTTTATTTCGTTAACGAAATAGTTTTTTGAATTTGTTTTAGTTTTTTCGTTAGTTTTAGTTAACTAAAATAACCTTTAATAGCACCTGTGTTTTTCGACACCCTCCCTTCTTACTTTGATCATCTCCAAACATTTTTGTTTTTATTTTATTTGAACTGAGTCAAACGCCATTTTTAGCATATGTCGTGGGGCACTAAAGAATGGACGGCGGGCCGCAAATGGCCCCCGGGCCGTAGTTTGGACACCACTGCTCTAGCAGGTGCAATCCAAATGACAGAGTACAATTGAGAGGGTTGCAATATGTGACAGCTATGTTGCACTCATGATGGCATCAGATGACATAACACAGACAACCACACACAATGGAACAATGCCGATGACATACAGTTTACACAATGAGCAACATCAAACCGCCTCTTACGTTTGGAAAAACAATAATTAAAACATTATCAACGCGCAACTGTCATCAGTCTTTTTCCAGTCATGACAACATGATGGAAGCTATTTCAGAGGAAATTATGAGATTCATTTCATCAGGAAAAAACATCACTTTTCCCTATATTGGCAAAATTGCCATCTGTGCGTTTTTATTGGTCACCATAAAAAGAAGAAAGGAGCAAAACAACACAAATCTCTTGGAAAGGAGAAAACGGAGAAACACTTGATTACATTAACTGATAAGCCTCCTTTGGAAGTACTGTATGTACTGGACAGTATTTCCCGTGAAAATGCACTTGGCTTATCTTGGCTGTCTGGGAGGGCGCCTTGCCGTGCTTACAATTCTGCTGCGTCACTTGCATCACTTTGGAGGTAGAGTGCAATAATCTGTGATTCCACTCAGCTCGGCTTTAACCTTATATGCTCCTTATTGATTCATTCACATACACTATTATTTTCTTTTCCCAAAAGCACTGTTTTATTTTTTTTTTTTTGGTTTGTTGTTTTTTTTTATGTGTCACCCAGTAAAATCTTTGCGAGAATGTCTGAAAAGAGAATAATTTCCTTGCTGAAAGCAGATGGTCATCACCAGGAGCAGTCGTACAAAATCATTCATTGCAGGTTCATAAAGCAGAGAATATCTATATTGCGCCTTAGAATGAAACTGTCCAAAGTGTCTTAACACCTTGTCACCAAAGACAGTGTCATAAAATCAAGCCTGGCAGAGAAGTAGATGTGATGACTGACGTCGGAACAGAGTAGTGGCTAATAGTGATTAGTGAGAGTGGCGGACATTTAGTTCACAGATGTCTCATCTCATCTACATCTATGTAAAGCTTAAATTTATAACATTGCCTTGGTGGTTTGTAAATATATCAGTCTAGAAAGGGTTACAAAGCCTTTTCCGAAAGCTTAAGAACTCCAGCGAACCACGGCCGTTATCCACAAATGGAGACAAAATGTAACAGTGGTGAACCTTTCTTGTTATTTCATTCATTTGTCACCTTCACAACAGCAGTGTTAATTTTGACAAGAAATTTTAATTGAATTTTAGCTATAGTGGTTTGACTAAAATTCATTTGTTTTAGTCATAATTAGTCATCTGATTGTATTTTAGTTTTAATCCCATTTTAGTCGATGTATGATGTGGAGGGTAGAGGACCCAGGTGTCGGGAAACAGGGTGAGGAGGCAGAGGTAAAATCAAAAAAGGGATTTAATTAAACAAAAGAAGGAGGTAGCAAGGATCTGGCAAAGAATAACAACATCCAAAAAAAAGAGCAAGACAAAACGTGGGGGGAATTTCAGGGCAAAAACAGGCAGCATGACGTGAGGGAAAACAACAATGAATCGACACAGACAGATGGGAGACAAGAGACTAAATACACACACACACTAATTGACACAACGAGACACAGCTGGGCAAGACACAAGTGACAGAGGATGCTGATAGGTTGACACACGAAAAGAAACAATGCTTGACAAGACAATGGGAGACACACAAGGAAAGCGGAACATAACAGATGATAACAGAAACTTAAAGGAATATGTTGACAAACTCAAACATAACTCCCTCAAAACTCGAACCCCGACGAAAACAAAAAACAAACCAAAACTCAACCCAAACCATGACAGTCGATGAAAATAAAGAGAAATGTTAGTCGACGAAAAAAAGAGCAATTTAGGTCAACTAAATTGACAGTTTAGTCAATTATTTTCCCTCAGCATACATTTCAACTTTTATACAGAAAATTAGAACATCTATTTATAACCTTAGTTTAACATGCAAGACACATTTAATACAACGGCGTCTTTATTAATGCTTTCAAAGAAACATGTTGAACTGACAATAATAATAATAAACTTAGTTTTTATCTAAATAAAAACAAAAGTGCATAATTGCTTGGGATTAATTTTTCAGCTGCACAATGAATGTAAACATGTTTAAACATTAAATAAAGTCAAGTGAACACTGAACAGTTTCTGAGTGGTTCCTTTCTGGTTGAATTTTCGTCACTGTGTTTTCATTTTCGTTTCAGTCATTGAGGAAATTGTCATTTTAGTTATCGTTATCGTCTCAATGAATGGCTTCTATTTTAGTTTTTGTTTAATTTTGGTCCGAAAAAAAATTATAATCTGTGACGAAATATATGACGGAAATTTTTCATCGACAATATTATCAATGCTTCACAGGAGTAGCCGGCGCACCAAATTTACTCTAAGATCACAGCAAAAACTCATCCAGTAGATCACAAAGGCCCCCAACATCGAAGGGGATTCTTTAGTTGAAGACTTTTTTTATTTTTTTTTAACTACTAGAGACCAAAATCTGAATCCCCGAGACCTTCTATGTCCTTATTGTAACAAAACATTTCAGGAAAAAAAGGATATACCCAGAGTCAGACATGGCTGTGGGGCCGCTTTGTTACTTCTGGACCTGGACGTCTTGCTTTGATTGATGGAACCGTAAATTCTATTACACACCATTGAGTTGACATCTAAAATGTATTCTAAAAACAAATGGGTCAGTTTTGGAATGGCCTAGTTAAGTACAGGACTTGATTCCAATTGAAATGCTATGGCATGACCTTAAAAAGGTCGTTCATGCTTGAAAGTGTTGCTGAGGAAAAACAATTCTGCAAAGAAGAGTGGGCCAAAATGTCTCGACAGAGATGTGTAAGACTCATTGCCAGTTATACTATATATCAGGGGCTTGCAACATGCGGCTCTGGAGCCACATGTGGCTCATTGCCCAAAAAAAGTCTGAAAATTTATCTAAGAAAAGGCATGAAAGAAAATGTCCATAAACAAAATGAATCCCGAAAATTACCATAAAATGTAATTGCCAAAAAATGTCAGAAAGTTGACAGAAAAAAGGGGAGAAAAAATGTCAAAAAGATAGCAATAAAATGTCCAAAAAATGAAAAAGAGGCTGAAAATTACCATATGTGCAAAAAAATTGTCAAAAAAAAAGCACAAAAAAAAAAATGTATGAAAAATGAAGTCTGAAAAATTACAAAAAACAAAAAACAAAAACGGAAGATTAAAGGTAGAAGAAAATGAATCTCAAAAGTATTGGTTGCTGCATATTTTCCTGTTATGGTGTATCTTAAATTAGCACTGTCTGGGACCTCAGTACATTAGACGAACACACCGTTTCCTCTCTCATAATCTTCAAATGTTTTGTGGCTCCAGACAGATACTTGGTTATTTATTTGACCTAAAATGGCTCTTTTGACAGTAAAGGTTGCGGACCCCTGCTTTATATAGTTTAACGCTTGATTTCAGTTGTGATGCTGAGGGTGGCCCAACCAGTTCTGTTTAAGGAGTAATTCATTTTTTACACAGGAGCAGGTAGTTTTTGATTGTCGTTTAAAAAAAAAACTTATTTTCTGGTTTACTTGGGTTATATTTGTTTTGATAAACATAAGTAAGGGAAATCCTTGCCAGTATATGGATGTGTTTGACACCTCTTACTTCTTGATTGAATATACTGTAGCACTTTTATGATGTGTTACCAGCCACAAAATTGTGAGCTCTTTAAGACCTTTGCTGTCTCGACTGATAAAAAGCATTGTTACACACTTTGTACCACTTACTTATTTAGAACCCCAGAAAATCAATTCAATGTCATCAATTATAATTTAATTTGCTCTGCATCCCTCAGTCATCTTTCAGCCTGAATATTATCTCCGGCCTGTGGTCTCTTTACATTGTCTGCCCTTCACAAGTTGAGTTAGCGTTGGGAGTCCTTGAGAGATTATTTATCGAGCTTTAGCCTAAAGCTGCAACGTGGTGATGAGTTCAGGTGCTCGGGTTATCAATCATGAAAGCAACACTGACGATATTTACCGCTAAGGGAACTGCTGTACTCGGCAATGGTTTGTAAAGATGAAACAGATCTAAAACACGTTAGTACGTATAATGTGCTGTACTGTATGTAGCAGCACATGTAGGCCTCATAAAGCTGTCTCCTGCGAATTGAATTATGCCCCCGCCTCGTATAATGTAATGGCTTATCTATCAAGTGGTATCATAAGCCTCAGATATACGCTGTCACTTGTGTAATTAATGACTCGAGTGCCCGTGATTACATCGTTTCCTTATGCTGTGTCATCTATGTGTGCGTGTGTAACGAGTCCAAGAGGACAGCTCTATCGCTTTGCCTCTTGATCGTGAATAATGTTCAAAATATCCGATAATTATGCTGGATCATGAGGTATAAAAAAAAAAGTCAATGCTGCTTGGGGAGGGAAGAGAAAAAACAACCCACTGTGAAGCGATTATGGTGCGCTTGTTTTTATGGATCTTCCTGGCTATAGATTGTTAATGATGGGGAGGCATTTCCATTTAAGTCTTCATCAGTCTCGGTCACAGATACCTGCTACATTCTTGAGATTTTGCATGCTGCAAGAAGTAAGAAGTGAGCAGGTAAAATTCTGCATGGAAACCACCTTTTCCGTTTCCTTCCCTCTGATAGGCGCTATCAGTCATTGCACAGTGCACACCAAAACCACCCCGCATACCAACAGTTTTTTCTCACTTAAGAGATTATTCAGACACTGTTATATGTCACGGCTGGAATCAGGTGAACTTGTGAAACAACCAAGAAGGAGTATTGGGAAATTCAAATACTGTTACTGTACTTGCGGAGAATTTTCAGATACTGTATCAGTATTTTACTTGAGTATTTATTTTTCTGAAGGTTTTTTACTTTTATTGTATTTATTATTTATTTTATTTGTCCATTTATTTCAGGCAATAATCAACATTAACAATATGTCAATTTTTATAGACAAATTTTTCTAAACGTAGCCTGAAAAGGAGTGGGAGGAAGAAAAACTTAAGTCCCACCCCCAATATCATTAGTATCAAAAACAAATTTAGCTACTTTCCTACAAATTTGCTCTAACCAACAGCGGTTGTCATAATACTGAAAAACTATGTGTTTACAAACAATGTATTAATTAAGTAACATGACACCAACAGCTCATACCAGCAATGGTAATAGAAAATAACAATACCAGCTTGGGTAAAAGACAAACTAGAAACAAAACAAGTCCACAAATGGCACATATCAATAATTCAAAGACACAAGCATACCAACAGTGGCGATAAATAATTTGTAAAATAAGAAGGCAGCAAGTATACTCTATCACAATAAGTTGAAAGATAGATGTTGGTTTAAGATGCACGTTCCAAATACTGAGACCAAACCATATGTTAAAAGACAGTTTGAATCTGTGGATGTTTTGGCATTGTTTGTGTTGTACCTCTAAGCTGTTCCAAAGTTTGACCCCACGCACAGACACACAAAAACTTTTATGAACAGTTCTAAATTTAGGTAATATAAAATCTCCATATCCTCTCAAGTTGTGATAGACATTTTCACTTTTTTTTATAAATATATATTGCAAATTATCAAGTACGAATTTATAAAATGTTTAATATAAAATTATTAAAGTATTATACTTTATAAGGTCATGTAATTTAAACAACTTTGACTGGATAAACAGACCATGAGTATGATAAAAACATTAAAAAAAAAACTTTTACGTCCGTTCTGGTTCTTACTTTGTCAAAATAGATGTGTTGCTTTTATCAATCTGGCAGAATACTGAACGAAGTTAAAAAAAAATAAAAATATTGCGGTGTTTCAATATTGATTGATTGAAATCTTGGAGACTCAAAGGAATACCAGACTTGTGAAAAACTAACCAGCTATTCTGTGAAATGGTTAATTTCAACTCTTCCCTGAAAAAATTGTCAATTTATGTTAAACAACTCTGATTTTATAGCACTTTTTAGGAATATTTCTCCATTAAGTATTGTATCGGCCATTTTAGACAGTCTCATGATGTATCGCGTGCGTAAAATACACATTGAATGACATGGCTGCCAGTGACAACGAGGAGACTCACGAGGAATTATTGCGTCCCACGGCGGACATCAAAGGTGGAATGGGGCTATTTGCATAGCTCGACTACTTCCTGAACTGAATACCATGTTTTGTTTCCTGTCTTTCATGAGTGGACAAACTGATTAATCCAGGTGTGTCTGGCCAATGTCGTTGTAGTTACTGAGATCAGGCACACCTGGATTAATCAGCTTGTCCACTCATGAAAGACAGGAAATGAAGGAGTGGTGTTGAGTTCAGGAAGTAATGGATTTGTGCAAAAAGCCCATTGCGCTTCTTCAAAAGCAGTACAGCCACGGAGGACTCACCAAACATTTGTGTCTAGCCGAAAGCCGGATGAAACTGGCCGACTCATTCAGCCGGCCGGCTCATAGCGAGCGCAAAGCAGTGGGAGAAAAGCTGCGGGAACGCGGCTGAATCACAGGACTCGGCGATGACCACCTGCAGGCCCCAGCTGTGGAAGGTAAGCATCCGTCAACCCTTTACGTCCGACAGGAGCTGCAACGACCGCCAGAGGCGAACTTACGTTCGTGAAGTTGTTCTTCTTCAGGTATCCGTAGCAGAAAGATGGTGGCGGGCGAAACATGTCAGCCTCCTGTAATGAGCGGCACAACCTATGTAATACAATTGGCTTTTAGATCTATATTATATTTAAAAAAATGTACATTGTGATAGAACATAAATGTATATATATATATTTTGTAAATTATTGAAATTAATGGTGGGTTTTTACAATGAATGACTTTTTAGCACTTATCACCACTAAATGGTGTTAAATAATACATACTGTCCCTTTAAAGTTGGATAAAAAGGGAACGCAACATAGAAAAACATGAAAAGAGGAGGATAATTGTTTGATTATTGAACATATAAACATAAACAAGTTCTAGATAAAAAAAAATAAAAGAGAAGAAACTTATGCAATCATTAGTGATAGTTTACATGTTCAAAGGGAGTAGAAAGAAGTTGAAAACTTACCCCTTATTCTTTGTATCTTTTGACTTCTTTCATTATTAATACAGTAAACTAATACATTTCAATAAAATAAAAGGTGTAATCCTGCTCGTGTATAGAACTGCACTTTAACACATTCGTACATTTGCCTGTAGCGTATGTACATGAAATTCATAGGCATACACAATAATAATACATCCTCATGCGCACATATACTGTATACAATTTTCATTACACTCGTATTGGTACATAAAAAAAAAAAAAACAATTTCTGCAGTTTTACTAGCTCATGTCTGATTTATATAATGCTCTTGAACTTTGCTTTTAAACATTTTTTTGTAACTCAGCAATTGACTTGCATCTTTTCAAGTCAGTACCAAAATGACTCCACATATTAACACCTCTTACAGAAACACACCTTTGCTTTTTTTTGTTCTTATTTAGATTTTTTTTGAAGACACTTGTACCCCTTATGTCATAAGGACTCTCTAATTTCAAATAGCTTCTAAGTACTGTGGCAGAGTAGATTGTTGTACATTATTTGTGCCATTTTAAACTCAACCAAGTCATTCAATTTCATTGTGTTTAATTGAATAAATAGTGAATGTGTTGTTTCTCTATATTTTGATCGATTAATAATTCTTATGGCTTGTTTTTGGAATTTGAAAACAGGATTGGTATTAGTTTTAAATGCCCCAGATTTCCACACAATAAGTCAGATATGGTCATAATAATGAACAGTATAATTTCTTATTCAGGACATCCTTAATTTTAGAGAGTATCCCTATAATTTTTGACATTTTCCTTTTGACATTTTCCATGTGCAACTTCCAACATAATTTATCATCAATAACTACTCCAAGAAATTTATTTTCATACAGCATTTCTATTTCAAATGAATTCACCATAATTTTAACTTGATGAGTGATTTGTCTTGTGCCAAAAAGTATGAACTTGGTTTTGTTTAAATGTAATGATTTATTCATGCCAAACCAATTTTTTAATGTGTTCAATTCATACTCCACAGTAGAAGCTGCTCCAGGTTTTCTCCTGGACAGTAGAGAGTTGTATCATCAGCAAATGAGACATTTTTGAATATTATATTATATAGAGGATAATGAAGACGAGATGTAACAGTTTCGTATTCCTTAACTCATTCACTGCCTTTGACGGAAAAAGACGTCAAATGATGCAATGCATTTTTGCTGAGCTGGCAGTTAATTTAGGAGAATAATGTCAGCTATAAGAATGATTTGTGGCAAATATGTGTTTTGTTCTGGCCCGAGAAGCTTCTGGTGTTCAAAAAATTCTGTCTAATCTGGAAAAAAAACAAAAAACGAGTTTTGTGTATTTTTTCAGTGGCTATCATTAGCTAATTTAGCTATTTCTGTTATTCAGTTCATGTTAGCAAAGCTATGGGAAATTGTTTTGAAGCCATAAACACCTCAGGCCCCCACCTATACTACAAACACTATACCAGCTACTTAAAGAGGGAAATTATTTTGTGCTTGTTTTGTGTAGGGGTGTGTGTGTTTTTGTAAAGTGTTGTCAACAAGTGAGTTGATAAAGATAAAGGGTCCAATCATTTCAGTCAAGACCAGTCTACAATAATGCCACCTGCATTGTGTAACACTAATTATGAGGCTCAGACGGGAGCTAATATTAGACACGCTTCTACTAATTGACAAGTCCTTTAAGCTTATCTTGCTGTCGTGCGTTCTCGTGCGCGTGCGCTGTGGGCTATAAATAATCCAATAGAGCCAAAAAACGACGTCACTTCCTCACAGGAGCGTCAGAGACCTGGGATCGAGCAGGCACCGACACACACATTCTCCACTCGGTCGCTGTAGTAACGCGTGGGAAGCGGAGGCAGCGAGCTGCAGCTCTCTTCAACCGATAATTGTAACCACCTGCCCACACGCTTCATTTTGGGTGGTGAAGTCATGACAGATAGTTATTTTTAAACGCCTTGACATTGTTTGGAACTACTGACGACAAAAGGAGCAGTACGCAAAAGCTGGAACTTTTTACAGGTGCTTTTCGCCTCATTTTCCAGTCAAGTTGCTCGGCGGTTTGGTGGCTTTTGCTGTTCGTTCCGCTTGGAAGCAGGTTGTTGACGAGGAGGCGGACACCAGAGAAGAGGCGACTCCGCTGGCCACCTGACCCACTGGAAAACAAGACGGCGGCTAATGACACTGCTACCATACCAAGGGGGCGAACTTTGCGCAAGGTTGTTGCTCGGCTAGCTCGTTAAGTTCTCTCCATTTCCTCGGAAAGTGCACTTTCATTCGCGTAGGCTAGCCTTGCTTGAGATCGAACCGGACTGCGCCCACGATGCCAAGCACCGGCGTAATCCCGAGGCAGGAGCCCGTAACGCCCGCGCTCTAACGTGGACCCGGTGTGGCGCCGCGACCCGGGATGAGCACCACCGACCTGGAGCGCGTGTCGCTCAGCTCCTCGGCCAACTCGGTGGCCTCGAGTGCGCGAACGCTCTCGGCCAACGTCAAGAAGCTTCACAACGCGCTCAACCTGCTGCTGAACGACTTCGAGAGGGAGCAGTTCATCCACTGCCTCAATGTCTACCACTCCAAGCGCAACGTGTACGACTTGGTGCAGACCCTCAACGTCATCCTCAACGCGCCCAGCAAGCGGCAACTTCTCCCCATGCTGCGGCTCGTCATCCCCCGCTCCGACCAGCTGCTTTTCGAGCAGTACACGTCGGAGGGCCTCTACCTGAAATCGGATTTAGTTGCAAGCAACGGTACCGCCGAGCCCCCGCCGGGCCACTTCCCCAGCGCCAGCCCGACTCCCCCGCCTCACTACTCGCAGGAAAACCCATCCGAGTTCCAGGTGGCGTTGCGCGGCTCACCGGATAGCTTCAGCACAAGCAGCGACGGGACAGCTCCGCTCGTACCGCTGCTCGGCAGGAACTTTATCCACGAGCCACCGGGCGAGTTGCGGCAGGTCACCATGAAGCGGCACAAGAGCAACGAGGGCCTGGGTTTCAGTATCCGAGGCGGTTCGGAGCATGGAGTGGGTATCTACGTTTCTCTGGTGGAACCGGGGAGCCTGGCAGAGAAGGAAGGTCTCCGGATCGGGGACCAGATCATGAAAGTCAACGATAAAGTCTTTGACAAAGTCTCGCATGCTGAAGCAGTTAAGGTAATTGTTTTTTCTCTCTCTCTCTCTCTCAAATGAGTTAATGTTTATTAAATGGTCCAACAAGGCCAATTGAAGGTATTTAATTAGGCTGTTGTCGGCGATGAATTGTTGATTGGTTGTTGATGTCATGCAACCACACAAGTTCAATGGACTAGTGTTGGAAACGTCTGTGCTGGCTTGGCTGTTGGAAAGATGGTTTGTGGACATTAGGAGTGTGCTAAAAAAAAATCGATACGGCAACATATCGTAGCGGGCCTCATTACAATACACATATCGATACACAGGCGTCAGAATCGATATTGCTTGTTAACTTTTGCAGCTTACATTGCACCTAAAAAATAAAAAAGCGTCTTTGAAGGTAATTGCCTTCAATTAATGCAAAAATAGCTCACCAGTGATTGGACACTGTCTTGCAGAGGAAGAATATCAACATTTATTTACTTATAAACTTAACATGGCATGTGTCTTAATGTACCAATTTTTGTATATTTTGTTTAAAAACGAAATAGAATGTGTTACATGAAAAAAAAGGTGTTTATTTCCCCAAATATTTCAAATAAGCACATTTTAGAGCTGTAATTTTAATACTTTGATATTTTTGCTCATATCGGCTCATGCATATTAATACATTTTCCCGGTGTGTCTGTGAAAGCTGCTCCTTGCTCTACAATGCGTACACATTTAGACCAGGCATGCCACTTGATTGTAAGCCACATGAGCTGCTAACAAAAATATTTTTGTCAGTCAGCATAACAAACATATCCTTTAGGTATACATATGACTGTTATTTTAAAATGCAAGTAAACTAATGTAATATTCCGTAATACGTATCGCCTTGAAGATCAAGTATTGGGATACATACGTATTGCGATACGTATCGTATCGTGAGGTTGGCGGCAATACCCAACCCTAGTGGCCATCCATTCATCCATCCATCCATCCATTTTGTGTACTGTACATGGTGGCAGGTAGCTGGAACCTATCCCAGCTGACTTTGGGTGAAGGCAGGATACATACAAACATCTATCACCAAGTGAGAACTGGTGCTCCATGCTGCTTTCACTGAAGTCATACGAGTGTGTGGATACACTTATGTGTGACTAAGTCCGTGCAAAGCCCATGAAAAGCAAGTCTTGGACCACTTAGGCCCAAGCCACTTGTCTATTAGTCCATGAGCATAAAGACAGCCCATTAGCAAATGAGGTGATGAAAGAGTGTGGCTGTTTTGTGTGCAGTGCTGCTGATTGATTTAGAAGGAGCCAGTGTTACTAACTTGGCTTCAGGTGTCTTATTTTCTTATATTATCTGTTTCTATGCCTACATCCTCCTTAATGACCATTTGTTGTTATTGATTTCACGATTATTACAGTACTGTTTTACATCCATTTAAACCCGTGGAAAATAGTCTCATAATATGGATTCTGTGTGCTTTATAAAGACTCGGGGAACTTGTTAGCCTGGATTTTCCATCCATTCATTTTCTATAGTGCTTCTTAGGGTCATGGTTGAACTGTAGTCTATCCCAGTAGAGTTTGGGCAATAGACAGGCAGGGTACATAATAACATGTAGTACAACAACCATTCAACATTTACACCTCCAGTATGTGCCATTTTGAGGTTTCATTCTCCCTTCCATACATGTATTGCATGTTTTTGGAATGTGGAAGCACGCACACAAGCACAGGGAGAACATGTACAACTCCTGAGTCATGATCTGAGGCCAGAACCTTTCATCTGTTCGGGAGACGTGCTAACCACTTGCCCTCCGTGTTGCCAAGCTAAGATTTGATATGACACAAATGCACTACTACTTGGACAGCACAACTACAGCACAACCATTTCTTTTTTTCTTTTTTCTTTTTTCTATTTTCTTGACCTTATACAAGCCTGGCCATCCCGCAGTTCGTGAGCCGCATGTGGCTCTTACAGCCCTCTTCAAACTGAACTTTGACTGAAATTGACAATACTTTTAAAGCATTGGTACTAACAAATAAGATAAATTAAGAGTAGTTAAACATTTTTTAACATTATGTTTACATTCAAAGCACAATATAAAAAAATGATGAGCTGAGAAAGTTATTAAAACATTTTTTTACTCAACAGTGCGACAAATGTAAACTAGTGAACACAGTGAACGGAAATTTACCACTCAAGAATAATGATTACATCTAAAAATGAAAACCTTAAATTTAAATAAAATTATGATCATACATATGGTGTTAGCATCATTGCTACTTGTAAACATGTATGCTTCAACACTGACACTTGACTGGTGCTTTGGTCTGGTAGCTGCACCGCTAGATAGTGGCTAAATTGCTAATGTTTACATGGGCAAACCCAGCTCACATTATTTAATGCTTTCCACATTAATCACTTGGGTGGTACTTATTCAAATGATTCAACAGGATGACAAAATGGCTTCATTTACTCGCTTTGGCGATACTGCCACAAAATCGATGGTAAGGAACATCTCTTGTGAGAATAGTTTAATCTTTGGGATGTATTGCAAAATCATGGATGTCTATTAGATGTGCATTTAGCTCTGTCCTTCTCAAATAGGGGTGGCACGGAGCGATGCTAGGTGCCATGACCCCAGGGAATGTGTTTTTTCTCGTACTAGAATAAAGTGTAGTTGCATATCCATTGGAGTAGGTGGCAGTGTCAGAGAGTGCACAAGGAGTATTAGCTCCTCTGAAATATTTGCTTCCTGCTGGGGGCATAACAAAAATAATTGAAAATCACTGGATTAGCTGCCAGTTTGATCATTGTTTACTAGCTTCTTATTCTGACTTCCTGTTTACTTCAAGTTGCAAACCAAAGTGGAGGAGGAAACTCTTGACTCTGATTGGCTGTTGTCATGCACGTTTCTGCCAGGTCTGATTGAGGTTCAGAATCACTCATGGCTCTAAGATATATCAATGACAATATCATGATTCTTGATCATATAATAACCCAGCCCTACATATATTATGCCGTTTTGTTCACAAATCGGAGACACGAGTTCTTTGCACTGATGTTTTACCGTGGGCCTTGCTTTTTACCACAGACACACCGTAGAACACTTTGGCCTGCTAGTGAACAAACAGGTATTTGTGCGACTTAATTAGCTTCACTTAAGCTCTGCAACTTTCGCGAGGTAGAGCTGCTGTGGCTGCATGCTAACGAAAACAGGAAGTGACCTAATCATGGTCAAGTCAAACATAAATTCTACTCTTTTTAATTTACTTGCAAACTAATTATTAATGAGTATATAGTCCTACTAAGCATACAAAGATAATAGGAAAATAAAAACAATGCACATAAACAAAATAAGTTTGCGCACCATAGTAACCTTTGTATTACAATTACTGAAACACCAGCTCCTCCTACTGGTGAAACACAAAACCCCAACTGCTTCATCCATCCATCCATCCATTTTCTTGACCGCTTATTCCTCACAAGGGTCGCGGGGGCTGCTGGCGCCTATCTCAGCTGGCTCTGGGCAGTAGGCGGGGGACACCCTGGACTGGTTGCCAGCCAATCGCAGGGCACACAGAGACGAACAACCATCCACACTCACAAGCACACCTAGGGACAATTCCGAGCGCCCAATTAACCTGCCATGCATGTCTTTGGAATGTGGGAGGAGACCGGAGTACCCGGAGAAGACCCACGCGGGCACGGGGAGAACATGCAAACTCCACCCAGGAAGGTTCGAGCCTGGACTCGAACCGGAGACCTCAGAACTGGGAAGCGGACGTGCTAACCACTCGACTACCGTGTCGCCCCCAACTGCTTCAACCGTTACATATATTGCCCTTTGGAAGGTAATCGTTGGGGGTGGGGGGGTACTTGTATATTCTGTATATGCTCTGTTACAAAAAGACAAAACAAAATATAACAAAAACGTTTAAATGGGTACTAGGATGTGGACCAATGGTTGGAGACCACTGAATTAAATGCAATGCTTAATAATTTTGACTTCTTTTGTTAGCATATGTTAATTGAAGTTTAAGGGAGTCGCCACATCTCAACTCTCACCTAAGGTGCCACATTGATTAGTATTTTTAGCATTTAATAGATGTATTGAAGGCTTCAAATAATCAGCGGCACTTCAGTTCACTCCATACAACGGTCATCCAAGAATTTCCAAATGGGACTGAACTTCGCCAGTACAAGCTCACTCATTTTAAAAGGTCAGACTGAAAAGTACAAGTTGTTCCCAAAATTGGTGAAGCGCTTGCATCAACTTGCTTTGAACATTGCATGGGCTTAAAATGCATTCAGACAGTTTGTCAAAGCATGTGAAAGAGAGGTAGAGAGTGAGGGGACGGGATGGGGGTGGTTTAAATGTGTCAATGTGTATGATGTGGCTCCTTGCACACAGTAAACATTGCGGCTCTTCGTCTCTGAATGGTTGACCACCCTTGCTATAAACATTGAACCTCAGTAGCATCTTGTGTCAGTAGAAAATTAACGCCCCCTCAGCATTTGTTGTTATGTCAGCACATTTTATTCACGGATGTGTTTTCGAATCATTTAGATTTTCACAAGATATTTAATCAATGAATCATGTATGAATAGGTTTCAGCATACAGTGTTTTCTTCTGGATGGCTGTCTCAGTATTCCGTATTTGATATGATTGACCTCTCCTGACTGACTTGTTCTTTCTGTAGGTAAACAGTGCAGTGACAGTGTCGAAGAAGAGCCAATAGCACTATCAGATATTCGGCTTCACAAAAGTAATAATGCACAGTTTGGATTGACATTGTCTGAGACTTTTTACCTTCATGTTTCATATTGTGGCTTTTGTTTGCAACGGTGAGAATTGCATGGCATAATAATGAGAGGTGTTTCTTATATTTCGATGCATGAGAGTAATGGTTTCTGTGCCTGTGCTCCTGTGATAAAGTCGATTTCATACTGTATAAGGCGGCGTACTAATATAACAGAATTAACCGTACGCGTTCTATTCTGTTCATGCGGTTTTCTTCACATTTCTAAAATGGTTTCTCATCTTTGAATCCAAAGCAATTGATTACAGCTGCTGTAAATGCTCTATTTGGGAGTAAATGAGGTTTCCAAAACGGGTGCATTTTACATTCCATTTCTCAGCAATGTCTGAGATGTGTCAGAAGTAGGAAAGGGTATGAAGAAGTGTGTAAAGCATTATTCTGCATCTCTATAAATGTAATTCATGTTCTGAAGTCCCTTTTTTCTGCCAATCCTCATCTTTGCGTTTGCTCACCGATTATGTAAAATGTGTCAGCATAAAACATTCCACTCCCACATACTTCTAACTTTACCTGGCACTTCAGAGGCTTCCTATTTATTTCAGTATTTGCGTCACTGCTACATATTTTACCACACAGTCACAACTGTGTTTGGCCTATTGCTGTCAGGTACTGTACAGTATGCAACCATTGTTGTTTTCTTACTGCTGTTATTGGTCTGGCAAGGCTGGCAGCCTGCCAAAAGAGAGGCTCTGCCTGTGATAAAATCTGTCTGGAGGTCATTAATTTTCAAGTTCACTCATTTTTTATTTATTTTTTTCACATCTTCTCAGTTTAGACTAAATGTTCTTACCGGCGTTTACAACTACACACATTTTAACCTCTTAAAATCTGACTTCAAGCAAATGTTGTCCTCTCAGCTCTGAACCCCCTGGAGAAAATGTAACATGTCCATCATGTTGCATTTTACATCTTGGATTGCAATATGCAATACCCTGTAGGTTTTCAATCAGGTTTTATTAATAACATCACACATACACCCGTTTGTGTGATAGACAAGGTTTTATAGCTTCAAGAGTTTTCAGCTCAGCTTGTGTCATCTGTACAATGTACTTTGTTGTAACAGTCAACAGACAAACCAGAGGCATTTGGTTCTTGTGCAATAAGTTTGTCTTGAAAGGTAGAAGTGGAGCCACACACAAGAACAATGTCGACAATGAATGACTCAGTATATAGCAAAAATAATTGCAAAAAATGATATTTATATTATTGTGTTAAGACTCAGGAATTTACTACAGTATTCTAATCTACAGTATTCACTTTCTTCTTCTTCTTCTACTTCTTTTACTTCTACTTCTTTTTCCTCACACTTTTCTGACACACTACTCCTTCCACATTGTTCGTCCGATTCTCAGTCTTCCAACTTCAACATATTCCAAAAATTCATGCCATGGGTGCTTGCATTTTTTTTCTTCATTCCAAAAATTCACATTTTACCCATAGTTACCTGGTTTCCACTCCACAATTCTCCATTCATTTCTAATGGCAGATTCAACACATTTACATAATTCCTTTGAAATTCAAAACATTCAGCTCATTCAATTCGCTTGAGAAGGATTTTCAACATTCCAAATGTACTCGCTTACCAAAAAATGAAAATCGGAATCAACATTTTCACCTTTAAAATCCCACAACAAAACACAAATTAAACTTTACCCTTGTTTTTCTCCTCTAATTTCTATTTTTTTTTTTTTCACCGATTGAATCTAGTCCAACTTTGAACCGTTCAGTTTATCTCTATGCCAAAATTATAAACTCAACATCTTCACTATGACATTAACCTTGCCAGCAAGCTAAATTCTCATTGTATTTAGGTCAGACCAGTCTGGCGTTGTTTAGGGTGGGACATACAGCTGTGACGAAACCAGGAAGTGTTGACGCCGGAGGAAACAAACAAACCTAACATGGACGAATGGATGCTGCAATTAATTCTATTCTCGCAAAATTACTCACCGTTTCCTTGTTGAATGTTGGACAGCGAGAGGCGCTTCAAGCATATTATTTGGTAGAGATGTTCGGGTTTTTTTGTTTGTTTTTTTTCCCCCCTTTTTTCCTACGACGAGACCGAAGACATTTTCATCCATTGCCGTGATTGGTCAAAACAAACGTGCACACGATGCTGCATCATTCGTCCAATCAGCAGGAGTATTGGACAGTAAGTCCTTCTTTCCCGAACGGATCTGCCGAGTGAAGTTCCAGATAATGTGAAGAACTCCCTTGAGTGACTCAATTATCAGTCTGGCTATTGGCAGGTTACCATTACATCCATCCATCCATCCATCCATCCATTTTCTTGACTGCTTATTCCTCACAAGGGTCGCGGGGGGTGCTGGCGCCTATCTCAGCTGGCTCTGGGCAGTAGGCGGGGGACACCCTGGACCGGTTGCCAGCCAATCGCAGGGCACACAGAGACCAACAACCATCCACACTCACACGCACACCTAGGGACAATTCGGAGCGCCCAATTAACCGGCCATGCATGTCTTTGGAATGTGGGAGGAGACCGGAGTACCCGGAGAAGACCCACGCGGGCACGGGGAGAACATGCAAACTCCACCCAGGAAGGCCGGATACCATTACATTACCCACAAAAAAATCACTTTCCCCCTGTTTTTCTCCTTTTAATTTCTACATTTTTCAACTGATTCTCACCATTCTAACTTCAACATATTCCAAATATTCATGCCTACCAGGCTGCATTTTTCTCATTCCAAAAAATCATGTTTCCATAATTCGATTTTTATTCACCCAAAATTCCCATTAATTCCCAACACCGTTTCAAATTGAAATTCAAAACTTTAATCTCATTCACATAAAATGTATTATTATTATTATTATTATTACTGAAAGCTTTCTGGACTAGATGAGGAGTTTGCTTGTGATTGAAAGTCAAAGCTAGCAATAGAAGTGGTTACACTGTTTTGACTGAACATCTTAATGGCTCCCACAAAATTCAAATCAGTAATACATTTGTTTGGGAAGGACGAAAAGACGCAGAAGTTGTATGCTAATACTGAAAACAATGTAAAGCAATATGGTTCCAGATGAAAATGGTGCATGTACAATGTCATGAGAAAGTATTTGCCCCCCATCAATTTTTTTTTTTTTTATTCACAGTTTCCACACTTTAATATTTAAAATCAAATAAATATAAATGTCAGACAAAGGTAACCTATGTAAACATAATTGCAGTTTTTAAGTGGTGATTTGTTTTATTAAGGAAAAAAAAACATTGAAAGTTATGAAACCCTGTGTACATCCGTCAAATCAGGAATTTACTGTGGCTAATCATATTTCTCAGTTTATTTCCATTTTCCAATGACCACACCCTAGCCTGATTACCTCCAGACCTGTACAGTCAAGAATTTGCCGAAATAGAGCTTACCTGACAAAATGAAGTCATCCAAAATATCTCAAAAAGCTGCAACAAATTGTCATGACTACAAGAAATTCAAGAACATATGAAAAAGTCAGTCTGGAAAGGGTTATAAAACCATACCTTATGCTTTAGAACTCCAGTGAATTATAGTGACTATTTGCAACAGGAGTGGTCAGCCTACAGAAATTACCCCAAGATTATAGCAACATCTCATCCAGGAGGCTACAAAGGAACCTGGGACAATGCCTAAAGAACTGCTGGCCTCCCTCACTTCGGTTATGGTCACTGCTCATGACTCAACAATAAGGACGAGACATGGCAGATATGCAAGGTGAAAACCACTGCTGACCAAACATGGGTGGGTTGTGTGATGCTCTAGCTCTGTTTTGGTAATTCGGGACCCGGATGACTTGCTGTGATTGATGGAACCATGAATTCAGCCCTTTTCCAGAAAATTCTGAGAGAAAATGTTTGGCCATCAGTTTGTGACCTCATGCTGAAGCGCATTTTGGTCCCGC
Source organism: Festucalex cinctus (assembly GCF_051991245.1). NCBI lineage: Eukaryota > Metazoa > Chordata > Actinopteri > Syngnathiformes > Syngnathidae > Festucalex > Festucalex cinctus. The sequence goes on along the minus strand of NC_135425.1, from coordinate 9,903,579 downwards.
ATGACTCACACCTCTGCAAATTGGTCATGAGTGCAGAAATACTAATCACTAATTAAATCAGTAATTAACCCAGCATGTCTCATTCCACAAACAACAAACTTTAATTTTATCCCAGTGGATATCACACTAAGAGCTGTTTCTGTAGAACAGTTGCACACTATTAATTGCAACCACAGGAATATACAGTACTTTATGGAAAGTATATTCTCAGACAATAGACTACAGGGGATAAACAAGTCTGAATTGAGCTCTCATGATTTGAACTCCTGGCTTATTTGTCAAAGAAAATGTCACATTTGAATAAGATTCTCAATGGATTTATGCCATTGGGACACCACAAATGCCTGATTCAATTTCCTCAACTCAAAAAACTTCATCACTTCTATAATACTATACTTTTTTTTTTTTTTTTTCACATTTCTTTTGAATTGATCCCCTTTTTCACCTGGGTAAGGTAACTTATACACTCGGTTGTCACCTTACCTGCATGTGTATTAAGGCATTTCAAGAATCAAGTTCAACAATTATACTTAACTGAATCCTCTTTATGCAGCAATTTGTTATTGGCAAACCCAAAGAATGCAACAATAAAACACTTCTAGAATTAAACAAGTGGGAGAGAAAGTACTTTAATGACTAAATGAGCTGTTCTGTTGCTGATTTAACAATTCTATTAAGAATATTTATTTGCTATGCTGTTATACTGTTAAAATTAACAACTGTAAAGAGATCCACCTCCTGGTGTTCTTAACAAATGATGCTCTTGCTTTTGACATGCTGCATGTCGGAGTATATTGGGATTTGGCACATCGTGCAGTATTTGTGTGACGGTTCAATACAATGGAATTGGAGGAACATCATAGCCAACAAAAGCTGAGACACGAATTTAATTGATGGATGAATTGGGAAAATTAACAATCAATTAGTTAATCTTGCTTACCTAATATATCATTGTGGCTCTTTGTTTAGCATGTCATTATGCCATTTTATCATTTACTCTATTGATTTACATTACATTGATTTACATTGCATACATTTAATTGCATTTTCATGGATTGTATGCTTCTTTTGCGACCCTTTCCCAAGTTTTTGCCACATTTTCCAGTTGTTTTGGGGGTTGCTCACTTCAGTTTCATCGTTTAAAAAGCATGCTGGAATTGGAATCGGCCAGTCTCAAACGTCTCATGAAGTAATTTATTATATTTTGCATTCTGCTATGGGTCATTATCTTGCTGCACGATGGAGGCTTTGTCAATCTGTTTGGTTGTATCTTTTTTTTTTTTTTTTTTTAAATTGGCAGACTTTCGAGTTTTCATTTTTGCTGCTGCCATCACGTTCATCAGTGAAGATTAATGAACCTGTCCCAGAGCAAGCCATGCAAGCCCAAGTCATGACATTACCACCACTGAGTTTCTTAGATGAGCTGATGTTTTGGATTATGAGCAGATCTTTTTCCCCCTGAAGCTTTACCCTTTCCGTCACTTCAGTAAAGGTTATCTTTGTGTTAGAAGAACATAAAACTCTTCCCTGCCCCACAATTATTAAAGCATGACACTGTAATTTTTGGGCAAATTCCAGCCTGGCCTTTGTAATCTTCTCGCTAATGAATGGATTGCCGCTTCTGGTGCAGTCCCTGTTCATTAGTCTTCCACAATCACTAAATTGTGAACCTTTCACTCTTTTACTCTGGAGGTTGTTGCTGATGACACGAATGGAAGATATTTTAGGGGTTCTGTACTGCTCTAAAAATGTTGCTTTCATCAGCTTCTGCACTTATCCTTGATCTGGTCATGCTGTTATTCAGCGCACCAGTAGTCCCTTTCTTCTTCTGGACCTTACAACTGCTTATATTGGCTATAACGAATGACTGTATAGCAATGATTGATTTTTACATCTTTACTAAACATCAGAATTGTTTATTTTTGATCAGTGCTCTGTTTTTCTAAACTGACAATAGCCAGATTGATAATGTTAAGGTTCCGGTGCGACCGGAAAGTGGATCCCAGAACACAGAGGAGTAAGCGAGAGGTTTTATTCACAAAAACACGTGAATATGAACATAAAGCGCTGGACACAGCCAGGAAAAAGGTTAACAGAAAGTGCTTGCAAATTGCAAGGAGGGAAATTAACACAACACAAAAAGACCCGAAGGCTACAAACCGCAAACACAAGAAAGCAACAACTTACTATAGCTATGAAACACGCCACATAAAGTGGGAACAAAAAGAGACGTAGCAAAACTTACGTAGATGAAAATCGAGAATATTGGAAATATAATAATTAGCGAAGGCGAAAAACAGTAGAAACACTAGACGATGGCTGTGAGCAGACGGAGCAACGACCCGACAGTGGCTGCAAGGAGTCCCAGTCCTTATGAAGGCCTAATAGGTGATGCACTGCAGGTGTGGTGCAGGGGACACGCCCCTCTCATTAATCAGGCACTGTGAGACAAGGAAAACACACTGAGAGCCCAGCAACATGACAGATAATTGTGATTCACTCAAGGGAGTTCTCCACAATATCAATCTGTGAATCCTGTCAGATCAGAATTATTTGCCAGTGGTTTGTATCGCTGAAAATCAGCCAGCTCGGTACAAGATGTATTCTTGGGAGTTTGTGAACTCACAAATAGCATGAGAATTCAGCTTGCAGAGCAAGGTTATTTTTTTCACCCATTCTCCAGTGCTCTTACTTACACAAAAAATGGGTGGCTTCAAGTCTTATCTTGTATGTATGTATCAAAACACACATTAATATTTAAAGGAGTACTGTGGAGTTGGTCATGTTTTTACTCATGGCTGCCACCTCTGGCCTAAAGCTTAACTGCAGCCTCTGTGTAAAGACCTATGCATGGCATCACTACGCCCCTCCCCCCTCAAGAAACTGGCGTGTTTGGGGCGAACACTCCACATTGAAGGGAAGATACAAGCTGATAGGCGCAGTATTTGTTAAAAAGTCTGGGGTCGTTGTACTCATCTGGGCATTAGTGGAGCATGCATGGTGTAGAAAAGGCTTTTAATATTACCTTTTTGAAATACAATGCATTGTGTAGGCTACATTATTTATTTCTTTATTTATTTGTACATTTTAAAAAATAGTTTTAGTTGTTTAGTCGTAAAACAGCGAAAACATTATTTTACATTTTCTTTCTTCTTAAATTTTGCATAATGTAATCATAGAGCTGATCTGACTTGCAAAGAGCTCCAGTCTTGGCTCAAAGCACTTTCTCCCAGAATAAGCATCTCAGTCATGTTTCTGACTTGGTTTGTTTTATATTTTCCTTGCTGATCACTGGTGGGCAGAGGCAGGGTACACATTAGAACACAATTTCCTATATAGTGCCCTACTGAGGTGTGACACCATTTTGTAGGGGTGTTCCAGTGTCCGAATGTCCAGGGAATGTAAAATGTAGGACACTCTTGGGATTACCAACATGGCAGTCCCGCGGCTTCAAAAGTCTCGGCCTATGGTGCTATAATTATGTAAGTTCCTTTTGGACCAGATAAGATTTATTCAATTAGTTATTTTAATTCAGCGATTCCATGTCCATTCTTTGGATAATTTGAATTTTATTCAAAGACAAAAAGCATCGGGGGAAAAAACAATTGGGAGCTTCAATATCCCCAGGGTTGTTAAGAAGTTGTTTGTCTTTTCGAAGGCAGAAAGATCAGCTGGCTGCAGTGCGTCAATTAGCCGTCTACAGGGCGACGCGCAGTGATACGAACAAACTGAAAAGTAGTGGCTGGCGGTAATGGCGTTTGACTTTTTTTTCAGAAAAGGAGTATTGTGATGCAAATGTATCACACTTTTGAACACAAATTGTTTTTAGAAGAAAAACTCTTTATTTCCGAGACCCCAGCCAGCTTTCTGGTGACACAAGGAGAGGTAGGACTCAGACGCAGGATAAAGGTAGGCCACCAAGGCAACAGGTTTATTTCCGGCCAACAGCTGTCTCCTCTCAAACTGAGAGGAGAACGGGGAGTCAAAAAAGTGGAGAACAAAAAGCGCTCCACTGGGGAGGAAAAAAACAGGCAAAAGGTACAGGGGACAACAAAAAGCGCTCCGCTAGGGAGGAAAAAGGGCTCAAGGCACAAGGGGTAACTAAAGGCGCTCCGCTGGGGAGGAAAAGGCACAAAAACAAGGCAAAATGACAAGGACATGAGGACTGTGGGACGCTTCCATGCACTGACTGTGACACTTCAGCAACGGAGGTGAGAATGCAGATGGCTTTTATGTGTGGCTTGATTGGTGGCAGGTGGTGATAATCATGGGCGGGGACCGGTAATTAGGGAGCGGCAGGAAGGGCAAGTGAACTGGGGTGAGAGGAGAGTTAGACTTTCAAAACAAAATGGGAAACATGGACACAAAAATAAAAGCATGGGGCGCCACGCCGGTGGCGGCGTGACAGCTGGACTATTTTCCTCTCTTCCACCGGACCAGAACTGGTGTCACAGAACGCTGTCAGGGGTAAGTCAGTGCTGATCGCACACACGGGAGGTGAGGATCAAATTGAGATTCATGTTAAAAAAGCCGAACCATCCCTTTAAGGCAAACGTGTGCTGCCCAGTATCAGACAGTTTGGTTTCTGCTGCAGGTCAGGTTAAAAAATGGACATGAATAGCAAAGAACAAAACATCATGATCTTATTGTTCTAAAGCGTGATATAGATCCTATCAAAGATCTATGGAAGTATATTTAAATCATTCATTTTTGAGAAAGCACCCTTCAAACTTGAGACAGCTGGAGCAGTTTATGGAGATCCCCAAGATGATTAAAACCCAAGGGCTGACCTTCCAGCTGTGGATTGAACTGTTGCTGTTGAAACGAGTTTCTGTGTAAAATAAAAGTAAATGTTAAATGTGCATGGGGATGTGTGTCCATCCATTTTAAACCAACAGGAACAGGAAGTAAAAGTGTATCTATAACAATTCCGATCATGTAATTATTCTGATGCAAGGTAACTCATGTAAAATTCTCAATAATGCAGGGAAACTGTTTTTTTTTTTTTTTTTTTTTGTTTTTTTTTAAAGTTCGGTCTGACAACTGTTTTCAACTTGTTTTCCAATCTAAAACTCATCTCGGTTTTTCACCATCACGTCTAGTTTTATGAGCTATAGGGTTTTATTAATATGAAGTACTAAATTTGCATGTATGTAAATAAAACACTAAGATGGAATACTTACAAGCATTAAAAAAAAAAAAAAAAAGCATAAAATGAACTCGCAATGGTATGCCCGTGGTTACAAATTTAAGAGAAAAGTCAGCACTAATCCTCTTACTTCCTACAATATGTTAGCTGTCTGCAGATATTGATAGTACTGACCTATTGGGAGCTACACACCTCTCACCGCAATTACGGCTGCACAAACAAGTTGTCACATAGCTCTAAATGAGTCCAGTCGTAATCAGATCTTCCTACTACAGTCATACTACAGCTAATCAGTGGAATTTTGCTGATCTGGAGAGAAATCTGTGAAGAAAAACAACTTGACTTGCTAGGAAAAGAACTGACTGCAATTTTTGAATCAGCATGCCAATTTTAGTTTTAATCAGCATAAAAATGTAAATAGTCATCAGATTTTTATTTTTTTCCCAGATGGTTCCCCAGTGTAATCAGGATAGTCTTTATTGGCTAAGTATGTTAACACTTTGTCTTGGTAGTTGGAGTCACCCAAGTACCATTGAGGGGGGGGATAATAATAATACTATACATTCAGGACTTTTGTAATGAATTGTTTGGCCTTGGCAATGGCTCTACAATCAAAGCCTGATTTCAATGTAGTTTCCTTGATGCTGCTGGCTGATACAATGTAGTGAACAGACTGAAGTGCAAGCTTGCATTCTGGGGTTGTGTTTACATACGCATATTGGTCTGTATCGACCACACGGCAGCTGATTCGACAACGTGAGTTGCTTTTGCTGAAGCGCCAACTGAAGGTACCACAAGCGCACTGCACAAATGTTAGATGACCAAGAATCATACACACAAATTCTCTTTATTGGCAGCCCACTGATGCTACTAACTAACATGTTGTTCTGAATATTGCCAATTAGAAGACTGGCTTCTGAAAATAATGACCTGCAGTTAGGTCCCAACCACTGACCGACAAAATGTCCACTCAGCTAGATTTCAAGACATTTGAAAAAAAATTCAGCATCTATGCAAGCTAACTGTCATCTCAGATAATCGAGTGTGTGACACACTATGTCGATCTGACATGATTACATGTAGTCTGTGATTATAAATCCTATTGATAATATTCTGAAACAAAAATTGGGAGGTGGCTGATTGTGGTGAAATGAACATCAAAGCTCTTTTCCAAAATGCAAAAAATAATAAACAATGAATTAATTGCCTCAGTCTGAACATGTTCAGCACAAAATATTACATTTGGCTTTTAATAGTTGTGGAAAAGATTTCTTCTGTTTTACAAGCATACAGTACAGATGGACATTCTTGTAGTTAGCGCACCGCTTGCCAAAAATGTGACATCTGTGACACTTTCCTGCATGAAAGAGCTTCACATTTCCAAGGCTCACCTGTGCAATAATCAAGGCCTTTAAACTTTACAGTATGTCTCACCTGCCAGATACATGGATCATTTCATTAAAGGTGACATGCTCACTACAGACATCATCAAACCAGTGAACCGTCTGAGAGATAGGAGTCATTTGTTTGCATGTGGAGGGTATCACATACTTTATGGAAAAATAGGAGCAAAATGTATTTCATATTTGAACTAATGGGACCAATTCATCCATTCAGGGTCACAGACTAGCTAAATTCTATTTTAGCTTACACCAAGCAAAGTATTTACAGTACTGTATATTGAAACTAAAAAGTAAGCAAATTAATATTGAACAAAAATTAACTGGTGCAAGAGGTTACTGAAATGGGTTGTTTTTGAATTGTGGTCCAACAGAATTATTACAAAACAATAACAAATGAAACTGGCCTGTAGACATTATGATACCACTCTTAGCCTAATGTGTTATGGAAAAACATTTTATAGGCACTCGCTGGAATCCATCAATGTGTATAACTCAATGAGACTTCTGCATATGTCGACAACAATTTGGCCCACTCTTGGTGAGCTAACTGCTCCAGCTGTTTCAGGTTTAAAGGGTTTCTTCTCCAGATTGCAAGTTTCAGCAACATCCACAGATGTTCAATCAGATTTTAATCAGGGTCACTAACTAGAAGGGCTCTTGGAAATATTCGGATGTTTTGAGCTGTGTGATTTGGGGCCATTTATCCTGTTGGAGGACCAAAGACTTTTTGCTCCTCGGCAGTTGTGAGATCATTTGTTCACTTTGTTTCACAGTAGGTACAGTGTTCTTTTCTTTGTATGCTTTATATTTGTGTCTGCAAACAGAGCTGATGTGACCTGCGTTTAAAGAGCATTCATCTAGAAGCTTTGTGACTGGTTAATATGCATTTGGCTCAATTCTACTCGCATCAGTTTCAAGTTATGTTATTGTCTGTTGTGGGGGTTTCTATGTTTTTGGTCCAAGATACCAGAATTTCCATGTTAGCTTTTCACAACTGAGGTTGAATTCTTAATATACAGTCAAATCTCGGTTTTCAAACATAATCCGTTCCAGAAGGCTGTTCTGAAAGCGATTTGTTCGAAATCTGAAACACGTTTTCCCATTAGAATTAATGTAAATAATTTTAATCCGTTCAAAGTCTAAAACTTTTTCTAAGTTTTTTTTTCTTTTTTCTATTTTACACCATAAACTGCACTGTATACTATTTACCATAAACAGAAAAGGGTAGAAATAGTTTTATTTAGATATCCTATCTAAAATTATGAAAAAAAAACCCGAAATGCAAACATTTCTTTTTTTAAATTCAATAGTTCTGAGCAATACTTTCCTCCTTTCTTCACCAGCTTTACCACTTGCACTTGCTTTCTTTGGACCCATGATTAGGGGCTAATACACGATACAAAACTAGAAAGAAAAAAAAAAAGATTTGCGTAAATAACAATGAACAGGTCTGCTCCAAACGAACTTTGAACACGAATGTGCTCCGGAGGAAGCATTCGAGTGAGTCGCATTAAGGTACGCTCGGCTTTTTCTACCGAGTGAGTCGCGTTCCGGTACGCCCTTTTTTCAGTTTGGTCGAGAGCCGATTTTTTTTTTGGACGAGTTCTGAGACATAAAATTCTTGAATTTTCTGGTTGAAAACCGATTTGGTTGAGAACAGAAGCGTTCGAAAACCGAGGTTTGACTGTAATAGTAAAGTCTCATTTGAAATGAAAGTATGCTTAAAAGTGTAAATGCATTCATTTCTTCTGGTTGGTACTGCTGCTAGAAAGGAAGGAGGAAGTGCTAGGAAGTGTTGAATATTTGTAATATGGGCAGTAAACATCTGCAATTAGCATTGACAGTTGACAGCATTCCTAATTGCCAAATTAGAGGTGGAAGTGCTGTTGAGTGTTACGGGTGAGTGGAAAACAATGGAAAGAAAAAGAAAATCAATGAAGTGCCATCTATTCCAGTCTATTTGTACTTTAAGGACTGAGAGGTCATTTTTAATCCATCCTTTAGTGTAAAAAGATTGTTTGTTTATTTAACAGTGTTTATATTATTATTAATTATCCTCGATCTTTGCAAAGATGTAAAACGCTTTTATTTAGAGGGAAGGTGTCACCAATTGTTCCCAACATCTCAGCAGTATTAACTTATTTGTAGAAGCAGCCCGATCAATGAGTTTTACTGTCCTAGTTCCTACTCCACTCATTTGTCATATTAATAGTATGCTATTAGTTATTCTAAGACAGCCATTGCTATACTAAAGCTTGAGTTTGTTGAATGAGCTTGTCTGGCATACATTGTTGAGCATTTTGATTTATAATCATGAAAGGACAGCATAAAATGCCCAGGTGGAAATTAACATGACATTGTGAAAATGGTGTTAAATAATGCTTTCTTTTCAGTGAATATGTGGCAGTAGATGAAGACTGATAGATGAGACTTGCCCTGACCTCAGAGATCCCCTCTAAATGGATAAATTGAGCTTGATGGATGTTTTCCATCCTAAACATCACCTGATTATGAGACTGAAGATGGTGTGCTTTGAATATTAATGCGCATTTGAAGCATTCATTGCGCCAATGGTCTGGTCTGTTGCACTGCTTTACATCACAAGTGTAATTATGAGCTGGTGTCAATGGCAAGGTGAGTTAGGACACAATACATTTAAAACTTTTGATTTATTTTTTTGCCATTATAATTACAACAAATTGGGCCTGTGGCATCGCTGTCAATCACTTGGAGATAACTGTGATGTTAGGGTCATATCTCTCGTTAGGCACAAAGCTCCCTTCATCATGGACAATATTTCTCATCCTATCCATGACATTATCCCGCAGCAGTAGAGGAGCTCGTTCTCCAACTGATTTATTCAGTAACAACAGTTTATAACAGGGGCGGGCAACTTAAGTGAGGGGGGGCCACAAATTTTCTTCAGCGCTACAAAGGGGCTACATAGGAACAGTAGTTGTCATGGCATCTCGAGTCGACAAATACGTTGCGGGAGCTATTATGAGCTTCCTTTAATACAAGTTCAACCACTGCAACAAAAAAAACATACACTGTTTATGCTGTTATATACATCCATACCTTTGAATCATTTAAATCATCTTCAGCTGAAATCATTGTTCAAACATGAATTGCGATATTGTGCATTACTATGCATATTAACAGGTTCTTCATGCACATTCATGGGTGAATTATAATTAATCAATATGTCATTATACACAGTACCACAGTCAAAATACTTCTCTGTCTGTTATAATTAATACTTTCATGATCCTATCTATCTAATACATCAGGGGTGTCCAAACTTTTTCATTTGAGGGCCACATACAGAAAATCAGAAGGACGCAAGGGCCACACAATGTTATGAAGAGCAGAACCATGCAGACAATTAATGCTCGTTTTGGAGATGAACTCGTCTGTGTAGGGGTTAGCGTTAGCTGCAGCTGAGCATACTGTATGGTCAATAGTATTGAGTAGCCAGGACAGAGATATGTGCACTTTATTTAATTTGTGGTTGTATGAAATGGGCTTGTGGAGAACTGTTATTTATGCGACTTTAATGGCATTTTTTTTTTTCTCAAATGTCAGTTGAATTTGGTTTTAGATATCTATCTGACTCATTGAGCCATTTTCAGCAGTAAAATGTTAATATTTTGTCCAGCTTTATTATTTTTCATGTATAATTAATACCTTTTAAAAACACATTTTTCCACTTACTGTCAACTGAAGGTGACGTCGCCTGTGCTGAGGAAGTAGCTAACGACCGATCATGGTTCACCTGTTTTCTGGGTTTGGTCAGCAAACTCAACCATGATTGGTCATGACCTACTTCCTCAGCACAGGTAATGTCATCTTCAGTTGAGAGCAAGTGGAAAAATTTGTTTTTAAAGGTATTATTGTACATGAAAAATAATGAAGTTATCAAATTCATTCTAGGAAAAATATTAAGTTTTTACTGCTGAAGATGGCTCAATGAGCCAAATATCCCGTTAATGGTTAAAAATGTTTTTATTTTAGTGAGGAATGATGAACTCAAGCATTTTGTGTGCTGACGTGTTGCGTGATGTGGATTTGCTATCTGTATTGCATCTACATAGCTTTTTGTTTGCTATATTTTAAATGAAGAGTTGACAAATTTCTTTTGCTTGTGGGGACATTTTCAGTACCTCACATTCCTTCTGTTGGTTTGATTTACAGCAGAACAGATATACAGTGTAGCTGCTCCCACCAAAACTGCAAAATTATAAACGGTGCAAATGAACATCGCATAGCTAAACATTCATTTCAGATTGTTAATCATTTCAAATTCACATTTTCCTCCTCTTTTAAATGATGGCATTTGTGGCTGATCCCTGCCACACAGAGGCAATTATCCTGTGAGAAGAGGATGAGTCAAGGGTCTTATGAGGATTGAAGAGTGAAGGACAGTATGGAAGGCATCACATCATTTGCCCTCATGAGGCCTCCAGTATATGGGCTCAACCTGCAGCTAATATCTCCAACATGTCCAATCTCAGACAGCCGCTCGTCAAAGCTCTCTTCTGATTGGTTGATGTTGGAAGCTGGAATTTGCGAAGCATTATGTCACATCTGATATTGCCAGGCTCGAGATAAGCTGCTGATTTTGCTGAGATTAGGACAAGATGGTTTGCGTGAAGAATTATAACCAGATGCGGAAAGATGATTGACTCCAGGTTGAAAGGAAATGACGATTTCATCTTTGGATTGTTTCTAGTTGAGGAGGGATGGTATTATCGGATTGTAGTGATGGAGCAGACAAGTGGAAAGAGTGAAATGAGAACGGTGTGAAGGAGGAGAACAAGGGAGAATTGAGTTTTACTTTTTCATCTGTCCACATGCAATGCTTTTGTCAAAATCCACTAAACAATGATCACAACTGTCCGGTGCCATCCTGTGTGTGCCCTCTGCTGATGTAATCTGAAAAGGTGAGAATTAAGTAAAAGGGACAGCTACCATGGACTAACTTATGATGCTTTCATGAAACGATTTGAAATAAAGTGAACATTTATGACCTGACATTCAAACACCAACATAGGATGGGGGTGGATCGTATACTCCTCCCATTGATTTATATTCCCAGTATCAAGTAGGGCTGGGTCTAAAATATCGATATATCAATATTGAAGTGATATTCCTTTTCATAGCCCAATATCGATTCATAAAACCATGAATCGATACTTTTAATACGGGTTTTTCCCACCGTAAATTAATGTGCCTAATAGGGCCCGGCCGATTAATCGGCTACCGATTATAATCGGATAATTACTGGCCTTCAAACATAGGCCATAACAATCGGCAAATTGAGCCGATTATTCCATCCATCCATCCATTTTCTTGACCGCTTATTCCTCACAAGGGTCGCGGGGGCTGCTGGCGCCTATCTCAGCTGCAAATTGAGCCGATTATTTTCCCCTTAAAACGTTATCGAAGAGAGCCGAAGTTTCCAACACTGTGAAAGGACCCTGAATGCACCATTTTGCTTGCGTTGCATTAGCAACTAGCAAGTGTGTAGCGTATGTTATTCTGGTTATTCTCTTGTCCAGAAGCATCCTTTAAGAGCTTGAAGCAAGAACATTTTACCTTCAAGAAATGTTAGCTGTTGAACGTCATGGAGGTCAGAAAACTTACACACGAGAGGAAAAAAAACTGTCAACTTTCCTATATGAATAAAACAAGTGAATACAGCACAAAGTAACTGCTAGTGGCACAACAAACTCAACAAAAACCATGTTTACATTTTTTGCATGATGAGGTTGTGAGCTGAGAAGATGATAATGACTATTGATCGAATGCTTCAGAAGTGTGAATTTGGTTTTAAAACAAACTTAGCACTTTGACATAGAGCTCATTGAAAAATTCATGAATTCATGGTAGATTTTGGTGCGTTGAAGAGAAGCACACTATAGCAGAGAACGCAAGACTCCTGAGAGCGTGAAAAGCTGCAAATAATCAATAGACATTATTTTTGTGCGAAAAAGGCCGCAGAGATCTGTGCATTACCAGTGCATTGATGCTGCTTTTGGCTGGTGTGGAAACCTGTCAACAGGAGCGGGTGCACTCATTAATAAGTGTTATCATATTAGACTGGTAAACATCTGGTTATACTTATACTTCTTATTAGTAATGAAAAAATATCATGATCGGTGAAAATAACTAATCTTTGGCATAGACTACAAAGAGAGACTGCGTTGCAGTTTATGCATATAATTCATAGCTTCTCAATTATTTTTTGCTACGCACCCAGGAAGAAGAAAATATTTTGCATCGCCACCAACTCTCCGCAGCGACTATGAATAGTATTTGTCTATAAAACTGTTTTAAAGAGACACTAGTCAGGTAACCATCCCATTGTTTCAAATTTCTTAAGTGAATTTATTGAAAATGCACAAAACGGACATGCAACTTATGCCCGTTTCCATCTGTCCTTCCTTTGCGAATATTGAGAGCAGACTCTGCCCCTGTAGGTGGCGGTATACACCATAGAGATGTGATCCACCAGTAATTTAAAAGAAGAACAGGAAGCGACTACACCATGCGATGACGTCACGAGTGTGCGTTTGTAATGCTGCATTCAAGGATGGTCAGAAGTCAGACTTTTCCGAGTTCAAACCAGGAAGTGTGTACGGGAACGCCCCCTTGCAAAGTCAGGAAAAAAAAAAAAAAGGACCCTGACTTTATTTTTGCCTCGAACACTTTCAGGTCGGAACTGGAAAAAAACAACTATAATATTTCTGACTTCCGACCATCCTCGAATGCAGCATAATTCTTTGCAGTTTTCAATATAAAATTGTATTAGTATTTGATTCTTTAATTATTTCCATGAAGATTTCTGTTTTGTCACCCACCAAACATACCTTACTTAATCATCTGCCATTGCTTTGTGACTACAAACATATGTGTGACGTAATATCAGGTCAAAACGTGCGGCGTGTATCCGGTCTTGTCAGCATTTATTTGATACGCTTTAAAATCCATCCACCAAGCACAACATTTTTTGGCAAATTTTGGGCACTTTTTTGAATTTCTAGTGTTTTCATTCAGTTTTATTTTCGTTATAGTCACATAAAATTCAGACTTTAAACCACAATTCCCCCCCAGTTTCAACCCGTGCAACATATGAGAAATGTGAGGAGCCGCTTTGGTATCGATTGGATTGGATCGATTGTGTTCACGACCACAACCTTTTTTGGCTTTTTTTTTTCTTTTTAAATATGCCGTCTTTTGCACATCGGTGCAAAATTTCCAATACCCTTGGTGGGCTAACAAGCTTCTCTGTGAGTTACATCACACCAGATTTGCACCAGTCACAAAAAACAGAACCCAGTCTTCAAACTTAAGAAGCATGGTATGAAGATATGGAAGGGAACCGGAGAACGAAAATTTATCCACACAAGCACTGTGCTGCCTCAAAGTTTGTCCCCACTGATGTCATAAGTAGGGATGTAACGATAATGGCGATATCGTGATATCGCGATATTACAACTGCCACATTATATCGTTGTCATGTCACGATATTAAATGCAGCACATCTGTTCACAAAGTTAGGTTAATTTCCATTTGTGCAGTTTTAGCACCCCCTGGTGGCTAGTTCTTTCGGGGAGTTTTCACAAGGCATGTTTTGGCCCTTCTATGCTTAAAATCCAGAATAATGGTTAAATGAAGGGGAACATATGACTGTGAACAACATAGACATTATGTGTAGGAACTCAGTGTGTGCATGAGTGCCTCAATATATATTATATTTTATATATTATATTTATATATAATATTTGTAATATTTTTCATTGTGTAATGTACAAAAACACAAAATTGAGTGTTTTTTTCAATTTTTTTTACATTATGACACACTTTTGTATCGCCATTCGCCAACCTCCCCACAATATCGTGACATCGTATCACGACCTTCATATCGTGATATTGTATCGTGATGTTTGAATATCGTTACATCCCTAGTCATAAGGCACTTAAATTTTGGCTATTATTATTATTATTATTATTATTATTATTATTATCCATCCATCCCTTCATTTTCTTTACCGCTTATTCCTCACAAGGGTCACGGGGGTTGCTGAAGCCTATCTCAGCTGGCTCTGGGCAGTAGGCGGGTACACCCTGGACCGGTTGCCAGCCAATCGCAGGGCATTATTATTATTATTATTATTATTATTATTATTATTATTATCCATTTATTTTTTTTGTCATTATTAATTATACAGAATTTGAGAAGATGGTCCTACAAGAGACCATGTAAGAGCCTCTTTGAGATCAATTTCTCCCTTGTAGCCTTTAGCCTCGCTCAAGCAGAAAAGAGCAGATGACAAAGGCCCTGTCCTGTCACAGGCACTAATGGAAGATGGCGAAGGTTAAAGAAAAATATCAAGCCTTGATGCATTGAAACCATGGGTGAGTGTAATATCCAGTCCCTTTTAAAACACTGCAACTCATATCCGCAGAGGTTCAACCAGAATGGACAGAAATGACAGTTGTCAGACTGTCTGCTCTTTTGCAGCACCGTGTATTGTGAATTTGGCACCTTTGAGAACATGCAGTCTGGGTGCAGAGCAATAATTCTAGAGGAGTTGAAGGCCTTGGGCTTAGAGTATGAAGGTAATAAAAAATAAGAGCACTTAACTGGTTCTGACAGATGCACCACAGAGACTTTACATCTCCCCAGTACTCAACATGTTCTGTGCCTCTACTTGACGGGTTTTACTTCCACACATAGGTACAAACCTGGTGTCATCAAAGCTCTCAGCCAAAGTGGATGTACAGTATAAAAAGCTACACAAGACAACATTAGCAACTAGAAAAATTTCCGCGGAAATTTTGGATGTGAGTGCTGACTCTTGTAAGGTGGAAAGCTGAATGCACTGAACAGTTTGCCAAATGTTGGTGTACTTTACCTCTCAATCAGTCAGCAAGCTAGCATTAGCATGCTAAGCTAATGTAACATTAGCATTAGCATGGTAACTTAACATTAGCATGCTAACCTAGCATTAGCATGATAACTTATCATTAGCATTAACATGCCAAGTTAGCAGTAGCATTAATATGCTAACTTAGTGTTAGCGTGTTAATTTAGCATTGGCTTGCTAAGCTAGCATTAGCATGCTAAGTTAGCATTAGCATGCTAAATGTGAAAAATTGCAACAAAATGAGCTAAAAATCATTTTGGTCGGTTAATGTATGTGCGCACAGCGTGGCTTGGAAAAAGGTGCTTAATTTGTAGCTCTTTCCCCCCCTTGTCCTTTTTTGGGAATTGCGTCACCATAGTAACTCGGAATTCCGGAAAAAAAAAAAGGTTTCTCGCCGAGTCAGATCGAACCTCATTTGTGTTTAAGTTCAACAGTTCAGGCCGCATTTTTTCTGAAAAATTCCGCTATAATAAACGCCAGGGCCGTTTTCTAGGATAGTAATATGTGCCTGCTTTGCTTCGCTACTGCTTTGCTCCGCAGCAGTCACATAACAAATAATATTGAGCTCCAAATAAAGAAGTAGAGACGTGTACAAAATGCACAATAAATCAGTGATCATGTAAATATTATCTTGGTCATATTGTGGTTAGCAGTCAAGCGTGTTTTGTTTTGTAATCTTGCCTTCTGAGCTGGATGTCGCGTACTAAAAGGCATCCAAGAGAAGTAGGACAGGCTCGCAGGCCACGGTTTTGTCGATGCGGTCAATATCTGCACTAGGGCACAACATTGACTCCACACTAACCGTCTTGTGTCGGGCCATTAGGATCCACCAGCACAGCGAGGAATGGATTAGGCTGCTGCAATGTAGGCCATAAAATCATCGTCACCTCCTCTCTGCGGGGGTCCAGTCATCAATACTGACAAAGGCTCACATGGTCACAGAAGCAGGCTGACATCACGGAAAGGACACCTTCAAATGTAATAGTGCATGCACATTGGCCACACTCACTCGCACAACAACATGTTGGTGCTACGGATTGTGTGGGAGGTCCAGTCAGTGGAGATTATAGGGGTCAAAAATGAATGAGCTTTTTCGATAATCACTGTTGACAAACATTGAAAAGGTGGCCATACTGAGGACTGAGAAAGAAAGATGTTTGTCTGCAATTACCACATGTGCGTCCGACCGAGATGCATTTTTTTTTTAGGCCGATGCTGATACTGATTATTGGCAGAAAAAAAAATACCGATTATTTAAAAATACATATAATGCATAAAATTAACCCCTTCGCCAATTCCTTTTCAATGGGTGCCACTTACGTACAAACTTTCGCTATTAAGATACACTGCTTTGAATGTCCATATAAAAAAAAAAAAAAAAAAACGAAGTATACAAGGTTATTGAATAGTTTTTTTTTTTTTTTTTTTTTTTTTAACCACTGCTTTAAAGCATTGAACATTTCTTTTATATATTTTTTATTTTGTGTTATTTTCACAAGTCTTGGGACTTTCTGGGCTAACCTGGGATCTTGGGGATTGTATTTCGTGCCATGTCATGTGGAATTGTGTATTCAGACAAAAAAAAATAAAAAATTGCATCCTTGAATTTTGAGAAATTGGAAATATCAATTTTATAAAGGACAATGACAAAATACAAACAATAAGAAAGTGAAATAAGAATAGAGTAACTAAAATAACAGCAACTGAAAAAAAAAAAAAAAATGCGTTTTGGCCTCTTGGGGACAGTGTGGTGCCGTGCATCCATTGGGGTACACACTTAAAATGAGTACAGAGGAAAGTTGTGATTGAATTCTATTACAATAAGTTTTTCACACATTGGGAAGAATTTGTGCCTTTGCGTAGTGTTAGCTCATCTGTGGGTATGTGTTCCCACAAGATTTGTGTGTGGATATTCGTTATTTGAAGGAAAAACACTCCAGAAGTCGATACTAACTTCCTATTAGCATTTGCTAACTTCCTTTTAGCGCTAGGCTAGCGACGTTTAAAAAACGAAGCATGTCATTCTTAATACTGTGTATTTAGTTTTACTATTAACTCCAACTGCGGTGTCATTAAACAGCTTTTTGTAGAGCAGATTAGGATTGTGATTTTACAATTATTTTATTGCCAGCAAATTTTAATCCATATCAACAAATTAGAAACTAACCTCTAAGAAACATTTATGCATTAATTTATTTTCTATACCGCTTATTTGCATTTGAGTCACAGATGGGTGACAGTCTCTCCCAGATGACCCTGGACTAGTTGTTTGTCAGTCGCAGCATAGGTTGACATTAGTATTATGATATCGTTTTTAAGTAATATGCACTCCATTCATAGTAAATTTTCTCATGCTTAAATTCAAGACTTCAAAAACTGAGTAGCCTAGACCCCTTCAGGGTTTCCGCTACTAAGCCTGGTGGTAGAGAAGCCCACCGGCGGCCCATCATGTTTTGTAAAAACGTTAAAACTTGACAGGATTTTTTGAAATTCTGACTATTATGTAATAAACCATTTATTAACAGCACTTAAACCTAGAAGCTTATAAAATGACACAATCTTTACCGTAGGCAGTATCTTGTTTTTTAAATGGCTTGGTCAGAAAAGCCCAAAACGGGTTACTGCCTACGGGGTACCCTCCTAAATAAAATGCATATTTGTTTTCTGTAACCATCAATGGCAGTGAATAAGTTCACATCTAAACCTTTGGCAACAAAAGTGAGTACACCCCCAAAGTGTCAAAGTTACTTACCGTTATTTTCTAGCACTAATTAGCACTTTTGGGCATGGAGATGCATCATAAGCTGACAGTACTATTTTCCATTTTCCGCTCATCCATGTCGACATCATGGAGCTGCAGGTGTTAGGGACCTTGTGCTCCATGCTGATCATTAAATTAAAAGATATTACGGCCGATCAGAACATATGCTAAAAATATCGTTTGATCAAATTTAATATATATATATATATATATATATATATATATATATATATATATATATATATATATATATATTGTTTCTGTTTTAGTTTTGATTCTTGTTGGAGCCCATATTTCCCCTGCCAGTTGAAGAGGGGCCAAGCTTCAGGGTCATAAAAAAAAAAAAAAAAAAGAGAATACAATTTTAACTAACAGAATGAATGTGTCAGCATAAATGCTGAGCTAAGAATGATAACGAGACTGTAAAATGAAAAAGGCTGTTACGAAATGGTTCACTTAGCAGAGGAACGTATCACTTACACTACAGTTATGTCTTTTCACTGCAATTATAGTTAGTTACTTTTTAAGGTGTAGCAGATGGATTACATGTGGAGTCTTGGCTTTCTTTTTTTTTTTTTTAAACTTTAGAGGCACATTTTTTCTTGAACATTTTTGATTGTATGACAGAGGTATTTAACCTCGACTATTGTTCTATTGTACTAACAGTTTAGTATTATATCTGTTGTTTTGTCGGAAGTGATATTTAGGATAATAGTGAAATATAATTCTTGTATTCTGAGTTATCCAGAGGCATAATCGAACTAAGCAGCTTGCTTGGAGCCCACTCCAAGCAAGTGGGCAGCAAGGATGAATTTAAAAAAAACCCCACATTTTACATAATAAAACGAATAACAGCTTGCGCAGACACTGACTGTATTTAATCCGTATTATGTGCGAGGACACAAGGCACAAACTGCTTTTGTAGATTCTCAACTCGTATTGTTTTGCTTTCCTCCTGTTGCATTATTCTATAAGTGCTCCAACCTGTCGACTGAAAAGTCTGTTGTTGAGCTATAGGCTTCCTCCCGCTGCTCCAAAATCAGCTCATTAAAAGCTGATATATTGTACTTGCCTTCCCTTTACTCTAAACCACATGTGAATTGCAATTGGCAACATTGTACAGTGCTTGCAGATGAAATGTGAAAAAGTACAAGGCTGGTGCTCTGAAAGAACCAGAAAATAGATGGAACATCACTAAATCCTGAATTGGTTTTTATGATTGCAACATTTATTAGTACTGAGGGACGACTAGAGGTCAAAGTGAAGCAATATTTAGAGAGTTTAGAAATGTGACATGCAAGACATCATTACTTATACACAACTTATGTCGGCCCTGCTCAGATAGCAGAAAACACTGCAACAGTGATTCTCAAAGTGTGGTACGCTGGGCTCTCTCTGGTGCTCCGTGAACTATTGATTGATTGAATGATTTTGGTGTGCATCCCGGAGCATCTGGTACTGGATTTGGTTTGCCGTGATTATGGCCAACAGTAATCATTTGTTTTGAAATAAACAAATTGTTGATAGCTCATTGTTGGTCATGGTTTCTTTCTTTGTCTAAGCCAGTGCTTCTCAAATAGTGGGGCGAGCCCCCCCCCCCCCCCCCCCCCCCCCCCCCCAGGGGGGCGCGAGGCTCCGTCAAGGGGGGCGCGTTTGACCTCGGGGAACATGCTTTTTATTTTTTTATTTAGATTTTTTTTTTACTGTCCTAGAATAAAGTGCAATTGCACCTCCACTACATTAGGGGGCAGTGGCGCTCTCATTATTGGCAGAGTGTGCGCAGGGAGCATTCGCTCGGTGGTGTAGGGGTTTTGTTTGCACTGATCATGCGCGCTTTGAACACAGAAAAAAAAAAATCAGCACAAATTATTTTATATATTTTTGTTTTTCGCAGGTTAGTTTTTTTTTTTTTTATTAATATTGTGCTCCTGAGTTAATGTTGATGATCAGTTTGAATGCATTATTTTTTATTGCATTGTTGTAATTTTATTTTTCCGTATCATATGGTTTGACATGGTCAGTCAAAAAAAATGTATAGTTTAATTAAGGATTTAATTTTATTTTTGAATTTCAGATGCACTTAAAACATTTCTGTTAGTTAAAGCTATTCTTTGTTTGAAATCGGTCCATATTTCTTTATTATTATTTCTTTTTATTCTCTTATACGTTAATACGGATACAGTGTTATGCAGAGGTGTGCTTAAAACAATTTTATAGACAAATTATACTATTTATGTTCGGGGGGCACGAGATGTTTTCTTCTTACGGGGGGGGGCATGACAGAAACTAATTGAGAAGTACTGGTCTAAGCTAAGGCGGCACTACATTAACAATCTACCTAACACGAGGATGAGAGCGGGCCAGGCAGGTGCTCACAGCGGCTACTGTGGGACCTCAATAAAACCTCCTCCAGCGGCCGGTGAGAAAATTTATCTCAGCAATATAAAATGTGGTTTTATTTGGAGCGGGAGAGAGGAAGAGCGCAATCCCGCACTGTGTGGTTTGTGACCAAGTGCTGAGCAATGAATACAACGAAAGTATCGTATCTCAAACATCATGTCATATCAAAACACACATTGGCAATATTCGAGACAGTGGTTTGCTTTCTACACATGCTCTCACTTGAATACATTAATTTCTGTGTGGCATTTTCACATTCTTTTCTGTCTACGGAGAAAAAGCAACAGTGTGTCTCTATACAGTATGTCCGTGCTTCTGGCGCACAACCCGCCAGAAATGCTCAACCAGAGGTAAACAAACATGATGATGCAGCAAAGACCCAGATTTTTGGAATGAGGCCGAAACAAACATATATAGCCATCCATCCACTTACCTCTCACCTCTTTCATTCAAGACCCACAGGTCGTGACAATAGGTGAGGTTAAGAACGTAGATAAACCGGTAAATCTAGAGCTTCAGCTATCGAGTCAGCTCCTTCTTCCCCACAACGGACTGAAACAGAGTCTGCATCACTGCAGACGATTCAGCCGCCTGTCGATCTCCCTCCCTCCTGCCCTAACTCGTGAATATAATGTTTCTTTTTGACCATAGAAGGTTACAAGCGGAAATGACGTCTATTTACGTGATGACATTGTCCGTGCATTGCGGTTTTGATCCGGTTTTCCAATTGGCATGTAAACGGGTTCTCCCGAATATTGTGGAAACCAGTTTTTGACCTTAATCCAATTGACTGCATGTAGTATTAAGAAACCCACCTCAGTCCATCCTGCTAGTCAGTTAACTTTGTCTAGGTTAGTCTGGTAATATGCATTTCATTTGACAGCGTGACCACTAGATGTCGCTATAATAGAATATAATAATAGAATGCAGCCGGAGCGCACGCATTTCGAAAGATGTTTATTTTAGTATTGCTTAATAGTATACAATTATTGTTGACTGGCTAAGAATGAATTGTGACAGGATCCTATTACTATCTAGAGTTTGGACCACAACTGTCTTTACTATGTATGAAATGGATATGAAATGTTATGAATTATATAAATAAACCTGCCTTGCCTTGGATTTGTCTCTCCCCTCCCCCTTTTATTTTTCGAGGACCTATTTGTTGGGAAAAAAAGCTAGTCTTTATCATAATCTGTGTTTTGTTTGGTTTGGCATTGGTTGTATTTTTGTTGTCACGTTTTCCTTGTGTCTCCCTTTTTCTGTGTCACGTCAAGTTTTATCATGTCCACCTGTGCTTGTCATCCTGTCCCTTGTGCCATCCAATGAGCTCCCTCAGCCACGTGTGTCTTGTCCAGGCATCTCTCGTTGTCTCGTTAGAATGTGTATTTAGTTCCCTGCTTTCTTTCAGTCCTTGTTAGTTCATTGTCCATGTCATGTCCTCGTCACGTCATGTTTCCTGGTTTCCTTGGTTCATAGTTATATTTCCGGTTTTGCTTTGTACTTGTAATTCGTGATGGCCAAATGAGGCTTTCTGAAGCTCTGAACCGTTTTTTAAACTACTGTGTCATAAAGTGGTTCACTACCCAAAGCTTCATTCAGTATCCTTGGGTAACCTCTAGTGTCAGTGAGGGATAATTGTGCATTTGGGTTCATCATCCAAAAGAACCCTAATAATGTGACGAGCTTCTTGTGAAAAACCGATCAATAAATAAAATAATAATAATAAAATAATCAAATCTAACAAAAAAATTTTTAATGTGGCAATTTGTCAAATGACTTGGTAATGCAACTTGTTTTATGAAGCTGTCGTTTGTACCCCATTATATCAATTACACCCATGAAGCAACAATTAAAAAAAACAGGAAATGACTTTGAAATTTTGTTTGTCATTCATATTTTCTTTGAGATTGTGCTCGGTGTACTGAGTGTTTGTTTTTACCTGACATTGTGCTTAGTGCACTGAGTGCTTGTGTAACTCGGGTGTTTTTATTGAGGAACAACAATTTTTGCACAGTAGAACGGCCCAGTCGATTTTCTTTTTTTTGGAAACAACTTCCCCAGCCTTAGAAAACACCATGAATAGTACATGATTGAATGACGACAGCACAATCTCAGACTGAGATGTCCTGATAATTTAGCAATGTGGGAATTTGGTGTGCGGCACAGAGGATAAGTGGTTAGCACGTCTGCCTCCCAGTACTGAGGACTCGGGTTCGAGTCCAGGCTCCGGCCTTCCTGGGTGGATTTTGCATGTTCTCCCCGTGCCTGCGTGGGTCTTCTCTGGGTACTCCGGTCTCCTCCCACATTCCAAAGACATGCATGGCAGATTAATTGGATGCTCTGAATTGTCCCTAGGTGTGCTTGGGCGTGTGGGTGGTTGTTCGTCTCTGTGTGCCCTGCGATTGGCTGGCAGCAGTTCAGGGTATACCCCGCCTACTGCCAATACCTAGCTGAGATAGGCTCCAGCGACCCTTGTGAGGAGTAAGCGGTTCGGAAAATGAATGATGCATATCGACACAAATCATAACTGCGCGATGATGTCTCATTAAAAGCTGAATCAGCCAATGACCACGGAACGTGAGCATTTTTTCCTTTATTCGGTGGCACCAAATCGAAATGCTCCCACACTTGAGAACGCTTCCCGGATTGCTCCATCAGTCCAAAACTGAATGTCAAACAACAAGCGACAGCTATTCGTAACGTACAATACGTGTAGAACAAAGACATAATGCTGTGTTAGATGCAGTCTCTCACCAAAGTTTCAAAGCTCCACCTGTCAAACTGAAGCAGTCAGCTGACTCGGTTGGAATAAAGCAGTGAAGTGGTTCGAACGTCATCAGTGATGTTGCATGAAGCAAACTCTTGCTCGTTGCTTCACTATAGGCCGCCTATCGACTTCGAAGCGTGCTTTGGAGCTTCAGTGTTAGCTGTAGCATCACTACCCATCACTAATGAGCTATTATTAGAACAGACCCATGGGCTACTCATTTTGTCCTGATGGCTATTTTTTTTTTCTCTAATGCTAGGTTCACTGAATGAGAGTTTGTGAGTGTGAATGGTTGTTTGTTTATATGCAGTGTACCCTGCATGCTCAGGCCATGCCCCGTCCCTTGAAAGGCTCCAGTTCTCCCCCTGACCCTGAAGTGGATAAGCGGTGTAGAAAATGGATAAATGGAATTCTCCTGGGTTTCCTGCATGTATTCCGAAAGTGTTGAACATGCAATGTGCCACATTTGCTGAAAAAAAAAAAAAAAAGACAGACCATCTCACCCAGACATTTACAGTGTTGAAGATGATCAGTTATGTTGTTTCTATATACATGCTAACAAACTTTCGCTTATGACTTTCAAAAGAAATATGTTTTCCTTGAGCCATGTCTGATAGCTGCTTGCTGGTAAGGCAGGCTGACAAAATGAGATGACAGATGAATTATAATGATACATAAAATAAATGATGCTTTACTTGACGTATTTGACTTGCATGACATTGTGAGTTCTATGGAACTATCAGTTTTACTAGCTCAGAGGATCATAAACAGCTTGTAAGTATTGGTTCATCATAGGAATCCATTATTCCCTGGACATAGAGTGATGGCTGTGAAAAGATAGATTTATGATCTTGATGCTAAAGGTGTCGAATAACAGTTATTTTTTATGAGGTGGTTTTATGAAAGACTTCACTATTAAACTAAATCGGAGCAGGGTTGTCATTTGACAGTGATACTCTGTTTTAAGGCATTCAGTTACATTTCATGATCGGGGAGGTGGGGTGAACCCTGGACAGGCCACCATCCAATCACAAGGCACATATAGAACAAACATTTACACTCACATTCACATCAATGGTCAATTAAGAGTTTGCAGTGAATCAAGAACCTGGAGTAAACCCATATATTCAAACTGTCAATAATTATTGCATATTTTATTTTACTGCTACACTTAACACATTTAAATGCAACATTAATTGGCTTGAATTTGATGGGAAGTGGCCATTGTGCTGTTAATCCTAAAGGATGGCATGTCCCGTTGAGTCACATCTCTTGAGAACATTTATCTGAAGGCCACCGCTGGTGGTGGTGATGAGATGCAAATTTGAATGTGAGTTTGAATGGAACTTGTAGCTGGAGACTTGATTGCTCACTCTTATTTGTTAGGCTGAATGATGCTGCTTTGAAAAATTAAAGCAGGAGAGTTTTGGTTTGTCAGAAACATGTAGGGCTCTATTTGCATGACCGGCATAAATTCTGTGCGACTCGTGAAAGCAGGTTAGACCCAATCTTTGTAATTTTGCAGATGAGTGCAGACCGGTGGATCTGCAAGAGAGGTGGTTGCACTGCTGTGGGAGTGTGCACAGCTGAGTACTTTTCTGAGGGGACTTTTCGGGTACAATATTTTGCTTTCCCATTTGAGTAACTTTTTTGAGCCACTTTTTTGACATTAAATAATTGCTTCCATTTCATTTTTTTTTAACCCATTCTCGGCGAGCAGCGGTGGGACGGGTGAGCAGTTACGCACGGACGAGGAGGGACGGAGCAAGACAAATTAGAACACATTTTATTTTATTTTTTGATGAACTCATTTGCTCCCAATAACTTATTTATTTATTTTTTAATGTTTTAAGTGTTCCAAAGACGTACTTATACGTTTTTTGTTTTTTTTATGCTAGAGCATACAGAAAAGTTTGATGCAGCCTCTCAACTGCAAAGAACGGCTGCGGAAATGGTAGCTCAAATACTCACAATTCTAAATAGATTTGTGAAAATTGTTTAAACTTGGCTATATTCTAATGCTAATTGCTGCAAAACGGAAGCAGATAGAAATATACTTCTTTTTTTTTTCCCCTGGGGAAAGAAGAGACTTTAATCTTTCTTTTGAATGTTTTTGGCAATCGAACACAATATTCTGTGGGCCTTTCAAAATCCAGTAAAACAGCTGGGAGTGTGAAGGGGATTGCTTCTGTGAAAATGGCTGTGAGTGAATGAGTTAAGGGACCTTTGAATGGTCTGATCATTGGCACCTCTGCTGTCAGCTCTAAAATTCTCCTTCAGAGCTTTTCTTGTGACGAGTTTCAGCACAAGTTGGAAATAGATATTATTTATGGGTGGGCACTGCTTGTTTCTGCTCATCATTGTAGGGAGGATGACAGCGTTACTATTGTTTCCTAGCTTGCTTTGTTGGCATCTCGTTGTCGCCAGGGGCTCTGTTTTCATGTCCAACACAAGTCTAGCGCAAAGCACAGTCCAGCTGATGCCTGGATGGAGTTCTCTTTCTTTTGAGAATGTTCTTGACTTAAACAGATCAAATCGGGTGTTTTGTAATGTTCTACGCTGTTGTGGGGTGGAACGCAGCCGACAGCACATCAGCATGGTATGGGAACATGCCTATCTCTATTCCTGTGATACAACTGCAAAAAATTAAATGATCATTGGGTACGGATCTTAAAGGATTTAAACTATCAACGTCCGATATGTATAGAAAACCAGGAAAACGCCTTAGCCACAAATGCACATGCATGCACACACGCACACAGATCATTATCTTCCTCCAAATCTGTGTTTCCCCGTGGCTGCTTGTGCGGCATCTGACCCAGATGGGGTCCGTCCTTCTTTGGGCCCATTAGTGTCAGATACAGCATTTGTTTTTCAGATGGTGGCAGCATCCTTCTGTTTCTACCAAACCTGCCCACCCACATCTTTTCAGCTCAGCAGTGTGTGCGCTGCAGGAGGGGGGACGCAGCTAATGGTGGCAGAGACAACTGATAAACGAATGAAATGCTGCCTTGCTGTTAGTGCAGTTTTGTGTGTTTCACACTAGCTGAGCGCCGCATTTGAAGTTTGACGTGAACTGAGATTTGATCTCCATGTAATAGATGATTGTCTTCCCCATAACTGTAAGATACCAGCAAAAATATTTTTTAAACTCATTGCCTCCCAACCATTTTTACTGAAGCACCTCCTTGTTTTACTGGATTTTAACTGATTTTGCAAGGCCCACAGAATATTGTGTTCTATTGCTATAAAAAATGAAACCTACCAAAAGAAAGATTAGTCTCTTCTTTCATTAGGAAAAAAAAAGTATATTTCTATCGGTTTCCGTTTTGCAGCAATTGGCATTACAATATAGCTTCATTATTCGCAAATCTGCTTAGAATTATGGGGAAACAGCTTGTTTTCATCATGGCCCTGGTTGATCTCTTATACTTTGCTGCCACGTGCTGGCCGTTTTTGTAATTACTAAAATTTTTTCACCCCTTCTCTGCAGTTGAGAGGCTGCATCAAAGCCTTCTGTAGTCTAGCATAAAAAAAACAAAGCATACAGCTGATAAACACGCACTAATCTACAAGTTGTCTTTTCAAAGGCGGAAGGCGCGACTATCAGCTGTACAGGGCGACGCGCAGTGATACGAACAGAAAAATAGTGCCCGGTGGTAATGGAGTCTGACTTTTTTTGGAACAAAGTTTTGTGATGCAAATGTATCACTCTTTTGAACACAAATTGTTTTTTAGAAGAAAAACGCTTTATTTACTTGACCCCAGCCAACTTTCTGGACTATTTTCCTCTAGAGCAAAACCGTTCCAGAACTCGTGTCACAGAACTCTGTCAGGGGTAAGTCAGTGATGATCACACACCACTGGAGGTGAGGATGAAATAGAAATTAATGTAAAAAAATCTGAACTATCTCTTTAACTTCCACGAACAACACATGCTAAATTTAGCTCTTTCCCGACTTAGAAAAATGTTAGTCTCTGTCAAGTTGTCACTTTATCTTATTTCTGTCACAAATTACTACTTTCCTATTAGTTGGAGATGCATCTTAAAGTGCTATAGAATATGCTCAGAAAATGTAAATAGGTCAGTTTATCCGCAACAAGTATAGTAAGTGACAGAGACAGCAGATGACCGATGGAGTGACATCGATAAATGTGTTGGCCTCTGTTGATGTGTTGTTGCCACTCGAGTTAATTTTCTGCCTTAGTGAGTACAAGAAACATGAAGACGAACATTGGTGTGCTGTGGTGAGATAAGACACAGAAACACAGCGGGAGGCTAGAGGCGTCGTTTGACAGGATCTGGCTGCCCTGAGGAGGTTGCCGTGCTGCTGCCTTCTCAGAATTTCTAATACAGGATACAGAGGTGAATGTTAAACAGAGGTAGTATGTGTATTTGACAGATTTTGGCTTTTTCTTTTTTTTTTCCCCTTAGTTATCAGAGACTTGGGAACCTGGAATACAGTTCAGTGATGTTTTTTCCACAGATTGGCAAATTATGTTGCAATGTGAGTCGTGAGATTATTAAGAGTGTTATTATTAGGGATGTAACGATATCCAAACCTCACGATACGATAGCACGATATGAAGGTCACAATACGATAATTATCACGATATTTTGGGGGAGCACAATATTGTGCTTTTGTACATTACAGTAATGAAAAATATAAAAGTATTATAAATCTAATATATATATTGAGGCACTTATTTGCTAATGCAAGCACACATAGTTCCTCCACATATTGACTCACTTCACAAGTATATTACGTGCCCCTTCATCTGACCATAAGCGTGGATTTGAAACATAGAAGGGCCAAAACATGTCTTGTGAAAATTAAACTGCAGTAAAAAAAAACTAGCCACCAGAGGGTGGTAGAACTGCACAAATGGAAATCAACCCGACTTTTTTTTTAACAGATGTGTTGCTTTCAATATCGTGACATGACCACAAATATATATTGTGGAAGTTTTAATATCGCCATATCACGATATTAATGTTTTCGTTACATCCCTAGTTTTTTATTAATGATTATATATACCATAAGTGCTGTCAACCTCTTAAAACTTAAAAAAAAAAAAAGTTAAATTAATTAACTATTTAATTAGGTTTCAGTCACATCTGAATCATGATGCATCTATGAATCTTTTTGTTTTGTTTTGTTTTTCTCCTCTTTTTCTCACCCCTAGCTGACACCCACCTAATATGAATGTGATTGATTAATTCTGGACAGCCACATCCGCATTTATAAGAGGGTGTGCTTACTTGTGCAGCACATTTTGTCAGTTTGATTTTACTCAACCTCTCTCTATTTTTTTTTGTCAATTGAGTTGTACAAAAATGGTCCTCACATAATTATTATTTTTATGCTTTATGTTGCAGTGGGAGAAGACGGCAAGCCATCTGTGCTCCATCATGCATGTATATATGGGAAAAGTTCTGAAATTATTAATCTCGGGGTGTGTATACTTTTTTATTTCCACTTTAACGCAACCCATGATGCATTTTTATTTCTCAAGGGTTACACCTCATACACCTCCAGCAACTGAACCTGAACCTTTGATAATTTGGAATAGTCAAGAGGACTGGTTAAATCAACTCTCTGACAGAAAGACATACGGCATAGACAAAATACATCAATGTATCTTAACGCAGCATCGTAATTCAGCTTGTCTCCTATCAGCCCATTCAAAAGCTTTATTAGGTTTAAGCTCAGCTGATGAATCAAAAATCAGGAATCAATCATGATGTGGTGCCAGTTTGAGAGCATGGTGACAGGGTCTACTTTTGGAATTAAATGGGTTGTTCAATTACATGACTCAGTACATTTTGGTACTGGTTTGCTACCCATTGGAAATGTTTCAAATTGGAAGATGTCATGATTAAAAATGTTGAGAAATGTCATGGTTGATGTCCCATTGCGACTGATACAGAATTGACAGACTTGTGTTAGCTGATATTTGATGTTCAGTACCATCCATCCATCCATCCATCCATGGGAAAACCAGGTCAAGAAAGTAAAAACGTTGCCAGAGTTTGGCTTTCGCCCAAGGTGTTAGCTGTACTTTGATTTTCAGATCCATCCATCCATCCATCCATCCATCCATCCATCCTCTTTACGGCATGTTCTACACAGATTGAGCCATGACGTCTTGTACTCAAGTGGAATTGAGTCACTGTTTTGATGATGTTACTTGAATTCCCAGAAACGAAACTTGCCTTGGACTTGGACTTAGAATTAAAGACGCAGGGCTTGACTTGATGCATATACAGTAAATTTGTAAATTTGACTCCATTTAGAGTAAATTCGACTTTATTAAATACTGACCAAATAGACTCCGTTTTAGAGTAGGCTAAGATTTACACTAGGAAGAGTAAATAAAAATTGAGAAAAAATAAAATAAAAGCCACTTTAGGGTTGAGGAACAAACTCACAACCTTCAGCATGGGAGACTCACAGACTACCACCAGAGCTATGCCCCTCCTACTGTTTGCTTAGTTAGGAAGATTCCATGGAATCATGGAATCAGCTGCAGCTGACGAGCGATATACTAACCAAAATCAGGAGCTGCGTGGCTCAGGGAGTAAAGTGGCTGTCTCCCCCGCTGAAGTTTGTGAGTTTGTTCCTCAACCCTTGAGTCACTTTTATTTATTTTTTTTCAATTCTTTATTTTACTTTCTTCCAAGTGTAAATATTAATCTAAAACTGAGTCTATTTGGTCCCACTCTAAATAGTCAAATTTACTCTGCAGAATTTACTGTGTACTTGACAGATTGTTTAAAAAAAACAAAAACAAAAAAACATCTCAAGTTCAACAGAAAGATAAAATGCAAAATCAATTAGGCTATAATGTAACATGATTTTATGCAAGCACACGCTTGGAATAGGACTGGCATGATTGGAGGATTAGCCTGTCAGTCAATCAAACCCCTCACTACGGAGATGCACGTCCTCTCATATCAAACAGCACCATCATGTCGGCTGAAGCGAGATGGGTATCGACTTTCAGCTATAAAATCAAGTGTGATGTAAAACGAAAAGCTGAAGACCCATTCGTCTGGTAAATATCTGTAAATGTTATCTAAAAGGTGTCAAAATGTATCGATTAGTCAATAAATAATCGATTTTCAAATTAATCAACTACAATTTTAATACTCAGCTAATCTTTTAGAGCAGGGGTGTCAAACTCATAATGGCCCAGGGGCCGCATAGAGGAAAATATATTACCAAGTGGGCCGCATCGGTAAAATAACGGTATATAACTTAAAAACGATTGCCGTCAATTATACATAGATTTTCGCTATTTGTGAGCGAGCCCTAAATTACGGCGCTCAACTGTAATCATATTGTTTCAAAAGATAAAACAAATGCAAATGTAACGCGGCAAAACTGAGTTCTGGACATGTTAAATCGACCTGTTTTGCATATATATTGTTCCCAGAATGCATTGCGTGGCACAGTTAATGACGTTATAAGGACACTAATCCTTGTCATATCTATTTGTTACCAGTAATTGGATTTATGTCTTATTTTAACACGTTTGTCGGTCTATGATAAAAAAAAAAAGAAATAATAATAATAATTAAACTAACTTTAAGTTGTGTGTAAAATAATGACATCCAGGACGATTACCCCGTACAAGTTGCATTGCTCATATGAGGACTGCTTATGAAGTTACAACTTTTATATATTTTGATTGTGGCTGGCTGGTTAATTAGTCCGACATTACATTTTTTATTTTTTTTTTAACTTTATAAAAATCATCTCGCAGGCCAGATTAAACCCCTTTGCTGGCCTGATCCGCCCCACAGGCCTTATGTTTGACACACCTGTTTTAGAGCCATTGTTTAACTTAAACTTGTCCAAATTATCTGATTTCAACCTCTCAACAGTAATTATTCTATGATTTTTGTTGTCAGTCTTGAAAGAAAACTGACTATCTTTGGTGTTAAAGAAGACAAACATCTGCTTTTACTTTGGAAAACATTCATCATCATGACCACCTCTGGCTAGTGCGTATTACACTTGATTCAGGATGAAAAAAAAAGAAAAAAAGGACTGCATGCTAGACTAGTTGCCAGTTATTTGCAGGGAGATTATAAATTGGGCATTCATTATATATGGGAAAAACCCATGCCTGCTGTCCAAGTTAGCTTGTTGAACCACTGTACTGTATTACCAATGTCCTTTGTCATTGTCTTGTTCCCAAAATAGTTTTACGTGTGTTTAAGTATGTATGCACTGACTTTCTCTTTAATTAACGTAATTAAGTTTTAATAGTGGTCTTCTCCGGGTACTCCGGTCTCCTCCCACATTCCAAAGACATGCATAGCAGGTGAATTGGGCGCTCCGAATTGTCCCTAGGTGTGCGTGTGAGTGTGGATGGTTGTTCGTCTCTGTGTGCCCTGCGATTGGTTGGCAACCAGTCCAGGGTGTCCCCCGCCTACTGCCCAGAGCCAGCTGAGATAGGCGCCAGCAGCCCCCGCGACCCTTGTGAGGAATAAGCGGTCAAGAAAATGGATGGATGGAAGTTTTAATAGTCATGAACAACAGCAACAGGAAGATGACATTTTATAAAGTTTATAAACATCATCCCAGGGGCAATAGTCATAGCTCATGCAATTATTTTCACCCAAAGAAGAAGGCAATTCTGGAAATTAGTTGAACCTTAGCTAAACTTTTTTTTTTTTTTTTTTTTTTTTAAATTAAAGGGTGTTTCTTTGTAATCTCCTTCTTAGTTTTTTGTTTTTATAATGGAGCTTCTCCCTGCCAGTGCGCTCCATGCTTCCTTGATTGTTCAGCAGAAAGTGCATCATGCAAACTGTGATAACATTCTTGGCAGAGGATGAACACATTTATTTATCACCTGAATCTGTGCGCATGCTTTGGCTGTCCCTGCTGTTTTAGAGGAGACTTTAACTAATGCAGCCCTCCGTGCTTTTTTTTTTTTTTTTTCCTGTGGAGTTAAGACGAAAAGGTCGCTGTTTTTGAGTGTGTTGAATATTTAGATGGGGTTCATATTTACTTTAAATATTAAAAAAGGAAGCAGTGTGATATGTAGGCTTAGAGTTTGAATAAATACACTATTGAAAACCAAATGTGTAGTTTGTGTGCTTTACTGGGATTATTGATGTGATGCAGTACGCAACAGCTGAAAACAAGGTGCTGCCCCATGCTGTTCTCCATCTGACAGCAAGTTTAGTAAATGGTGCAATGTTAATGCGGAAATCATGCAGAGGCTGCAGTTCACAGATGTGAGTCCTTGTGAATCGTCTTTTGCTCTGACAAACAATGTTGCCAAATACCAGCAAGTTTTTAGGGGAATGCAAAATGATGATGCTGCTTCTCTCGCACACATTTTGTTTGTCCTTGAAACATTTTTGTTAAAAAGAAAATATGACCATTGACCACATGATGATGATCAAATTGTCTTAGTCTTACTTCAAATGTTATATAGTATTATATAACACAAGTAAGCATAGCATAAGTATGTATGTGAATAATGAAAATCTATGTGTAATTGATACCTATTATAAATGCATGGAAATTGTATATGGCGTCAAGACCAGACCAACCGAGACCATTGCATTATCGAGACTACTAGAGATTAGAACTAGAGTATCAAGACTGACAAGACCAAGACTTTTGGAGGTCGAGACTGAGGCAGGATCAAGACTTTTGGAAGTCAAGAACAAGACTGTATATGTATATGTAAGAAAAATCACACAGAAAACAAAAAGCAAAATGACTGAATTCACGATTAGAAGATTTAACTAATGTTAAACTTAACTGAGTTTTTGTTGTATTAAAATATGCATTAACATTTGTATAAACGATTTACTTTCTGCAGCCGAAGCACGAAATATGTCCTGTTGCTCGTGTCTAAAGCTCAACCCATTTACTGTACTACCAAGTAACGTTTTGGGGCTAGACTTAAACCTGACATATTCATTGTTTGTTTTTATGTTACCGTGCTTATGCAAGCTAACTTTGGCTATAATTTTAAGTCAATGTTAGCTAGCTTCCCCCCCCCCCAATTGTGACTTATGATTTTTCCACCTGATGTATATTATGTTTTTGGTTTTCCGAACGGGCGGCACGGTTGTCGAGTGGTTAGCACGTCCGCCTCACAGTTCTGAGGACTCGGGTTCGATTCCAGGCTCCGGCCTTCCTGGGTGGAGTTTGCATGTTTTCCCCGTGCCTGCGTGGGTCTTCTCCGGGTGCTCCGGTCTCCTCCCACATTCCAAAGACGTGCATTGCAGGTTAATTGGGCGCTCTGAATTGTCCCTAGGTGTGCTTGTGAGTGTGGGTGGTTGTTCGTCTCTGTGTGCCCTGCGATTGGCTGGCAACCAGTTCAGGGTGTACTCTGCCTACTGCCCAAAGCCAGCTGAGATAGGCTCCAGCACCCCCCGTGACGCTTGTGAGGAATAAGCGGTCAAGTAAATGGATGGATGACACTGGTTATCCAGTAATTTGTTCAGTAATCTATGTCAATCTAATCTGCCCAGGACCTTCAGAATCAGTATAATATACTGTAATTTAACAGATATGTAGTTGCAACAAGACAAGTTTTTTGAACCAATCAGATTCCAAATTTGCCTCACAAAAATGTCCTCAACATTTGTCCTCCCTGTGATTGGTTGGTCAAAGCAAAATTTATAACAGCCAAATTCAACTTGAAACACACATCTGTCGCAATTTTAATTATCAGCATCTCTGATGAGTGTGGCATATTTTTTTGTTTTGTTTTGATTCTCCAGTATGTGGCACAGTTGCATGCTGTTATATTGCCTTTTTGTGTAGTATTGTTGATTTGCAGTCTGATAATGGAAGTGTGAAGAGGTGGATTAAGTTGGATAATTCCCCATTGAAGGCTCAGGTACTAAATGTACGGTCCCCCACAGCATCATAATAGGAATAGGCCTACATCTTTGTCATCACTCACTTGTACCCTTTGTGGTGCCATTTAAAAATAAGCATCTATAAAATGATAATCAATAAATTAAACATTAATTTTGGAGGTATTTAATCCTTAGAGACTTATTGAGGTTTTGTGAGATATGATGAAGTTTCGCTGAGGGTGCAGCATTTTCATATGAATTTATATCATATATTTCTTTGGATAAATTTGATGATAAGTTCAAAGTATGATGCATATCCACTATGTATTAAAATAAAAATCTGCTTGAGATCTTTTTTCTGTAACAAAATCGAAAGATCACCACCCTGCAATTAGACCAAACACGCCTACTCATTATAGGCTCTGACTGCCAATGTATGGTTTCATTTAGAAAATAGCTGGGCTAATTGCCTTCTGAGAAAATAGTTTTTTATTTTTCCTTTTCCGCTTGCCTGTGATAAGCTCTAATCCACACTGCCCAAAGAACCTAATTTCTCCTTGTACAGAGCTGATATTGAGTTCTGGTCAACATCATCGGTTCATGTCGTGAAAAAATACTACAACAGCCAATCGATGTTTACATTTATTTTGCTCTGGAGAGATGAAAAGCTTACATATCAGAAAATGCCCTTTTAGCTCCAAACCTCTGGCAGGGTCAGCTGAGTTCTGTCTGTGATTGATAGCAGAGTCATTTCAGTACTATATACTGTAGAGTCTTGTGTCCGCTTGAAAATGTCCCCTGATGTGTGTGGTTTGAGAAGCTTGTGAGAACACAGCGTACGATGGTACATAGTGAGGTGACCAGAGTTTGTCTCATTTCTCCCTGAGACCAAATACATGACCACCTCTACTGACAACCACCTGTAAAATAAATATATTAGCGTCGTTAAATTTTAGTAGCTCCTTCAAGCACATTCAAAATGGTTCCCAAAGGGTTCCTTTTATTCATTTTCAAATACAAGACACAATATGCCCCTCACACCAGCTATTCAGTAGGTCTGTGAGTTATTCTCCATTGAATATTGTACATCTAGATTAGCTGGCATGCCTAGCGAATCTTTAAATTCAATATTTGGTAGCATGTGGCTCTCTGTCTTGCAGCAGGGGGCAACAAACGTGTGGCAATTTTTAATTAAAAACGAGAGCAGTAGCACAGCCACTTGCAAAATATGCAAGTCTGTCCTCAAATCCAGTATAACAAAAGCACAAGTATATCTAAAAAGGCACCCGCTAACGCTAGCTGATGAGCAACCTTGAAACCTTACTTCATCTGTCAGCAAATTCAATGTAAACTCCTGTAACAGTGATAAGACAGACAATATAATGTTGTGGTCGATTAATAATCTCTTTATTGTAAAAATGAACGGTTAATGTCGGCAAAGAAAAACAATGCATCCTATTATCATTTCTCCTAACTACTAGTTATTATCGCGCAGACAGTTGACATACACTTGCGATGCTCTTCTTTGTACCACTGGTCCCAGAGAGATGTATCTTGTATCTCACACTAATCCAATGTAATAATGACTGATAACGTTTGATACCAATCCATACCACTATTACTTGAG